>NW_006922119.1:1730857-1737936 GCF_000298275.1 Orycteropus afer afer
AGTCTGCAGTAGGGATTACTCCTCAATATAAAGAAAACAAAAAGCCTCACAACTGGTCCAATAAACATCTTTGCAGTGGATGGAGAAAAGATTGAAGTTGTCAAGGATTTCATATTTTTTTCATTGTACAGTAAACACCAATGGAAGCAGCAGTCAAGACATCAAATGATGTATTGCATTGGGCAAATCTGCTCCAAAAGATCTCTTTCAAGTAATGAAGAGCAAAGATGTCTCCTTGAAGACTAAGGTGTGTCTAACCCAAGCCATGGTATTTTCAATCGCCTCTTACACATGTGAGAGCTGGACAACAAATAAGGAAGACTGAAGAAGAGTTGATGCTTTTGAGTTGTGGTGTTGGAGAAGAATGCTAAGAGTGCTATGATCTGCTAAAAGAACTAACAAATCTGTCCTGGAGGAAGTGCAGCCAGAACACTCCTTGGAAGTGAGAATGGCCAGACTTTGTCTCACCTGCTTTGGTCATATTGTCAGAGGAACCATTCCCTGGAGAAGGATATCATGCTTGGTAAAACAGAGGGTCAACGAAGAAGGGGAAGGCCCTCAAGGAGATGGATAGACACAGTGGCTGCAGCAATGGGATCAGGTGTAGCAGAGATCATGAGGCTGGCACAGGACCAGGCAGTGTTTTGTTCTGCCATGCATAGGGTCTCTGAGTCGGAGAGGACTCAATGGCACCTAACAACAACAACAACAAGAGTGCTTGCCTTGAGCATTGTACTCTTCTAAAGAACTATCTATATATGATCAAACAGACAACAGCAACTCGAAAGATTAAATATGAAATCCAGAGGACAGGAAGTTTATGTTAAGGAGCTCTGGTGGCGTAGTGCCTAAGGCATTTGACTGCTAACCAGAAGGTTGGCGGTTCAAATCCACCAGCCATTCTGTGGAAGGAAGACTGGGCAATCTATTTCCATAAAGATTTACCACCTTAGAAACCCAATGGGGGTCAGAATTACGAGTCAGAATCCACTCCATGGCGGTGGGTTGTGGTTTTTTTTTTTTTTTTTGGTTAAGTTTATGTTAATGTGGGAGGAAAAGTTTGGAAAAAGAGGATGAAAATGGCTGCACAACTTGAAGAATGTAATCAATGTCACTGACTTACATGTGTAGAAATTGTTGGTGCATTGCATGTTTTACTGTGTATATTTTCAACAGAAAAATAAAATATTTTAAAATATTTTTTAAAAAATAAAAATATTTAAAATAAAATATTTAAAAACAGCAAAAATAACACAAACAAACCATGCTCTGCACTACACTAACCATGATTTGCCTTCTTCAGAGCCTGACACACAAAAAACCGATGGCAACTCATAGTGATTCCTGTCACTGTTTCTGAATAAAAGCCAAATGACTGTTTCCATACGGAAGAACTACATGGCATGCTTTGTGAGCAAATGCCATTTGAAAAATTTCTCAGAAGGGCCAATTGACGTACAGTAGAAGGGTAAGGATCCAGTTTTCAGACACAGATTCAATCAGACCAAAGTCTGGTGGGTTTGTTTTCCAAAACTTTTCTCCATGACCTCATTTTGTTACTGTTACTTTAACTACAAATACTTCTCCAAGGTTTCTCAGTAGCTGTCAATGTAAAAAAAATCTCAAGTCTTTGTGATAGTAAGTGTACATTTTAAAAAATTGTTATTTTTTGGCCACATAATATATTCAAATGGTTCAGAATTAAAAGGTAGAAAAGGTGTGCAGTGCAAAGGTCTCCTTCCCTACCTGTGTCTAGATATGTTCTCTACACTGGAGGCTTTGTTTGTTGTTTTCAATCTTTCTAGAGCTATTTAATTCATGTTTTCACCCATCCTTTTTCATATGAGGATACTATTAGAATCCTGTACACATGGTTCAGTATTTTCTCTTTTTTCCCCCTTAATATATCATGAAGAACATGCCATTTCATTACATAAATAATATCCTCATTCGTTTTTTGTGCAGTTTCATAGTATTGCAAATTTCATAGCTATAATTCATTGATGACATTTATGTTAGTTCTAATCTTGTGATTACAAATGTTGCTGCAATGATTAAATAACTTTGTATTTTTATCATCTCACACATATATGAAGATTGACTCCTAGAAATGGCACTGCTGGCTCAAAGGGTATGCACATTTATAATTTTAATATATATTGCTAAATTATCCTCCATAGACATTGTGCCAATTTTATATTCCTACCAGTAATATATGACTGCCTGCTTTCTCATCCCCAAAGCACAGTATTATCACTTTGTTCTTTGCTAATCTGATACACTTGTGTGTGTACATATGTATGTGTGTTTATTGGTATTTATATTCATATTATATTTTAAAGAACCAACTGGATTTGCTTTTCAGTGACTTGATCATGTCCTCAACCACTTTTCTAATGTTCATCTTTTTTATTATTTATTTGTAGCAACTCTATACATATTAACATCCTCCTGAGTTGGAGCAGTCTCTATAGCAACTTACAACACCGAACAACAACCACATGTATTAGGAAAATTAGCCCTTGAAATTAGAGTTGCAAATAGTTTACCAATTTTGTTATTTTTCCTTTTTTTTACTGTTCTGTTTGTCATCCACAATTTTTGTATTTTCTATGCACTATCTGGTAGTGTAGTGCCTAAAGGCACTTGACTGCTAACCAGAAGGCTGGCGGTTCAAGCCCACCAGCCATTCCTCGGAAGGAAGATGGGGCAATCTACTTCCGTAGTGATACTGCCTCGGAAACCCAAGGAGGGGTCGCTACGAGTTGAGTCCGACTCGACGGCATATAACAACAACAAAAAAATCAGTTAACAATCTTTTAAACCATCTTCTGAGTTTTGTATCACAGTTTAAAAAAGGACTACAAGATAATCAAGAGTAGACCAGTTGTCTGAGATATCTTTCCCCTTTTTTCAGAGATTTTTAGACTTTTCCATTCTGAAAGGAAAATTAGAAATGTAAAACCCATTTACTCTTGATCTAGCTTCCAATTTTACTAAAATTCTTCTAAAGTAGTAGTAAGGGAAAGAGAAATCTTTGTTTTTTTAATTCAAGCACTTGTTGTTGTTGTTGTTGTTATGTGCCATGAGTCGGACCCGACTCATAGCAACCCCTCCTTGGGTTTCCAAGGCAGTATCACTACGGAAGTAGATTGCCCATCTTCCTTCCGGGGAGTGGCTGGTGGGTTTGAACCGCCAGCCTTCTGGTTAGCAGTCAAGCTCCCTTAGCACTTAGCTTTCAAAGAACAATTTACATAATTTCACTTGATTTTTAACTGAAAAATAATTTTAAACACTTCTAAAACTTACCAACAGTAATTATCCGGAACAGGGCTAGCATCCACTTCTTGTTAACCAATTTCCAGAAAGGAGTAATTGTTAGAAATATAGGAGAAAGGTATGCTATACTGAAAACTTCAAGCCCAGTAAGTTCTAGTGTTTGCAGAGGAAAATAATAGATCATCGGTCCCAGGTCATGGTAGAGAGACCAAGAAACATATCCTACAAAAAAAAAAAAATTGTAAAAAGAGAGGGAGAAAAGTAACTTTGGCATTGTCCACTACACTTGCTCCCACTGGTCATCAACCCTCATGCCTCTGGCCTTAACTGAGTTCCGGTAACATAATTCCTGCCCAGTCAGGCTCAAGTTGAGAATGGCTTCCTGCATTGCATGACCTTCAACATCCCTTGTTAATCCTTCTACCTTGTCTATATCCCTGTAGATAGTCCCCTTATTAAAGTCTCTTCATTTGGAGCATTGGTGGTGAATTTTGTTTCCTGTCAGGACCCTGACTGATAAAATTTCCTTACGTAATTTCACCCCTACTTTATGTGAAATATGAAAATCAAAAAGTGCAACCGACATATTCCCATCTTCTGCTTCAGGCTATATCCAAAGGCACTTTGGGGAAGAGAACAATCTTTTTCCATGTAAATCTATTTAAAATCCAACCCTTAGGAGGCAATATGAGGCTGTAGCACAACCAGACTGGAAGTCTGTTTCATCTCTGTTAACAACTGACTAGAAACTTGTGCAAAAATGATAATATGCATGGGCACTTACCATGTGCTAAACTCTCTGCTAAATATTTAATACAATCATCTCTCTTATTCCTTATACAACCTATAGTCCCATGAGGTTGTTACTATTTTTACTCCTCTTTTACAAATGCAAAACACACACACATACACACACTCCTAAACAAAAACCAAAACTTGAGACTCAGAAAGTTAATTGCCCAAGGTCACACAAGTAGCTGATGGCAGAGAGAATTAAATCCAGGCTGTCCAGCAGCCTAATATAAACACTATGTATTATATCTTTCTCCCAAAGGGCTTTCTTCAACCTCCCTTTCTTAATCAGCAAAATTAAGATATTTAACCACCTCAGAATTACTAGGCCAGACCAGTTTGTAATCCATCCTGACACGTGGCGACCTCATGTGTGTCAGAGTGGAACTGCCCTCCACAGGGCTTTCAGTGGCTGATCATTCAAGTAGATAGCCACGCCCTTCTTCCTAGGTGCCTCTGAATGGACTCAAACCTCCAAGCTTCTCATTAGCAGCCCAGTGTGCTGCTTGCATCACCCAGGGACTCCAGAGCTGCTAGTAGGATTAAGAGAGAGCAAATACATGAATTATCTACAGCCCTAGATACTTACTGAATGTTAGTTACTTTACATCCCCAGCTTAGGTTAAGCACTGAGCTGCTAACCAAAAGGTTGAAGGTTCAAATCCATGAAATGCCTCCTTGAGAGAAAGACTTTAAGATTTGTTTCCACAAAGATTACAGCCTAGAAAGTTCCACTTTGCCACATGGGGCCACTATGAGTCAGAAAATACTTAAGGGCACTAACAATTTAGGAGATGAAGTAACCTTGACTGGGAACTTGGAAGGGAACTTTGGTCAGCAATTTTTTAATGTTTTCTTTACTTCAGAGATACTTCTTGTTGTTGTTATGTACCGTCGAGTCAGACCTGACTCATAGTGACCCCTCCTTGGGTTTCTGAGGCAGTATCACTACGGAAGTAGGTTGCCCCATCTTCCTTCTGAGGAGTGGCAGAGATAATAAGTCCCCCAAAATAAAAAAGAAAAAGACCCACCAGGGACCTTGAATTACCAGCTGCCATTGAATAAAGTTCTCAGGAAGGCGCCCCGCCCATGCCAGAGAATCCTTGTTTCATACCAAGTCCCAGAATTCTAGCAATCTCTCAAATGTTTGTGAGGCAACTCTTAATCCTAGAACTCTGGTGGCATAGTGCCTAGGGCATTTGACTGCTAACCAGAAGGCTGGCATTCAAACCCACCAGCCACTCCTCGGAAGGAAGGCTGGGGAATCTACTTCTGTAGTGATACCTCCTTGAAAACCTAAGGAGGGGTCGCTATGAGTCAAATCGATTGGAGAGCAGTGAGTTTGGTTTCGTTTGTTTTTTATAGCACTCATAGAATTACATTAATAATTGTCCTCAAGACATTTTTCAAAACTGCTAACTCAGCATTTGAGAAAATCCAACACTTTTCGCCAAATACCAAACTGCAGCCTCCACCATGGCCTCTCCTGCCCCACCAAGTTCACTGCCAGCAGATACTGCCCTATGCTCACCTTAAGCCCAGGGGAAAACAGGTGCCCTTTTCCTTCGTAAAGTTAAAGTTCAGTACTGAATTTTATTAAGTTAAACTTAGAGGTCAAAGGTGAAGGGTTGGGGGCAGTCCCTATCGGGCCAGTTCTAGGCCGATAGGCGGGAAATCGCGCCCCTTGGCTCAACCCCAGAACGCCTTGGGAGCTCGGGAGGTTTCCTGTGCCAGGGGCCCCTAGCCGAATCTTCGGGTTCGGCACCTAAATCTAGGTCTGTCATTTTTTTCCCTTCGGTAGCAAAAGTTCCCAGGGGACGATAAGCATCTCCATTCTGGGCACAGAGTGCGCTTTTCTCCTTCCGGAGCTGAGCCAACCTCGCCCAGCGCAGCGGCGCCAGTACGGACGAGAGCGAGCGGGTACCCTCTACCACTCGGTGGCGACCTCAGCTTACCCAGGAGGGTCTCCAGGACGATTTCTTTCCACAGGGAAGGCATCTTCGAGGCGTGGAGAGGCGTTTCCTAAGAAAGTAGCACAACTTCTGCTGCCGCGCGCCCTGCGCCCCTGAGTGTCAGCCGCGACCCCAGTCTGCGGCCGCGTCCTCGCGAGCTGCGTTGGCCCCGAAGTCGCCAGGGGCCGTTGGCCTCGGCGGGTCCTCGGGCTGAGCCCAGGTGGGCGTGGGTCGGGAGCCCAGTTCCCTGCCTTCACCACGCCCAGACCAGCCTAACCAGGTGCTGCCTGTGCGCGCTCCACCACACGCCGCGGGCACCTCTAGTCCTGGCGCTGCCTTTGCAGTGATGCTTCTCCTTGAGTCCAGCTGCTCCCTGGCGCCGGCCTCCTCCGCCGACGCGACTGCAGTCTGCAGGAGGCAAGAGTCTCTGCACCGGGACCTGGAGCCCGAACCCTGATGTCGGAAAAAGACAAGGTTGCCCAGGCCGTTCGCAAAGCAGCCCTTGGGACTCTGAGCAGCCCCGGGGACGGAGCATTACAACCCTCCGGAGACAGATGTCGGACCAATGGGGCGCTGGTGCCCTTGTTTAAACGAAGCCCACGGAAGTGCGTTGCGTGGCGAAGGCGGAGGAGAAGAAGTGGAGACACAGATAGGGCAGCCGGAGCTGAAGGAGTGGTCCAGCAATATTGGACAAAGGCGTTTTGGACGCCTTCCGCTGGAGCATAGAGCCAGCCGGACCTTGGCGCACACCAGAGCTGGGCGATTCTCCGGAGTGCTCTTCTCCTCCTCAGCTTTGATAATAAACAAATTGCGTTGTGGGAGGGTGAGCAAAAATTCTAGATGCTGCAGGATATTCTTTGAGTTTAAAAGACGTTGCAGCATTTCCTTAGGGCAGAAAAAACAACTGATCGGAGTGAAAACGCTGCCTTCCTAACCCACAAAACCACTCACTGCTATCCAGTTGATTCTGACTCATAGTGACCCCCATTGGGTTTCCAAGGCAGTAAATCTGTAAGGAAGTAGCCTTCTTTCTGCAGAGTGCCTAGTGGGTTTGAA
>NW_006922119.1:1738971-1740503 GCF_000298275.1 Orycteropus afer afer
ATTGTGAGGCTGCCACAGGACCAAGTAGTGTTTTCTCCTGTTGTACATGGTGTTGCTATGAGTTGGAGATGACTCAACAGCACCTAACAAGAACAACGCCACAATATAATGAAAATAAGACAAAAAGTTTGAAAATCATTTAAAATCAATGACGGTTCTAATTCCATGGCAGTTACCAGGAAAGTGTCTCAAATCACTGAATTACTTACTAGTACTTTTAGTCACAAGGATAGACATAGAGATCTATGGAATGGAATTGAGAGTCTAGAAATAAAATCTCTCATTTACAATTAATTGTTGTTTTCCTTTGTTGTTATTTTTAATATGCATGTTTTTGATGCCACACCCAGACCAATTTATTTAGAATCTCTGGAGTAGGACTGGGTTTTGTTTCATTTTTCATTTATTTGTTTATTTTTAAGGCACTATGATTGATTCCACCTTTGTAATTACTATTCTCTTGTCTGGGTGAATTGGCCTATTCTAGATAAGTTGTAAGCGAGATTATGTAGTATTTGTTGTTTTGTGTCTGACTTACTTAACTAAGCATGTTTCCAAGTTTCATCATATGGTGGCATGTATCAGAAGTTCATTTCTCTTTATGGCTGAATCATATTATGTTGTGTGTATACCACATTTTGTTTATCCATTCATTGTTGATGGACATTTGAGTTGTTTTCCCCTTTCAGCTATTGTGAGTAGTGTTACAATGAACATTGGTGTACAAGTATTTGTTCGTGGGTATATACCTAGGAGTATAATTGCTGGGACGTATGGTAATTCTATTCTGAAATGTTTGAGTAATCATCAAACTTTTTCCCACAGTGGCTGCATATTTTACGTTCCCATCAGTGAGAGATGAAGGTTCTAGTTTTTCCATAGCCTCGCCAACACTTGTTAGTTTCTGTGTTTGTTTATTTTTTTGTTGTTTTCTATGATAGAGATAGAGATAGAGATAGGGCTATCTGGTGAAGGAGCTCTGATGGTATAGTGAATAAGGCATTTGGCTGCTACCCAGAAGCCCAGTGGTTCAAATCCACCAGCTCCTCCACAGAAGGAAGATGGGGTGATCTATTTCTGTAAAGATTTGCAGCCTCGGAAACCCAATGGGGATGGCTATGAGTCAGAACTGACTCAATGGCAGTGATTTTTTTTTAATATGTATATCTGGTGGTGTAGTGGGTAAGGCATTTGACTGCTAACCAGAAGATCAGCAGTTCAAACCCATCAGCTGTTCCAAGAGAGGAAGATGAGGCATCTACTGTAAAAATTTACAGTTGATTGGAAACCCTATAAGGGTCGCTATGATCAGAATAGACTCAGTGGCAATGTGTTTCATAGATAGATAGATATGTCATCTTAGTGGTTATGAAGTGGTACCTCATTGTGGTTTTGATTTGAATTCCCTAAGGAATGATGTTGAACATTTTTTGATGTGCTTGTGCTTATTGGCCATTTGTATATCTTCTTTGGAGAAATGTCTATTTAAGTTCTTTGTCCTTCTTAAATTGGGTTGTCTTTTTTTTTTTTTT
>NW_006922119.1:1741613-1742836 GCF_000298275.1 Orycteropus afer afer
CTGTTGGCTCTGGGGAAATTCCTTGTCTTCTTTTACCACCTGTGAGCCCAGTATCATTTGGAGATCTCCATGTGTCTTGGCTGTCTTGGCATCAGTCTTTCTCTGGGTCTAAGAAGTTCTTGGTGCAGGGATCCTGGATCCGAAGGATGATGCACTCTGCTCCTGGCCCTTCTTTCTTGGTGGCAGTCAAGTCTCTCCTTCTCTGCTTGCTTCTCTCTCCTTTTATCTCCTGTGAGATAAAAGGTGACAAGAGCCATACACCAGGGAAACTCCCCTTAATTTGGATCAAGGCTATGATCTGAGTAAGGGTGTTGCATCCACCGTAATCCCATTATAACTGATTAGCTGATCACATCAGATCACATCATGGGGGATGATTACATCAATGTATAACTGCCAAAGCACTGAGAATCAGTCCCAGACTAGTTGACATGTATTTTAGGGGAACATGATTCAATCCATGACAATCCTTATGTTGTCTTCTAAGAGTTTATTGTTTAACTGTTATATTAGGGGAAATAATACATTTTGAATGAATTTTTGTGTATGGTGTGAGATATGGCTCCAACTTTATTCTTTTGAATGTAGAGATCCAATTGTCCTGGGATTTGGCACCCTTATTGCAAATTAATTGGTCATAAATACATGGGTTTATTTCTGTATTCTCAGTTTTATTCCATTGGTCTCTGTATTGATCCTGTTTTGATTACTATAGATTTTTAATATGCTTTGAAATCAGTAAGTGTGAGTCCACATACTTTGTACTTTTTATTTTCTTTTTCAAGATTGTTTTGGCTATTTGAACCTCTTGCAATTTCATATGAATTTGAGAGTTGGCTTTTCCATTTCTGCAATAAGAACAAGCCTGTTGGAATATTAATAAGTACTACATTATATATGTTGATTGTTTGGGGTAGAATTGACATCTTAACAATAGTAAGACTTCCAGTTCATGAACATAAGATATCCTTCCATTTATTTAGATCTCCTTTCTAGTTTTCAATAGAAAGGTCTTTCACCTCCTTGGTTAAGTTTATTAATAGGTATTGGTTTCTTAGGTGATATTGTAAAGGAGTAGTTTTTTTAATTTCCTCTCAGATTGTTTGTTGCTAGTGTATAGAAAACAACTGATTTCTGTATTGATCTTGTACCCTGCAACTTTGCTGAATTTGGTACTTTTACCACTAGTATCTTTCTGTGGGATTTTTCTGTATATAGTATCA
>NW_006922119.1:1744921-1745436 GCF_000298275.1 Orycteropus afer afer
GTCCTCACTTTCATTTTTTCTACTTGATTACTTCTGTCATCTCTCTATTAGTCTAAGTATGGGTTTTTCAGTTTTATTGATATTTTCAAAGAACCAACATTGATTTTTTTGATACTCTCTGTTGTTTTTCTATTCTCTACTTTGTTAACTTCTGCTCAAATCTTTATTACGCCCTTCTTTCTGCTTGCTTTGGGCTTTGTTTACTCTTTTTGTCCTGGTTTTTCAAGGTTTACAGTTAGATTATTGATTTGGGCTCTGAAGTACAATTGGTTTTCCTTTATCTAGCCTTTCTTCCTTAGGTTTGTAATTCTTCCAAAATGATTGATTGGGCCACAACCTGCCAAAGCATTGGTTTGTTTGCTATCCACATAAGCAGCTTGCAAAGGATTGGTCAATTTGCTATTCACTTTTACAGGGATTGGTTTGGTGATAGGGAGGCAACCATTAAATGACCTTTACTGGGATTGGCTGAAAGCCCCCACACAATCTTATTTTTACCAGGATTGATTTAGAAG
>NW_006922119.1:1769833-1770372 GCF_000298275.1 Orycteropus afer afer
TAGTTGGAGTTTAGTCCACTTCTATATCCTTCTCTTCAAGGCTCAGAGGTCCAGGATTATCTTATATATCTGTGTTAATTGTTTTCCCTTTTCTTTGTTGAAGAGGGTCTGTGCAGTCTTTCTGCCTATTCCGCCACCTTACTGGAACTCCTCATTGATAATTCTGAGGAGTATGTTTTTCATGATTGTTATTGTTCATGTATAGGTCTGTCTGTTGTTTGGCTACAAGGTGATCCTCAAGGATGGCTTACATCCAAGATTTGAAGGATGTATAAGGGCCCCAATCTCAAGGGTTCCATCAGTCTCTATCAGAACAGTAAGTCTGGTCATTTCTATGACTTTGAATTTTGTTCTACATTTTCCTCCCATTCTGTCCATGCCCACTAGTATTTCTATAATCAAAAACACAGATAAGTGTCCAAGAGCATGTGAAGAAATTTAAACTCCTATATATTGCAGATGGAAATGCAAAAATGGTGCAGCCACTTTGGAAAATTTGATAGTTCCTTTAAAATTAAAGCATAACCAAAAAAAAAAAA
>NW_006922119.1:1773100-1773782 GCF_000298275.1 Orycteropus afer afer
GATGCAGACAAGCCAGGCTACCACCACTACCCTTCTTTGCAGAGCAGGTGGTCACCCACCACCCCATTCATTCCTGAGACACAAGCCCTGACCACCTGGCAACTGGCAGTCGACACATGCAGCACCCAACCCAGCAACCAGCAAGAACACTCTCTACACCTGTGCCCTGGTGACTGGCCAAGATAGAAATGTCACTTCACCAGCAACAGCAGTCACATGCTGACAGGCACCATCTGCACCTCTGGAAATAAGGAGCAGGAGATCCTAGTGCCCTCATCTGACTTTCATGGGTAGCAACCTTCACATACACCACACCCAAACTGTTTCTACTGGAGTTGATACTCTTGATACTCTACCACCTGCTGAGATGCCAATTCAGGCAAGCACAGCAAGCCCACCCCATCCATTTGGATAGCAAATATTATGGCTTGGGTCAGGCACACCTTAATTGTCAAATCTTGGCTTTTTAACACTTGAAAGAGGTCTTTTGCAGATTTGCCCAGTGCAATATGTAATTTGATTTGTTGACTCTTGTATCCGTGTGTGTTGATTGTGAATTCAAGTAAAATGAAATCCCTGACAACTTCAATCGTTTCTCTATTTATCATGATGTTGCTTACTGTCCAGTTGTGAGGATTTTCTTTATGTTGAGGTGTAATCCAAACTGAAGGCTGCGGTCTTT
>NW_006922119.1:1774917-1786843 GCF_000298275.1 Orycteropus afer afer
GGGAACTTATGCTATTTCCACCTTTTTGCTATTGTGAATAGTGTGGCAATGAACACAGGTGCACATGTGTTGTGCACCTTTAAAGTCCTTAGAGTATATACTTAGGGGTGGAAATGCTGTGTCATGTGGTAGTCATGTAACAAATTGTGGATAACATTACAAAGAATGGGAATTCCAAAACACTTATTTTTGCTCATGCGAAACCTGTACAAATACCAAGAGAGTAGCTGCTCACAGCAGATTGCACTATGGAGGTAATTACAGTCTTATGATGGGGAATAGCTACATCCAACTGCCAAGCCACTCAGAACCATGGCCCAGACAAGTTGACACACATCCTTAACTACCACATTCCACCTTTTGTCATCTTGGCACCTATACAGATATTCACTGGGTGGTCCAACCCTCCTAGTACATCTGAGTAGCAACCTTACCCTTTTGGCCTGGCAGGCCCTGTTCTTCTGCCCCTTGGACACGGCAGCCCCACCCCCTCACTTTTGGGCAGCAGATATGGCTCCTCTCCACTGACACCAAGTACAGCAGCCTCAGACTCTAAAAGCAAGTTGTTGAAGATCTGACTTTTTGAAACCTAGGAGGCTATAGCAGTTCTACCCTTTGAAATCCCAGAGGCCATTGTCCTACCCTTTGAAACTGAGGCAGCTCTGCTTTCCTTTTCCTAGGTCTGTCTCTTTAGTTGCTATTGGTTAGTACCTGAAGGCAAATCATTCTGCCAGGAAGCCTCTTGCCCAAAGGCATTCAGCTTTCTCATTCTGTGGGCCAGTAAGCCTGCCGCTCTGTTTCATGATGGTCTCTCAGCTCTGCTGTTGCTGTCTCTCTGCCAGTCTCAATGCCAATCTCAGTGGAAGGTTCTCAGGTCCATGGATGCACTCCATTCCTGTTTTCCTATCTTAGGTGTCTGTTAGAGCAACACCCCATTCCTGGTACCAAATGTCTTAGGCTAGATTCTCTAGAGAAGCAAAACCAGTAAAGCTTATACACATACACAAAGTGAGAGAGAGAGAGAGAGAGAGAGAAATTTATCTCAGGGAAAGGACTCACACAGTTGTAGAGGCTGGTAAGTCTCAAGTTTGTGGGTCAAACATCAAGCTGGAAGCTTTTCCTGACTCACGCAGCAGCAGGGAATGATAAACGCAAGATTGGCAGGCAATATAGCAGGCTGCTGACTTTGGGAGATAATGAATCCAAGATCAGCAGGTAAAATGGTGACTTGTTGGCTCATGAGCTAGGCAAGAGTTCCAAGATCAGCAGGCAATGTGGCAAGACACTGATTCAGCTCCAAAAACTGGATGATAATAACCTAGATGTGGAATTCATATCCAACAGAAAGTCCAAGAATTTTCCCAGAATATCCATATATTTATTGGAAGCAGGGCACATTCTCTTTCATCTTCTTGGCTGCTCCCAGCATATCCCACCATGGAGGTGACTACATTACGTTCGGCTCATCATGGGAATGACCACACCACAGCTGCTTAAACCACTCAGAATCATGGTCCAGCCAATTTGACACACAACCTTAATGATCACAGCCTCGTATGCATCTGAAAGCTGGGCAATGAATATGGAAGACTGAAGAACTGATGCCTTTGAATTACGGTGTTGGTGAAAAATACTGAGTATACCATGAACTGACAAAAGAGCAAACAAATTTGTCTTGAAAGAAGGAAAGCCAAAAAGTTCTTTGGAAGAAAGTCTGGTGAGACTTCATCTATTGTACTTCAGACATATTATCAGAGGGACCAGACCCTGGGGAAAGACATTATGCTTGATAAATCAGTGAAAAAGAGCCATAGTGGCTGAAACCGTGGGCTCAGCATAGCAAGGATTGTGAGGATGGTACTGAACTAGGTAGTGTTTTGTTCTGTTGGACATAGGGTCACTATGAGTTGGAACCAACTCAATAGCACCTAACCACAACAACAACAGTAACATGTAGTAAGTTCATTATGAAGCTGCTTTTAATTGCACTTCCAAATATGACTCAAATAGAATCTAACATGAACTTTAAATTGCTTTTTTCTCCATTGAATTTTGTTGTTATTTGACTAGTTACTACTACTATTTAATTTTTACTCATCACATACAAAATATGAGTTATTATGTAACTAAGATATAGCAGTATTATTACAGTAATTCATATTTGACCTGCTCTGTGAACACAATACATCCATTATTTGTAAGTTCACTGCTACTACCTCAATTTTCATATTTACAGTCTTCCCAGTTTTAATTTAATTTGGAAGACCACACAATCTTTTTATTTTTCCTGGAATCTCTTCTTTGACCTCAAGTTTCCATTTGCATTCTGATTTGTTTTTTTTTTTTACATGGGAATGAATGAAGTCCATTATAGCACTGCCCACTGCCTCTTTCTTCCTCCCATATTTCTTGGAACATAAATACATCAAGTTCAGTCAGAATATATTGAGACTATTTTTCTTTTTATCAGAAAGTGAAAATGTCTGTGAGGAGATAACGCCTCTTATGGTATTATGAACACATTCTGGTCTCTTAGCTAAAAACAGATATGGTTTTCTTTGAAGAGTGTAAATCATGAGAAACCCCTTAATACTACTTCAAGCTCTCAGTTAAGCTCATTAATTGTATTTACTTATTTTTGTTTTCATATCCTTGGATTTTATTTATTTATTTTTATTTTGGAGAGTATACACAGCCAGAGATACACCATTTCAAGAATTCCTACATGTACTGTCCATTGGCATTTATGACATTCTTCAAGATCTGCTACCATTCTCACTATCCTTTTCCAAGTTATTTTACCAGCATAATCGCAAACTCACTAACCACTAAGCTTCCCAGCCAACATTCTGAATTGCCATTTTCAATTTGATGTCATGTAGGCAATTGTTTTGTTTTTTTTATTTTGCCTCTAGAAACCATTTAATCCAATCTCATCTCCAGACTTAACCATCTCAGGACTAAGCTAACATTTACATTAACATTTATGGAGCACCACTTCTAATTTTAAATATCTCATTTATCCCTTCACATTGATTCTTGGAGATGGATACTATTTCCATTTTTACAGCTGTGGAAACTAAGCCTCAGGAAAGTGAAACCATTTACCCACAGCCACAAAGCAAGGAGATGGAAGTGCGAGGATTTGAACTCAACTAGATGTCTCCAAGCCCTTGTGCTTTCTTCTATACCTTACTTTCTTGCTTTTCCAAACAAATTTACTCCATCTCTTGAACTCCTTAGAGCAAAGTTGCCCTGAACCATTTCAGAAACTAAAAGTCAAAAGTGCTTCTTGTCAAAAACAGCTGGTACCCAATTTACCCCACTCATAGACCTAGAGATTAATTGGAAAGGAAGTGATGGATGTGGGGTGCATGACACAAGAGCTCCCTCTCAAGTGTGCTGTTTCCCACTAATTAAATCACCTTCACTTCTTTAATCTTACATCTTAGGTTTTCTATATCTTACAGGGTCTCCTCTTTCCCCTTCCCCAAAAGTCTGCATTGCCAGCACATAGGTAATTCTTCAAGACAACACAATGCTCAAAGTAGACATACTTTATTCATTAAGATAAGCTATTTTTGGTTCAAAGAAGATTTCAGGAAATAGTTTTGCTTTAAAGTTTAAAGATGATCTCAGGGCCATAGTTTTGGAGGTTCATCCAGCCTAAGTAGCTCCAGAAACTCTGGATTTCATTGAGAATTTGAAATTCTGTTTCACTTTCCCCTCTTCTGATCGGGATTCTGCTACAGAATCTTGATCAAAATGTTCTGCAATGGTAGCTCATTAACTTTTTTAAAAAAGCATCTCTGCCACTTTAGGATAAGCTAGGCTTGTATTTTACAAGGGCAAATGTCTGTCTCTCACTCCCATTACACGCCCATCATGGTTAGTTGCAGTTGTGCACCTTCATCATGAATTCAGGACTCAGACTGAAGAAGTAGCTCTATTTGTGGGCAGATCATGTCACTCCCACTCACATTCAGCAAATACAGTGTCCAAGGAGACCAAAGTGGGATATAAAAGAGAGGCAGGGTCTATACAAGAAAGGCAGGAAGTGTTTTGAACAATAATAGAATCTATTGTAGCCTTCTTTCATAAGAATATATAGGTCTGTGTGTTTCTTTTCATTTTAATTAGTAATGATATTTATCTTCTTTCTTTTTACGTTTTTGCCTAACACACTTGTGATGAGCAGGGTAAGGATATGACGAATATTAGATTACAAACTCTTCGGGAATAGCCATTATGCCATGTTCTTCTTTGTAACCTTAGTACTTAGTGTGGAGCTTGATGTACAGCTTGATCAATAGATATTTGTTGATTGGATGAATGAACAAGTAAACTAATGAATGAATGGACTGATTTTTTTTATTGATAGATAATCAAGGGAACACTGCATAAATAATTTTAATGTGATATATTAGAATATATAATTCTCTTGCATTCAATCCAGCCTCTCCAAGAAGCTTAGAAATTACATAGTCACTTTTATTTTATTTCATTATTTTTTTATGTTTATCAAAGTAACATAACACATAGTTTTAAAAGCCACATGGTAATGACCAAATATCTTTTCCTTGTCCTATCCCTTCCTCAGCCCTAGGGATTGGCCTCAGGCCTAAGGCAGTCACCTGCCACACACAACACTGTCAGTTCGAGCCTGCCGGAGAGCCCGGCCATCTCTTTCTGGGAGCGCTGGGAGCGTAGTTCCTAAGGCACTTGACTGCTAATCAGAAGGCTGGCAGTTCAAACCCACCAGCCACTCCTCGGAAGGAAGGTTGGGCAATCTACTTCTGTAGTGATACTGTCTCAGAAACCCAAGGAGGGGTCACTGTGAATCGGGTCCGACTAGACGGCACATAACAACAACAACAACATCCCTTCCCCAGCCTTTGATTCCCATTCTTCAGAGGCAACTGATTTCAACTCCTTAGCTGTATCTTTTCATGTTTACTTCCACATTAATTCCTGATTAAAAAAAATAGATAGTACTCATTTTTTTATTGTGGAAGATGGAGGCTTTAATCTTACACTCCTTCCACCTCCACACATAAGCACACACTACACACTCACTCACATATACATCCTTCCTCCCATACTGGACAGTTTCAATTATTTAACAGATTTTTTGTTAAATCAGTTTATTGTACTAAGATTATGTCACTGCTGAGCCATGCAGAATACTATAATTATGTTTTATTTCTCACATAATTTTTTATCCCCTTCAACTTACAATTGATTTCCTTTTTCATTTACTGAACTGACGATCACAAATTCATTTGCAAACTATTCCCTAGAGCTGTAAGATCTCACGATAGCCAAACACATGAAGTCTTCTCTCAGTCTTTCCTCCAGTGCCCTAGGCTCTTCTTCTCCAGCCTGGGCCTGTCAGAGCTCTTGTCCTGCAGCTTCCTTTCAGCATCATTTGAGAAGCTGCTTTTATCTCTCTCTTGTGCTGGACTCCCTGCATCCAGGATACCATGTCTTCCTCTTGATTGGCTGACTCCAGCAGCTTCTTGAGAAAGAGTACGTAAGAAGTAAGGCTTTTGTCTTTGTTTTTGAGGCTTTGCTTGTCTATAAATGTCTTTATCCTACCCTGATACCAAGACATTATTAGAATAGGAAACATCTTGTTGCAATTATTCATCCCAAAGTTTGTTCAAGTGTGACAGAAATTCTGAATAACAGTGGTTTGAAAAATGCTGAAGTTTTACATTACTCACATAACACTTAGCATGTAGTCCAGAGTCTGTGTGCTGGCTCCCCAGGCAGCCAGAATCCAGGCTCTTTCTCTCTTGTCATTCACCATCCTTACAAGGTGAATTACAGCTTCTGCTGTGATTTGAGATAACTGCTCGGTTCCAAGCTTCATATCACCTTTCAAGATAGCAGGAAGATGGAAAAGAAAGAGAAAGAAGAGGTGGCCACCCTTTAAGGACATATCTTAAAATTTGCACACACTTCCACTCACAGCTCATCCTATTAGCCAGAATTTAGTCATATGATCACATTAACATTCTGTCCTTACTTTATCCTTTGTAACCTTGTTTCCATGCTATCTCCCACAGATTTTATAGTACCTATATATCTGCATCATAACTATCATTAGATTTTAAGCACATGGTGTAAACTATCATATCTATTAACTTTTATTTTTATATCTTTAAGTTTTAAACCAGATGTTGGCTGTCACCACAATTTCTATTTTGTA
Organism: Orycteropus afer afer; assembly: GCF_000298275.1. Taxonomy (NCBI): domain Eukaryota; kingdom Metazoa; phylum Chordata; class Mammalia; order Tubulidentata; family Orycteropodidae; genus Orycteropus; species Orycteropus afer. The sequence continues at coordinate 1,781,132 of NW_006922119.1, forward strand.
AGCTATTCTAACCTTGAAGCACACATTATTATATGCTCCAGAAGAAAATCCACTCTACAAATCAATAATGATTTTTGAAGTTTGGCCTGATCATCTTCTTGAGGAAACTTGCTCATGTTGATGGTTTTAGGTTTCAGAATGTTTCTACTTTCTTGATAGTAGAAGGCATGGACTCTCACCATGACAGCATTTAAGCCCCTCATTCTATTTGCTTCTAAGGTCTGGCTTCTAAGAAGCTAGACTATAAAGAAGAATGTTGCATCAGTCTGGAGGAAGACTCATTAACAGCCTGAGATATGAAGGAGACACACCCTTGCTTGCTGAAAGTGAAGAGAAGTAGAAGCGCTTCCTGATGAAGATCAAAGACTACCACCTTCAGTACGGATCATACCTCAACATAAAGAAAACTAAAATCCTCCCAATTGAACAAATAAGCAACATCATGATAAATGGAGAAAAGATTGAAATTATCAGGGATTTATGTCATTTTACTTGGATTCACAATCAAGGTCCACGGAAGCAGCAGTCAATAAATAAAACGATATATTGCAATGGGCAAATCTGCAGCAAAAGACCTCTTTAAAGTGTTAAAGAGCAAGATGTCACTTTGACCACTAAGGGTGAACCTGACCCAAGCCATGGTATTTTTCAATCACCTCACATGCACATGAAAGCTAGACAATGAATAAGGAAGCCCATGCTGTTGTTGTTATGTGCCGTTGAGTCGGACCTGACTCATAGCCACCCCTCCTTGGGTTTCCGAGGCAGTATCACTATGGAAGTAGATTGCCCCATCTTCCTTCCAAGGAGTGGCTGGTGTGTTTGAACTGCCAGCCTTCTGGTTAGCAGTCAAGTGCCTTAGGCACTATGCTACTAGAGCTTAAGCCTAGGAAGAAAATAATACAGATAAGATCAGAAACCAGTGAAATTCAAAACATAAAAGCAATGGAAAATATCAGTTAAACAACAAGCTGGTTCTTTGAAAGATCAATAAAATGACAAACCTCTAGCAAGACTGACAAAAGGAGTGATAATACAAATTACCAATATCAGGAATAAAACAAAGGTTACCACTATAGACCCTGCAAACATCAAATAGATAATAAAGGCATCCTATAAACTACTCTACACATAAAAATTTGACTACTCAGATGAAATGGAGCCATTCCTTGAACAATACAAAGTACTACAAGTCACTCAATATGAAATAGATAATTTGAATAGGCCTATGTCAGAATCCTACTATTCATCTGTCAGTTTGTCATATTGTGGTGGCTTACTTGTTGCTGTGCTGCTAGAAGCTACGCCACCATATTTCAAATACCACCAGGGTCACTCATGGTGGACAGGATTTAGCAGAACTTCCAGATTACGACTGGGAAGAAGGACCTGGCTATCTGCTTCTGAAAAAATTTAGTCAGTGACAGTCTTATGGGTATCAGCAGAACATTGTCTGATATAGTGCCAGAAGATGAGTTCCTCAGGTTGAAAGACTCAAAATACAACTGGGGCAGGGCTGCTTCCTTAAAGTGGAGTTGACCTTAATGACATGGAGGGAGTGAAGCTTTCAGGACCTTCACTTGCTGATGTGGCATGACTCAAAATGAGAAGAAACATCTACAAACATCCATTAATAATCAGAATGTGGAATATATTAAGTATGAATTTAGGAAAATAGAAAGTTGTCAAAAATGAAGTGGAACACTTGAGGATAGATATGCTAGGCATTAGTGAGCTGAAATAGACTGGTATTGGTCACTTTGAATCAGATAATCATATGGTCTGCCATGCTGGGAATGAATTTGAGTGGTATGGTGTCATATTCATTGTCACAAAGAACATTTCAAGATCTCTCCTGAAGTACAATGTTGTCAGTGATAGGATATACCTACAAGGAAGAGCAGTGAATACAATTATTATTCAAATTTATACACCAACTACTATTGCCAAAGATGAAGAGTTTGAAGATTTTTACAAATTTCTGCAATCTGAAATTGATCAAACATGCAATCAAGGTGCGTGGATAATTATTGTTGATTGGAATGCAAAAGTTGGAAACAAAGAAGAAGGATTAATAGTTGGAAAAATATGGTCTTGGTTATAGAAGTGATGTGGGAAATTGCATAATAGAATTTTGCAAGGCCAATGACTCATTCATCGGAAATACTTTTTCCACAACAATGAATAGTGACTATACATGTGGAAAATGAGCTTTGGTGGCCTAGTGCCTAAGGCATTTGACTGCTAATCAGAAGGCTGGCAGTTCAAACTCACCAGCTGCTTTGCAGAAGAAAGATAGGGCCATCTACTTCCCTAAAGATTTACCACCTCAGAAACCCAATTAGGGTTGCTATGAATCGGAATCCACTTGATGGCAGCAAGTTTGGTTTTTTGGAGTTTTATACATGTGGATAAAGAGCTCTGGTGGTGCAGTGGTTAAGGCATTCAGGTGCTAACCAAAAGGTCAGAAGTTCGAACCCACCAGCCACTCCTTGGAAGGAAGGTTGGGCAATCTACTTCCCTAGTGATACCACCTTGGAAACCCAAGGAGGAGTCGCTATGAGTCAGAGATGACTCGAGAGCACATAACAACAACAACAACAACTTCTCTGCAAGAGAAAGATGAAGCAGTCTGCTTCCAAAGAGATTTACAGCCTTGGAAACCCTCTGAGGCAGTTCTACTCTGTCTATAGGGTCACTATGAGTTGGAATACACTCAATGGCAGTGGGTATAAAGGTGGACCTTAACAGATTAAATACATAGGAATCAAATAGACTATATTTGTGAAGAGAGATGGCTGAGAAGCTCAATTATCATCAGTCAGAACAAGGCCAGGGCCTGACTACAGATCAGACCATCAAATGCTGCTATGCAAGTTGAAGGTGAAGATAAAAGGAATTAAAACAAGTCCATAAGAGCCAAAGTATAAACTTGAATATGTCCTACCTGAATTTAGAAACCATCTGAAGAATGGATTTGATGCATTGAAAACTAATGACTGAAACCCAGATGACTTGTGGGATGACATCAAGAACATCATCCATGAAGGAAGCAAAAAAGTATTAAAAAGACAAGTAAGTGAGAAAAGACTGAAATAGATGTCAGAAGAAACTCTGAAATATGCTCTTAAATGTAGAATAGCTAAAGTGAAAGGACTGAGGTAAAAATGCTGAACTGAAGATTTCCAAGGGCAGCTCGAAAAACAAAGTAAAGTATTATAATGAAATGTGCAACGACTTGCACTTAAAAAACCAAAAAGGAAAGAGCATTTCTCAAACTGAAATAACTGAATATTATCAAGAAGGATATTGAAGAAGATATTGAAGAAGGAATCCCAGCTGCACTGAAGGCATTGGTGAAAAACAAGGGTCCAAGAATTGATAGAATACCAATTGAGATGTTTCAACAAATGGATGCACCATTGGAAGTGGTCACTTACCTATGCCAACTAATTTGGAAGACAGCTACCTGGTCAATCAACTGCAAGAAATACATATTTGTGCCCATTCTAAAGAAAGGTGATAAAACAGAATGCAAAAGTTATCAAGCAATATCATTAATATCCCATGCAAGTAAAATTTCGCTGAAGATAAATTCAAAAATGGTAGCAACAGTACATGGACAGGGAAATGCCAGAAATTCAAGTTGGATTCCAAAGAGGATATGGAACACGGGGTATCATTGTTGATGTTAGATAGATCTTGGCTGAAAGCAGTGAATACCAGAAAGATGTTTACCTGTGTTTTACAGACTATGCCAAGGCATTTAACTGTGTGAATCATAACAAGTTTTGGTTAATATTATAAAGAATGGAAATTCCAGAACACTTAATTGTGCTCATGAGGAACCTGTATATAGATCAAGAGGTAGTCATGTCAACAGAACAAGTGGATACTGTATGGTTTAAAATCAGGAAAGTTGTGAGCCAAGATTGTATCTTTTCACCTTAGTTATTCAACCTGTATGTTGAGCAAATAATCTGAGAAACTGGATTATATGAAGAATGTGGCATCAGAGTTGGAGGAAGACTCAGGAACAACCTGCAATATGCAGATGACACAACCTTGTTTTCTGAAAGCAAAGAAAACTTGAAGCACTTACTGATGAACATCTAAGATTACAATCTGCAGTATGGATTACACCTCAATATAAAGAAAACAAAATTCTCACAACTGGACCAAGAAGCAACATCATGATAAATGGAGAAAAGGTTGAAGTTGTCAGAGATTTCATTTCACTTGGATCCATAATTAATGCCTATAGAAGCAACAGTCAAGGAATCAAAACATATATTGGATTGGGCAAATCTGCTACAAAAGACCTCTTTAAAGTGTTAAAAAGCAAAGATTATCAAGAAGGATATTGAAGAAGATATTGAAGAAGGACTAAGGTGCATCTAATACAAGCCATAGTATTTTCAATCACCTTCTATGTATGTGAAAGCTGGTCAGTGAATAAGAAAGACCTAAAAGGAAGACAATGAGAGGAGCACAAGAGGTACAGGAAAAAAAAGAAAAGAAAAACCAAGAAGAATTTTTGCCTTTGGATTATGATGTTGGCAAAGAATATTGAATACACCATGGATTGACAGCAGAATGAGCTAATCTGTCTTGAAAGAAATACAGCTAGAATGCTCCTTAGAAGCAAGGCTGGAGAGACTTCAACTCACGTACTTCAGACATGTTATCAGGAGGGACCAATCCCTGGAGAAGAATAGTATGCTTGGTAATGTAGAGGATCAACAGAAAAGAGGAAGACTCTCAGCAAGATGAATTAACACAGTGACTGCCACACTGGGCTCAGACGTAGTAATAATTGTGAGGATGGTGCAGGACCTGGCACCCTGATTGAACAGCACCTAAGAACAATAAATTTGCAGATGATGTGATTATCTGTGTACAAAATCCCTGTTGTTGTGTTATGTGCCGTCGAGTCAGATCTGACTCATAGCGACCCCTCCTTGGGTTTCTGAGGCAGTATCACTACAGAAGTAGATTGCCCCATCTTCTTTCTGAGGAGTGGCTGGTGAATTTGAACCGCCAGCCTTCTGGTTAGCAGTCAAGTGCCTTAGGCACTACTCTACCAGATCTCCCAGAAAATCCCTAGGGAAAAAAAAAAAATCATCCTGAGCTAATGAATAATAAGTTCAGCAAAGTTGAAGAATACAAGATAAGCATACAAAAATCAATTGTATTTTACATTTGTTGTTATGTGCTGTCGACTGTACAACAGAATGAAACACTGCCTAGTCCCGGGCCAGCCTCACGATCCCTACTCTACCTGAGCTCATCACTGCAGCCACCGTGTCAATCCATCTTGTTGAGGGCCTTCCCCTCTTTCACTGACTCTCCACTTTACCAAGCATGACATCCTTCTCACTTTGCATATGATACTGCCCAGAACACTGAGTCTTCATTTTTACATTTGCTATTGATAACTATGAGCTTATAGACTGAGGCAGACTAGGAAGAAGGAAGAGGCCATCCACTTCTCAAAGAATTGGCCAGGGGAAACCTTATGAATAGCAAAGAAACACTGTTTTGTACATTACCACGCACCTTTAGGAATAGTCCATTTAGGCTAAAAGGCTCTCAAAATAGGACTGGGAAAGAGATGCAACACCTGAGTAAACCCAGCCTTACTCATGGAAAAGAGAAAGCTTTTGAGACCTTCATTTGCTGATGTGGCACCACTCAAATTGAAGAGAAACA
>NW_006922119.1:1804024-1806002 GCF_000298275.1 Orycteropus afer afer
GCTCAGGGGTCCAGGATTATCTTCTGTGTCTGTGTTAATTGGTTTCCCTTTTCTTTGTTGAAGAGGGTCTGTGCAGTCTTTCTGCCTAGTCCGCCATCTTACCGGAACTCTTCAATTTGAACTTGCATATGAGGAGCTGATGGTCTGTTCCACAAGCTCCTGACCTTGTTTTGACTGAAGATCTGGAGCTTCTCCACCACCTTTTGCCACAGATGTAGCTGATCTGATTCCTATGTACTCCATCTGGTGAAATCCATGTGTATAGCTGTCATTTGTGTTGCTGATAATAGGTATTTGCAGTGAATAAGTCATTGGTCTTGCAAAACCCTACGATGTGATATCCAGTATTATTTCTATCACCAAGGCCATATTTTCCAACTACTGGTGATTCTTCATTGTTTCCAATTTTTGCATTCCAATCACCAGTGATAATCAACAAATCTTGATTGCATGTCAATTTCAGACTGCAGAAGTTGGTAAAAAAATCTTCCATTTCCTCACCTTTGGTTTTGGTAGTTGGTGCGTAAATTTGAATAATCTTAGTATTAACTGGTCTTCCTTGTAGGCATATGAATATTATCCTATCACTGACAGCATTGTACTTCAGATAGATCTTGAAACATTCTTTGTGATGATGAATGTCATGCCATTCCTCTTCAATTTATCATTCTTGGCATAGTAGATCATACAGTTGTCTGATTCAAAATGGCCCAAACCAGTCAATATCAGCTCACTAATGCCTAGGATATTGATCTTTATGCATTCCATTTAATTTTTTACAACTTCCAATTTTCCTAGATTCATACTTTGTACATTCCATGTTCCAATTATTAATGGATGTTTGCAGCTATTTCTTCTCATTTTGAGTTGGGCCACATCTGCAAATGGAAGTCCCAAAATCTTTACACCAGCCTCATCCTTATGGTCAGCTCTACACTGAGAAGGCAGCTCTTCTGCAGTCATATTTTGAGTGTCTTCCAACCTGAGGGACTCATTTTCCAGCATTATATCAGACAATGTTTCAGGACTATTCAAAAAGTTTCCAACAATATATGAGACAGTGTTTCGCTGGTATTCATAAAGTTTTCACTGCCAATTCTTTGAGAAGTGAATGGCCCCTTCCTTCTTCTGAGTCTGTTTTAGTCTGGAAGCTTCACTGAAACCTGTCCACCATGGGTGACCCTACTGGTATTTGACATACTGGGGACATAGCCTCCAGCCTCACAGAAACACACAAGCCACCACAGTACAACAAATTGACAGACGAGTGGTGGAAAGTGTATCAAAAGGATACACTGGAGGGTGTATCAGAAAGAATTCTGGCCCTGTTGCTCTCAGATATAGCTCTGGAATACAAAAATTTTCATAAGGAGGCTAGGAGGCAGTCTCTTGGACTCTAAAAACCTCATTGCCATTGAGTCCATTCTGACTCATAGTGACACTACAGGACAGAGGAGATCTGTCCCATAGGGTTTCCAAGGCTGCTCTGGTAATGTAGTGGTTAAGGCATTTAGCTGCTGTTTCAGTTACCTAGTACTGCTCTGACAAGAATAACCACAAATGGGATGGCTTGAAAAAACAGGAGTTTATTCTCTTATAGTTTGGAGGCTTTAAGTCCAAGTTCAAAGTGCCAGGCTCTAGGGGCTGGATGAAAGCCCTTCAGCGTTGGGCTTCAGCTCTGCCCCTTGCTCCTGGCCCACTGAAGCTGGAGGCTTTTTTTTTTTTTTTTTTTCACTCAGCTGCTAGCTGCTGAGGCTGACAACCCCAAGGTTGACAAATCATAAGGCATAGTTTCAATGCTACCAAACCACACAGCAGGCCATTAATTCAAGTCCATTGAAAGTCCCAAATTCAGCAGAGCATGGCAGGCTGCTGAACAATGACATGGCTATATTCAGGGTTCAAGCGTACCATAAGCTAGAGACCATTCCCCAAGGCTTCTCCTTATATACGAGAAGCACACCACATCCCTAAGACA
>NW_006922119.1:1806562-1808054 GCF_000298275.1 Orycteropus afer afer
TTTGACAACATTAAATTAGTGATTACCTCAGAACTGGGCTATAAGTAATTGTTACTCTATTTATAACAAAAGAATGTGAGGTTCTATGTAAATTAATTATACATGAGATTGTAGCTGGAGTAAACACTTAGCCCATTTACTGAAACCAAAAATTTCAAGTTTTGTAGCACATATATAAAAATGATTATTACTCTAATTACAGTAATTATTCCAAGTTCATTAACAACAACAAAAAAATTGTCTGATTTGCTCTATTTGAAATAGTCTAGTTTGGATTCCTATATGTGCATCAAGTTCACAAAGTCTGAGAGCTAAAAGGAATCCGAGAAATCACCTGGTTGTTCAGTTCACCAGATATTCATCCTCTCATTTTAGCAATGAATAAGTGACTTAACTCACAGTCAAGGGACTGCAGGGACAACACTGAACCAGTCTCTTGTTTTCTAGCTCATACTTTAAGTTAATCCACTACAAATTATCCGTATTTCTTAACTGAATTATCTCTATTTTAGACTGACTTTTGATCCTCAAACTAAATTTGGTTTGGAAGCTAAATTTAAAAAGGTAGTCTGGTACTGCAGTGCCTAAAGCATTTGACTGCTAACCAGAAGGTTGGCAGTCCAAACCCACCAGCCAATCTGCAGAAGGAAGACTGGGCAATCTACTTCCATAAAGATTTACCCCCTTGGAAACCCAATGGGGGTCTCTATGAGTCAAAATCGACTCAATGGCAGTGGGTTGGGTTGGGTTTGATCTAAACAAGTTTGTTTTCTGTCTGGACAGAAACTGCAGAATAGAATACAATGCATGATGCAAAATTGTCCCCAAGCCCTGGTACTTCCTGGGGAACAGCAGGAAATACTGTGAAATATGGCAGATTTTACATGGAATAAATGACCCCTACAAGAGGCTCCAGCCATGCACTCACACAATTGCATATTTTTATAAAAATTTCAAAAGCTATTTGAACCCCAATTGGTTTAGACAGCTGTCTTCTGCTCCAGCTTCCCATCTGTCACATTTCCCCTATGTCAAGGACATTAGAGTGGCTGTAGGCATTCTGGGGATCCTACTAAGGAGAAACTGAGTGGGGAATATGCTGAGTTAGCTGCAATTTGGAAAGCTGTTTTGGAATGTTTCACTAAAACAAATGAGAAATCACAGACAGATACCTTTTGCCACCTTACTTGTTTATTAAAGAGCTGAGAGAAAATTCAGATGAAAATTAATGGTATATCAAACAATGATGAAGAAATAAAGTTGATAGAAATTAGCCTGGCATTGAGAAGCAAATTGTGACAAAAAATTTCATATCATATCAAAAGCAGTAATTTATCAAAAGGAGGAGATATATTTCAAATAAAAGTAATGCACAGGTTCTTAGATGGTTTGGTATCCTAGTAATAAACAGGAGTGAATAGCATGAATGCACTAGAAAAAGATTTAAATTTCTTGCTAATTTGACACGAAATATGGTCATCCACAAAGATAA
>NW_006922119.1:1808334-1809363 GCF_000298275.1 Orycteropus afer afer
CTTCCGTAGTGATACTGCCTCGGAAACCCAAGGAGGGGTCACTATGAGTCGAATCGACTCGATGGCAGTGAGTTTGGTTTTTGGTGATTGTTTCATTTTAAAGAGAGTCCTCAAAATTGAATAAACCTCAGGTCCCGAAAAACCTGGATCCACCTGTGACTGTAATTTAAAATGGCAATGAGTTTTCTTAATAGGAAGAAATCAGGGCGTTGTTCTGCAGCTTTTGGGAGGCAACAACTCAGAAGCTTACCACTGTGGTCAAGGGAATATGGGGTGCACTGTGCCTTGACCAGCAGGTGGCAGTGAAGTTGAGGAATTCTAAATAATAGCCATGGTTGGCACCAAAAATAGCAGGAAGATAAAAGGTTATTTTTGCATACTGCGTGGTACCAGATGTTTCACTTTGGTATTTGAAGTATTTTAGAGGAAGAATGTTTTACAAAAGATAGGAAGCACAAATATAGTTGCCCTATACTGTTGAAAAAGACCAAACAAGACCTTGACACAGAGATCTTTATTGTAATTGTATATTGTAAATATTTAGTTTTACCATTATACACATCATGCATTAGGGTTTTATTGCACAAAACAAATTTTTCCTAAGAGGGGGTTTTTACCTTATTACTGTGCAGCAAAGGCCACTGTTTTTCTATGCAAGAGCAAATACTAATTTGCTTGAAAATTAGTAAGCTTGAAAAACAAATTGATTAGCAAAGTCTGTCTCATTCAAAACTAACAGAATTATGTGGATGAAAAAAAAAATAACATAACAGCAAAAATAATCATAACAGCAATATGAGTCAGTGGTATGCAGGAAGATGATGACCAAGATCATCTCCAATACCGATATCCAAGATGCTTAGAATAATTATTAACAATAATAGCTAATTCTTACATAGGAATGCCGATGTGCCTAGCACTGTTCCAAGTTCTTCATCTTATTTTATTAACTCAAATAATGCTCACAACAACCCCATGAGCTTGGGCTATAATTAGTCTTGTTTTCAGAAGAGGAAACTGGGTCACAGA
>NW_006922119.1:1812231-1819116 GCF_000298275.1 Orycteropus afer afer
TCTTCTTGAGGACTAAGGTGCACCTGACACAAGCCATGATATTTCCAATCGTCTCATATGCATGTGAGAGCTGGACAATGAATAAAGAAGACCAAAGAAGAGTTGATGTTTTGTGGTGCTGGCGAAGAATGCTGAAAGTACCATAGACTGTTAAAAGAACTAACAGATCTGTCCTGGAGGAAGTGCACCCGAAATGCTCCTTGGAAATGAGAATGGCCAGACTTCGTCTCACCTATTTCAGTCATGTCAGAAGGGACCATTCCTTGGAGAAGGATATCATGCTTGGTAAGGTGGAGGGTCGATGAAAGATGGAGAGGACTTCAACAAAATGGATTGACATGATGGCTGAGATGATGGGCTCAAGTATAGTAGGGATCATGGAGCTGGCGCAGGATCGGGCAGTGTTTTGTTCTGCCATGCATGGGGTCGCTATGAGTCGGACATGACTCGACGGCACCTAACAACAACAACCTCCTTTGCCCATCTTCTTGCCTCTTCCCTCTTCTCCTTTTCTCTCCTCTTCAGTTTTCTCACTCTACATTTGTCTTTGGCCTTCTCATCCTTCTGGCTCTAGGTGTCTCTTAATGACTGATGATTTTCAGCACAGTCTCTTGTTCTAGTCACTCTCCTTAGCCTTTATCTTACTTTCCTTGCTGTCAATAATACATCTCTCTTTGCATGTTTCCATTCAAAATGTTCAAAATTTTTCCTTCTGCCCACCAAGCACACTCCTTTTGTTATATCCCTCATTTCAGCTCATGGCCTCATCATTCACCAAAGCTAGCAATCTCGGTAGGCAGTCAAATACTTGTATCTCTTCCATTCTCTCAAATCTAACTGGTTGCTTGGTATTGATGACTCTTCCTCTGACACATCTCTAGGCCTTATATTCCGTGAGTCTCCATTTCCACCGTCACTGCCTAGTTCAGTCTCATATTTAGCCACACCAACTCTGTACAATAATGTTTCCTAGTGTGCCTATCCCATCACTCTTCTGTCAATTTGTCATGCTATGGTGGCTTGCATGTTGCTGTGGGGCAGGAGGATATGCCACCAGTATTTCAGATACCAGCAGGTCACCCATGGTGGACAGGTTTCAGAGGCGCTTCCAGACTAGGACCGGCTGGGAAGAAAGATGAGGTCATCCACTTCTGAAAAAATTGGCCATTGAAAACTTATGAATAACAGTGAAACACAGTCTGATATATTACTGGAAAACTTCATGAATAGCTGTGAGACATTGTCTGATATAATGCCAGAGGATGAGCTGCACAAGTTGGAACTCAAAATATGACTGGGGAAGAGTTGCCTCCACAAAGTAGACTCAACTTAATGATGCACATGGAGCAAAGCCTTTGGGACCTTCATTTGCTGGTGGAGCACAACTCAAAATGGGAGGAAACAGATGCAAACTTTGATTAATAATTGGAACATGGAATATTCTGTGGAAAGAGATGATGGAGAAGCTCAATGTCATCAGTCAAAACAAGGTCAGGAGCTGACTGTGGAACAAACCATCAATTGCTCAAATGCAGGCTCAAGAAAATTAAAAACAAGTCCACAAAAGCCAAAATATGACCTTGATTATATCTTACCTAAATTTACAGACCATCTGAAGAATAGATCTGACATGTTGAGCAGCAATGAATGAAAAACAGAGAAATTGTGGGATGATATCAAAACATCATACTTGAAGAAAGCAAAAGGTCATTAAAAAGACAGGAAAGGAAGAAAAGACCAAAATGGATATCAGAAGAGACTCTGAAACTTACTCTTAAATGGAGAGTAGCTAATGCCAATGGAAGAAATGATGAAATAAAAGAGCTGAACAGAAGATTTCAAAGGGCAGTCCAGAAGAAAAAGTAAAGTATTATAATGAAATGTACAAACACGGGAGTTAAAAAGCCAAAAAGGAAGAACATGCTCAGCATTTCTCAAGCTGAAAGAACTGAAGAACTTCAAGCATCAAGTTGCAGTATGAAAGGATTCTAGGAGCAAAATATTGAACAATGCAAGAAGCATCAAGAGAAGATGGAAGGAATACACAGTCACTGTACTCAAAAGAACTGGTCGATGTTCATATATTTCAGGAGGTAACATAGCATCAAAAACTAAAAGTATTTGAGGAAGAAGTCAAAACTACACTGAAAGAATTGAAAAATAAATAAATAAATAAATAAGGCTCTAGGAATTGACAGAATATCCATTGTGATATTTCTACAAATGGATGCAGCATTGAAGGCGCTTACTCATTTATGCCAAGAAATTTGAAAGACAGCTACCTGGCAAACTGATTGGAAGAGATCCATATTTATATCCATTCCAAAGAAAGATGATACAACAGAATGTGGAAATTATTGAACAACATGATTAATATCACACATAAATAAAATTTTGCTGAAAATAATTCAAAAACATTTGCAACAGTATATTGACAAGGAACTTCCAGAAATGCAATCTGGATTCAGAAGAGGACTTGGAATGAGAGCTATAATTGCTGATGTCAGATAGATCTTGACTGAAAGCAAAGAATACCAGAAAGATTTTTACCTGTGTTTTATTGACTATGCAAAGGCATTCGACTGTGAGGATCATTACAAATTATGGATAACATTGCGAAGAATGGGAATTACAGAACACTTAATTGTGCTCATGAGGAACCTGTACGTAGAACAAGAGGCTGTGTTTCAAAAGAACAAGGGGGTGCTGCATGATTTAACATCAGGAAGAGTGTCCATCAGGGTTGTTGTTCAATCTGTATGCTGAGCATATAATCTGAGAAGCTGGACTATATGAAGAAGAACACAGCATCAGGATTGGATGAAGACTCACGAACAACCTGCGCTATGCAGATGACACAACTTTCCTTCCTGAAAGTGAAGAAGACTTGAAGAACTTACTGATGAAGATCAAAGATGATCCTCACACCTCAATATACAGAAAACAAAAATCCTCACAACTGGACCAATAAGCAGCATCACGATAAATGGAGAAAAGATTGAAGTTGTCGAAAATTTCATATTACTTGGATCCACAATCAACACCAATGGAAGCTGTAGTCAAGAAATCAATTGTATTGTAGTAGGCGAATCTGCTGCAAAAGACTTCTTTAAAATGTTAAGAAGCAAAGATATCACTTTAAAGACTAATGTGTGCCTGGCGCAGGCCTTGGCATTTTCAACCGCCTCATATGCATGTGAAAGCTGGGCAGTGAATAAGGAAGACTGAAGAAGAATTGATGTCTTTGAATTACAGTGTTGGTGAAGAATACTGAAAATACCATGGACTGCCAGAAGAATGAACAAATCTATTCCAGAAGAAGTGCAGCAGGAGTGCTCCCTAGAAATGAGAATGGCCAGACTTCATCTCACCTACTTCGGTCAGGTTGCCAGAAGGGACCATTCCCTGGAGAATGATATCATACTTGGTAAAGTGGAGGGTCAGCAATAAAAGGGGAATACCTTCAAAGAGATGGGTGACACAGTGGCTGCAACAATGGGCTCAAACATAGCAAGGATTGCAAGGATGGCACAGGACCGGGTAGTGTTTTACACAGGGTCTCTATGACTCACAGCCAGCTCGACAGCACTAACAACAACAACAACAGTTTGTCTATCAGTCTGCTTTTATCATTATGTCTTCACCACTCCTGCCATCTCCACTCTCCAGCTTCAACCAATTACAATTACCTTGCTAAACTACAGACATGATAACATTATTTCCCTGCTCTAAGACCTTTGGTGACTTCCCACTATGGATAGTGTATATTCTTTAGAATGTCATTTAAGGCCTTCTGTAGTCCAGCCCAACTTATGTTTCTAAGTTCACCTCTGGTGACAATGCTCATGTTACTCCCTTACTCTGACATTCTATACCTCAGCTACACATAGTATCCCTGGACTAGGAAGGAACATATGCTTGTTAGGCAGCCTGAGGTCAATGTTTAATTCCACCATTTATATCTATATGACTTTAGAAAAGTTAATCTCTCTGTGCCTCAGTTTCATTTTCTTTCTGTAAAATGGATATAATTCTGTCCTAACAAGAATAGAATTCAGCTCTGACTCACAGTGACCTTTAGTATAAAAGAATGAAACATTACCTGGTCCTGCTCCATCCTCACAATGGCAAATATGTTTAAGCCCATCGTTGCAGCCACTGTGTCAATCCATCATGGTAAGGGGCTTCCTCTATATCCCTGACCCTCTTCTTTAAGTCTGCTATCAAGCATGATGTCTTTCTCCAATGATTGGTCCCTTTGGATAACATGTCCAAAGTAAGAGAGAAAAAGTCTTGCCAATTCTCTGTTCTAAGGAGCATTCTGGCTGTACTTCCTCCAAGACAGTTCATTCTTCTGGAAGTCCATGGTATATTCAATACTCTTCACCAGTTCTTCAATTTTTTTTTTTTTTTTTAGATCTTTTTCTCTACCTCTATTCATTCTTCACCTTTGTTAATGTAGTTCTTTCTACCTGAGGAGATGCTCCCCTCAAAATTTTTCAGGACCAGGTTCAAAAGTTATCTGTGACATTTATGAAGGATCCCTCAACCCTCAAGGCACAATTCACCACTCTTTCTTCAGTACTTTATATATATCTCTATTGAAATATTACCTTGTTACATATTTTGCTAGCTTTCTAATGTATCTGTTTCCTCCTCTAGACTGAAAGCTCTTTGAAAGTAGGAATCCTGTCTCACTCATCTTTGCCTCCCTGGTGCCAGTACAATAGCTGACTTAAAGCAGAAATCAGTACATACTTAGGGAATATATATTCTCAAGGGGAAAGAATTACAGTGTTATCTATTGCTATCAAGACTTTATAACTCTTAACATGATTCCTGGAAATTATAAATAAACTCTGTGTTGAAGTGTCCCTGACATATTGCAAATATCTTTCATTCTGTGCTTAATAACTTCCTGTCCTGATATAAAAACGCTTGTTAATTTGACACATGAAATGCTAAAGAAAATGAGCTTTCAATGAACTTTGCTTGCATGTTTTAATATTCGTGTTAGAAAATGATTGGTAATCTAGTTACCTAGAAAACGGTCATTATTGATGTTTGTGTATTATTTTGAAGAGTATTGAATTAATGAAGTTTAACTTACTTGTTTCTGCTAATATTACACACATTTCTGCTACTTTTTTTTTCTATCTCTCCACTGGAATTTAAGTGTTCAAAAAGGCAGAGATTTTGTCTATCTTGCTCACTGCTATGTCCCCAAAGTATAAAACAGTGTTTAATTACATTTGTTCAGTAGAGGATGAATATACTAATGTCACTATGTTTTAATTTTTAATAGAACATAAATTAGTAAAATGTAAACTTTAATATGTACTGATATATTTAAATCAGTAGACAGTCAAATACTTGTAGATATCATCATTTGTATGACCCACTAAGACCTCAGGATCTTGTCTTAATGTTTATTTGAATTTCTAACCCAGATCCTACAGCTAAACCTTCCCAAACTCATTTAGACCCAGATTCTATCCTCATCCCTTTACTTTTTTGAAGACCATCTTGCTTCTTTCTCTACTAAGAAGATTGTTGTTGTTGATGCTACATATCATTGAGTTGATTCCAACTCATAGCAATTCCACATGGCAACGTGAAGGATCCCTCAACCCTCAAGGCACAATTCACTACTCTTTCTTCAGTACTTTATATACATCTCTATCGAAATATTACCTTTTTCTCTCTTACTTTGGGTTTTCTGGAGTGTAATCTTTATGGGAGCAGATTGTCAGTTCTTTCTCCTTTGGAACCGCTGTGTGGCTTCAAATCACCAACCTATTGATTATCAGCTAAGTGCTTAACTGTTGTACCACCAAGGTCCCCGCTCGGACAACTCAGACCCACTGAATCTGATGTGAGCCTTTGTGTCTTAGTTTCTTGGTGCTGCTGCAACAGAATTACCACAAGTGAGTGGTTGTAAAAGAACAGAAATTTATTTTCTCATAGTTCAGGAGGCTAGAAGTTCAAAGCACAGTTCATGGCTTTAGGAGGAGGTCCTTCTTTGTCTATTTCAGTTTCTAGTAGTGCTTCTAACTACTAAGTAAGATTAAGTTTAGAAAACACCCTATTCTAATGTGATCTAATTAACATAACAAAGAAAGCCCTATTTCCAACAAGATGGCATCCACAAGTACACCAAAACCAAAACCAAACTCACTGCTGTGGAGTCGGATCCAACTCATAGCAACCCCTCCTTGGGTGTCTGAGGCGGTATCAGTATTCAAGTAGATTGCCCCATCTTCCTTCCGCATCCACAAGTATAGAATTCCAACACACACATACGTGTATTTTAACTTTTTACTGTAATTTGGGATGGGAAATTCTACAAAGCAGATTCATTTTCCATTCAACAGTTCATAGACATTTTGTTTTGTGTTACTGATTACATTCCCCACAGTGTAACACCTCACCTTCCACACCCTCCCTGTGGTTACCCATTCCCTCTGTCCCTTTTCCCACCTCCCTATCTTTCTGCCTGTGCAAATGCTGCTTTCCTGATCTCCCTTGGTTGATTGTTTTAAAGAGTGCATCTCCCTGGTGTAGGTGTTCAGCTAGTCTATTGTCTGACTGAGAGTTAAGCCACGGGAGTGAGTTCTTTTCCAGGCCCCAACATGTTGTTGTTGTTGCTAAGTGCCGTCGAGTCGTTTCCGACTCATAGTGACCCCGTGCACAGCAGAACGAAACACTGCCCGATCCCGCGCCACCCCCACAATCCCTGCTATACTTGAGCCCATCATCGCAGCCACCGTGTCGATCCATCTTGTTGAAGGCCTCCCCCTCTTTCATCAACCCTCCACCCTACCAAGCATGACATCCTTCTCCAGGAAATGGTCCCTTCTGACAACATGACCAAAATAGGTGAGA
>NW_006922119.1:1823461-1827156 GCF_000298275.1 Orycteropus afer afer
TTCAGTAGTGATACTGCCTCAGAAACCCAAGGAGGGGTTGCTATGAGTCAGGTCTGACTCGACAGCACATAACAACAACAAACAACAACAGTTTTTGCATGCATGTGAGGCAATTAAAAATCCATGGGTTGGGTCAGGCACACTTTAGTCTGCAAGGTGACATCTTTGCTTTTTAACACTTTGAAGAGGTCTTTTGCAGAAGATTTGCCCAACACAGTACATCTTTTGATTTCTTCACTGCTGCTTCTGTGGACATTGATTGTGCATCCAAATAAAATGAAATCCTTGACAACTTCAATCTTTTCTCTATTTACTATGATGTTGCTTATTGGTCCCATTGTGAGGATTTTTGTTTTCTTTATGTTGAGGTGTAATCCATACTGGTGACTATAGTCTGTGATCTTCACCAGTAAATGTGTCAGGTCTTTTTCACTTTCAGCAAGGAAGGTTGTGTCATCTGTGTATAGCAGGTTGTTGATGAGTCTTCATCCAATCCTGATACCAGGTTCTTCTTCATATAGTCTAACTTCTGAGATTATGTGCTCAACATACAGATTGAATAAGTATGATGAGAAGATACAGTCCTGATGCATACCTTTCCTGATTTTAAATCATGCAGTAACCCCTTGTTCTATTGAAATGAATATCTCTTGGTCTATGTAGAAGTTCCTCATGAGCATGATTAAGTGTTTTGGAATTTCCATTCTTCACAATGTTATCCTTCATTTATTATTATCCACACATAACAAATGCCTTTGCATAGTCAATAAAACACAAGTAAGGATCTTTTTGGTATTATTTGCTTTCAGCCAGGATCCATCTAACAACAGCTATGATATCCTGTTCCGAATCTGGCTTGAATTCCTTGCAGTTTCCTGTTAATATACTGCTACAACTGCTTTTGAATTATCTTCAACAAAATTTTACTTGCATATAATATTAATAATTAATTTCCATTCTATTGTATTCCCTTTCTTTGGAATGGGCACAAATATGGATCTCTTCTAGTCTGTTGGCCAGGTAACTGTCTTCCAAATTTCTTAGCATAAATGAATGAGTGCCTACAATGCTACATCCATTTGTAGAAACATATCAGTGGGTATTCTGTCAATTCCTGAAGTCTTCCTTTCTGCTAACTCCTCCAATGTGGCTTAGACTTCTTCCTTTAATATCATTCATTCTTAATAATATACTATCTTTGGAAATGGTTAAAAGTTGACCAATTCTTTTTGGTACAGTGACTCTGTGTATGTCTTCCATCTTCTGAGAAAATATTATACAAGAATGTCTTAGATCCCTACTTAGAATGTAAACTATCTGAAGCAGATCTTTGATTTTCTCATCTTTTTATCACAAAGAGCACCTCATATAGTGCCGTGCCCTGAATAAACGCATGTTTTAAGGTTATTTAAGAAAATTCTGGCTTTCTGCACAAAAAGTGCTTTCCTGTCCTTCATATAACATTGCCCAAGACAGGGAGCTCTCCACCATCATTTCCAGAATAAGGTAAGTTTCCTTATGACCAGTCAGCAGATACAGATGAGAAAGCTGTGTGCTAAAAAAAGAGATTGTTTCTTCTTCTTTTTTAAAATTAGCCCTGAAGGAATGGGGACTGGAGCAGAAAAGGAGAAAGAGGTGAAGGACATGATAGTTAAGATGTGCTAAAACCTAGAAAACACCGAGAGGCAGATGGTTATTTTCCACTAGAAAGAAAAAAAATAGAGAGAGAGAGAGAGAGAAAAGGTCAAGAAAAGAAAAACAAAGAAAGTTAGAAAAGAAAAGAAGAGAGGAGAGAAGAAGCCAGACTTTGGGACCAGTGGACCACTCAACCCAGGCTGGAATCAATCATCTTTCTGGGATGAAAGTACTGTTATTAGGTCTATCAAGACCTAACTAGAATTCATGAGGAAGATGGTGTTTACTTAAAAAAAAAAAAAAAAAGGCACTACTGATACATTCTACAGCATAGATGAACATCAAAAACAGTACACTAAGTGAAAGAAGCCAATCACAAAAGTCACAAGAAGGTGATTGCATCCATATGAAATGTCCAGAATAAGTAGATCTATGGAGACAGATAGTAGATTAGTGTTTGCCAGGGGCCAGAGGAAGGAGGTGATGTAGAGTGACTGTTAATGAATATGTTTGGAGTAATGGCTGCACTGCTCTGTGAATGTGCTAAAAACCACTGAATTGTATACTTTATGAAGCTGAGCTTTATGTATGTAAAGTATATCAAGAGAGCTGTTATTTATTCATTTTTTTACATGCTTTTAAAAACTGTCCCTGACAAATAGAACTCTAACAACATCCAGGCAAAGAGAGATCTCTCCAACCCACAAAGTCCCTTGGACACACTTCCTTTGATCAAGGCCCCAAATAGCAGAATCATCTGGTCAATTGAAACAATATTCTCAAGCTAAAATTAGGAAGACTTTTTTCTTTTAGCTTGAGAAACAATCTTTAAAGTCTAAAGAGATGTTCAGTATTCATGTGTATGTGTACGTGTGTTTCTTAACTGAGCATCTGTTAGGTACTCTTTAAGGAAAATAAAAATTTATATTAAAAAAAAAAAAAAAAAAAAAACTCACTGCTGTCAAGTCTGATCCGACTCATAGGGACCCTTCCTTGAGTTTCCAAGGCGGTATTACTACAGAAGTAGATTGCCCAATCTTCCTTCTGAGGAGTGGCTAGTAGACTTTTACCACCAGTCTTCTGGTTAGAGTCAAATGCCTTAGGCACTGGTTTTGGAAGGCATCATCCGACCTCCTCTAACTTCACTAGGCAGAGAGAGAATCACCATTACCAGCATCAGCCCAAAGCTAATTCTAATATATCAGGCAGAGGTGAGATGTGCTGCCACCCTCAAATTCTTCTGTCAATTCTGACACCCGCTATCCCTCCCATAGCACTCTCTACTTCTCTGCTGGGTTTGATAATTCATTGCAATGACCACACAAAATTCACAGACAATATTCACAATTATGGGGTTTATTAGGGCAGTAACAGGTTACAATTCAGGATCAGAAACAACTGAGATATTTTTCAGTCAGAACTGTTTCTTCTCAGCTGTGCCATAGGCATGCTCCTCTCTGGCCTCAGCCTCTGCCCTGCTCAGGCCAATGTTACAAAGCTCGTTTAGCTTTGCCAATAGGCATCCAAAGAGGCACCTTACTCCACCAGATAACCTCCTGACCAAAGGCATTCAGCTTTCTTGCTCTGTGGGCCAGGAAGCCACCTGCTCCATCTCATGCCAATCTGTTGGTTCTGCTGCCTTTGCTGCTACCATCTCTCTGCCATCTATCTGCTGAGGAGGTGTCCAGTGCAGGAATCTCAAGTCCAAGGACATGTTCCACTCCTGGCTGCTCTTTCTTGATGGTAGCGGGAGCCCCCTTTCTGCCTCTGGGATAGTTCATTTTAAGCCTAGTGAATGGCAAAACTGACCAATTCCCCCACTGGGGTTCCATACACCTTATTTGCAGGTCCCATACCCACAAGTGTGCCTTGTGGCTTATTTACATTATTAACAATCTATCTAATCCCTGTTATGGGCTAGCAGCTACCTCACATTTGCATCTGGTGAGAGTCACAAAAACCATGGCTATTGTTGTTGTTGTTATGTGCTGTCGAGTCGGACCTGACTCATAACGATCCCTCCTTGGGTTTCTGAGGCAGTATCACTACGGAAGTAGATT
>NW_006922119.1:1828036-1829508 GCF_000298275.1 Orycteropus afer afer
CCCATCTTCCTTCCAAGGAGTGGCTGGTGGGTTTGAACTGCCAGCCTTCTGGTTAGCAGTCAAGTGCCTTAGGCACTATGCTACCAGAGCTCCCTTTTCCTGTCTAGATGTACCCAAAGACAAACCTCAAAATTCAAATAACCAAACAGTCTTTTTTTTTTTCATTTTTTTCTCCTGCAGGTCCAACCTTCAAACGCAAATCTTCTGTTCTCTCAGCAGTTCTAGGTGAGTTTGCATAGCTTTTCAAACGTAAATTTCCTGGGTGGGTTTTGGCTTTTCAACCTTAGGCCCCAATTCTCTATATGCATTGAAACAAAAATGCCGGTGTTTCTTCTAGGCAAATTCTAATTCTCCTTTTATCATATCCAATCTAGCATTGGCTGAAGGCTGAGTTACACATTCTATGTTATCTACACCCAAGATTCATTTCTATCATATAAGAGAAACATTCAATGTCCATAGTATATTCAGATATACACATAACTCAAAACACGTAACATTTTAAAAACAGTCCAGCCTCATCTTTCCTTCTCTACACCTTGACTATCTTCCCATTTTATGCATGTGGCCCCGGGGCTTCGCTGGGAAGAACTAGAAGATCCTGATCCACCATCATCTCTTTAAATCAGCTTAGCTGTTGTCTAAAACCACTCTAGGTGTGGCTTTTCTCCCCTCAGCTGTAGAATAACATCTCTTTCTTTTCTTTCAGTCATTCCAGGTAGCAAAAAGAACAAAGTAAGCATCTAAGAATCAAAAGTTTCACTTCCTATGCCCCTTCTTTCTTTCTCCTTCAAAATTCCATGGTTTTATGAGTCTGCAACCATTGCAGTGAATACCACTCTTATTGTCAACTGTAAAAAGGGCATGAGATAGTCGCAGGGGACATCAAGCTCAATTAGCATAACATATTACACAAAACATTGTTCCACAACTTACTTTGGTGAATAACGGTTGGGATCTTAAAAGCTTGCAAGCACCCATCTAGCAACAATGGGTCTCTCCTTGTCCAGAGCAAAGAAGAATGAAGAAAACAAAACACACATGAAAACAATTAGTCCAAGCCACTGGTACAGTATGAGATCCTCAGCACATATGACTATGAGACCAGAAGAACTAGATGGTGCCCAGCTACCACTGTCAACCACTCGGAGGGGGATCTATGTAGGAGATCCTGGATAGAGAGGGAGAACAAGGTAGAACAAAACTCAAAATCATTTGGGAAAAAGAAAAAAGGGATCAGATTTGCTGGTCTGATAGAGCCTGATGGAACCACTGAGACTATGGCCCCTAACTGCCATTCCACTCTGGAATTGAACCTACTCCTGTGGCTTCTAGCCAAACAAAAGACAGGCATATGAGGTGAACATTTACACTAGGTAGTTACACTCCTTGGAGAGAACATTCATGGGAGAATAGAAGGGCTGTGTATGCACAGGGAAACAGCTCAAGGAGCAGGAGTACATGGAAGGAAC
>NW_006922119.1:1834829-1836710 GCF_000298275.1 Orycteropus afer afer
TTAAAAAATTTTTTTTAAAAAAGAATAAATTATCCAATTTGTCAGCAAAAAAAAGGGGGGGTAACAAATGGGAGAGGGATTGTCTCACCTCCTTTAACTTCACAAGGGAAAGACAGAATCACCATCAGCAGCATCAGCCCAAGGCTGATTCCTATAGGGCAGAGGTCAGACATTCTGTCATCCTCCAACCCTTTTGCCAATTCTGACACCAACCATCCCTCCCGGGACACTCTCTACTTCTCTGCTGGGTTTGATAGTTCATTGCAATAGCCACACAGAATTCACAGACAATATTCACGATTACGGGGTTTATTTGGGAAGAGATAGGTTACAATTCAAGGCCACAAATAACACAAGATAGAGTTCTTCTATCAGGACAGTTTCTTCTCAGCTATGCTGCGGGCATGCTCCTCTGTGGGCTCTATCATGCTTTGGCCAGTGTTACAAATCTCTTTTAGTTTTGACCGTAGGTGCCCAAAGAGGCATCCCTCTCCACCAACAAACCTCCCACCTGAAGGCACTCAGCTTTCTCGCTCTGTGGGACAGGAAGCCATCCTCATGCCAATCTCTTGGTTATGCTGGTTCAGCTGCCTCTGCTACCACCCTCTCTCTGCTGAGGAGGTGTGCAGAGCAG
Source organism: Orycteropus afer afer (assembly GCF_000298275.1). Taxonomy (NCBI): domain Eukaryota; kingdom Metazoa; phylum Chordata; class Mammalia; order Tubulidentata; family Orycteropodidae; genus Orycteropus; species Orycteropus afer. The sequence continues at coordinate 1,835,464 of NW_006922119.1, forward strand.
AGATCTTGGGTACAAGGACACACTTCACTCCTGGCTACTCTATCTTGATGGTAGTGAGAACCCCCATTCTGCCTGTGTTGTTGTTAGGTGCCATTGAGTTGGGTCTGACTCATAGTGACCCTATGTACAACAGAACAAAACACAGACCAGTCCTATGCCATCCTCACAATCCTTGCTATGCTTGATCCCATTGTTGCCACCATTGTGTCTTCTGCCTCTGGGATGGCTCACATTAACACTGGCAGGATGGCAAAACTGACATATTGCCACCTTAGGATTCATACGCCTTATTTGCATGGCCCCACCCCCACAAGTGAGCCATGTGCCTTATTTACATTATCAACAATCTATCCAATCCTCTTGGTAGACCACAAGCACTTACATTTACGTAGTCTCACCCAGTAATCTGTTTAAAGTCACAAAGACCATGGCTAGAATGACCATATTAGGTAGTTTCTGCACCACAAGTCCAATTTTTTTCTCAATGAGTTTCCATATAATTAGAAAAGAAATAGTTCATCCACATAATAAATGGTAAATTATACAAGAATTAAATGATGTAGGAAATGGCAAAAGATAGCACAGAAATGTTTGCATCTATGAAGACAGGCTACTTCTAAAAACATTATTATCTGTCTAAAACATTGAGTACAATCATTCTAATATTAAATTATGGTACATCAGTGAGAGAATATCTTTCTGGTATTCTTTGCTTTCCACCAAGATCCATCTGACAGCTGCAATAATATCCTTTGTTCCATATTCTCTTCTGAATCTGGCTTGAATTTCTGGCAGTTCCCTGTCAATATACTGCTGCAACCATTTTTTAATTATCTTCAGCAAAATTTTACTAGTGTGTAATATTAATGATATTGTGCAATAATTTTCACATTCTGTTGGATCACCTTTTTTTGGAATGGGCACAAATATAGGTCTCTTCTCATCGGTTGGCAAGGTAGCTGTCTTCCAAATTTCTTGGTGATGCATGTTTGCTGGAACATCTCAATGGGTATTCTGTTAATTCCTGGAGCCCTGCTTTCACCAATTCTTGCAGGACAGCTTGGACTTCTTCTTTCAATACTATCAGTTCTTGATTATATGGTACCGTCTGAAATGATGAATATCAACTAATCATTTTTGGTATGCTGTTGTTGTTATGTGCCATCGAGTCGGATCCAACTCATAGCAACCCCTCCTTGGGTTTCCGAGGCAGTATCACTATGGAAGTAGATTGCCCCATCTTCCTT
>NW_006922119.1:1837615-1849409 GCF_000298275.1 Orycteropus afer afer
TTTATGCCATTTTAAAAAGGTGTTTGCTATGAATAATCAATGGTCTTACAAAATTCTACTGTGCCACCTCTAGCCATCATTTCTTTTATCAAGGCCATATTTTCCAATGACAGATGCTTCTTTTTTATTTACAACTTTTGCACTGGAATAACCAGTAATTATCAGTACATCTTGATTGCATGTTTGGTTGATTTTAGACTGCAAAACTTGGTAAAACTTCAATTTTCACAGATATTACCTGTGTTTTATTGACAATGCAAAGCATTTGACTGTGTGGATTATAACAAATTATGGATAACATTGCAGGGATTCCAGAACACTTACTTGTGCTTATGCAAAACCTATATATAGATGAAGAAGCAGTCATTCAATCAGAACAAGGGAATATTGCATGGTTTAAAGGTAGGAAAGTTGTGCTTCAGGGCTTTATCTTTTCCCAGTACTTGTTCAATCTGTATCTGAGTGAATAATCTGAGAAGCTGGACTACATGATGAAGAATGCGGCATCAGGATTGGAGACTCATTAACAACTTATGATATGCAGATGATACAACCTTGCTTACTAAAAATGAAGGAGATTTGAAGTACTTACAGATGAAGATCAAAGACCATATCCTTCAGGATGGATTACACCTTAACATAAAGAAAACAAAAATCCTCGCAACTGGACCAGTAAACAGCATCACAATAAATGGAGAAAAGATTGAAATTGCCAGAGATTTTATTTCACTTGGTCCACAATCAAAGCTCCTGGAAGCAGCAGTCAAGAAATCAAATGACGTATTGCACAGGGCAAATCTTGTGTGTGGTTGGAGACACAGTCTATGTATATAGGGGCATGTATGACCTCTAGCCATAGCTAGACTATAGAATGATCCCCGGATGAAGAATTTACCACCAGAGAAAACAGACTAAAGACCATTCCTTCTAGCTACCTCCCCTCTCACAAATTCACTCTAAAAGTATCATAACATTTGCCTTCCTACAGCAAAACAGCTTACTCTGATATTTTGTGATTCCTTTGCTCCTGTGAGTTTCTCCACTTTTGTCCCTGATGTGTAAAATCCCTTTAAGTAGAATAGGAATTTTCATGCACCAGTGAAGATAAAATGCTAAAAATTTAAATGTTGGATGAGCTAAAGACTGTAAACTGATTATAACACAAGAGAAGACTGTAAACTGGTTATACCACAGGACAAGACTGGTCATGATCTAGGTGGCTGCATAGAAGGATAAAATGTCTGTTAACCAGTTATCTTCCTCTAACCTCTTGTCCCTCTGGTCCAATGTTTTCCAAACTTCGGTCATTACATGCTATCTTCAAGATTTTTCCTTATCTCTCTATTCTGTTATTTACTTTTTGTCTTTAAATTAACTCATCTCACTTTTTCTTTTTAAATAGTGTACATTGAAAGAAAATTTTACATTAGACAGTAAGTCTTAAATTTTCATTTGAATATAACTATTAACATTTTAAAGTTTGTCTTTCTGCCTAGGAGTTATATTTGAAATACTTACAACCCAGAATGACAGAAGCACCATGAACAAGCATTAGAGCTCTGTTGCTCCTACAACTGAATATCAGCCCTGTAGTTGTTGTCGTTGTTGTTTGCCGTCGAGTCGGCCCCGATTCATAGCCACCCCTCCTAGGGTTTCCAAGGCAGTATCACTACTGAAGTAGGATTGCCCAACCTTCCTTCCAAGGAGTGGCTGGTGGGTTTGAACCGCCAGCCTTCTGGTTAGCAGTCAAGTGCCTTAGGCACTATGCTACCAGAGCTCCTGTAGAGCCACACCTAAAATTATCCTGTGTACTACCAGTGATGCACTTACCGTATTTTGCAAACACTGCTATAATCCATGCTACCTTCATTTGCTAAGCCAATCTTCCTAAAATATAAAGCTAATAATGTTACTCTCCTGATCAAAAATTTTCAGTGCGCCTTGACCTCCAATGCTTGGAGCAAAAATTCCAAACCCCTTAACTTAAAGCCTCTGTAATATTATCACAGCATACCTTCATTTATTGATTCAATAGATGTTAATTCATTAAGCAGTTTTCTGTCTTTCCAGCTTTGTCTTCCACTATTCTTTAACAGGGGAGATCTGATGGTATAGTGCCTAAGGCATTTGACTGCTAACTAGAAGGCTGGTGGTTCAAACCCACCAGCCGCTCCTGGGAAGGAAGGTATCACTTCCTTAGTGATACCATCTCAGAAACTCAAGAAGGGGTTGCTAAGAGTCGGATCTGACTCAATGGCAGTGAGTTTGGTTTTGGGTTTTTTTTTTTTTAGTCTTTAACATATCTTAAATTATAGCCACACTGAAACCAAAGAACATTCCTTCTGTTCCTTTGCTCATGTCATTCCATTTCTCCCTACTACAATATCCTTCCCATCCAGCGAATTCCATCTGCCAAAATCCTTCACATACTTCAGGACTCAGCTCAAATGCTGGCAACTCCACAAACAACCAAATCCGTTGCCCCTGAGTCCACTCTGACTTGTGTCAACCCCATGTGTATCAGAGTAGAACTGTGCTCCACAGAGTTTCCAATGGCTGATTTTGTCAGAAGTAGATCACCAGGTCTTTTTTCCAAAGTGTCTTTGGGTGGACTTGAACCTCCAAGCTTTAGGTTAGCAGCTGAGTGCATTAACTATTTACACAACCTAGGGACAACTCTTCTCCATGAGATCATCCAATATTCTCCCAGACCAGAAATAGTACTCCATCCTCTTTTCTCCCATAGCCCTTGGCCATTGATAGGGCATTAAAGTGTCTCATAAGTATTCATGCTTGACTTCACTCCCTTACAAAATGAGTATGTTCTTAAAAGTTAACTTGCCTGACCAATCATTCCTCGCCCATCAATGTCTAGCCCAACCTTTTGGGCCTTTTAATGTTTCTTGAACTCAAGTAAACATGTGAACTGTGCCCTATCTACAGCCCTACCTATCCCACAATATCTCAAGTTTTTAAAAAATGCAGACTAGCCCCAGGAGCAAACATTAATTGAGTTGCCAGTTGTCCTGAGATACCTGTATCAGGAAGTTTTCTCAAGCTTTGCACCTGCTTTACAGATAACTTTGCTGTGTTGCTCCATTGAGTTGCATACCAGGACCTAGCTAGACCCAGTTTCAAAGACATGGAAAAGAAAGTGTGAGGTATTGAAAAGATGCTTGTATCTTATCCCAACAAATTACAACTAATACCCCGTGTAAATATCATTAATATCGCACGCAAGTAAGATCTCACTGAAGATAATTCAGAAACGTTTGCAGCAGTCTATTGACAGAGAACTTCCAGAGGTTGAAGCCGGATTCAGAAGAGGACGTGGAACAAGGGATATCATAGCTGTTGTCAGATGGATCTTGGCTCAAGGCAAAGAATACCAGAAAGATGTTTACTTGTGTTTTATTGATTATGCAAAGGCATTTGATTGTGTGGATCATGACAAATTATGGATAACATTGAGAAGAATGGGAATTCCCGAGCACTTGATTGTACTCATGAGGAATCTGTACCTTGACCAGGAAGCTGTCGTTCGAACAGAACAAGGGGACACTGCATGGTTTAAAATCAAGAAGGGTGTGCGTCAGGGTTGTATCCTTTCTCCACACTTATTCAATCTATATGCTGAGCAAATAATCCGAGAAGCTGGACTGTATGAAGAAAAACCTGGTATCAGGATTGGAGGAAGAATCATTAACAACCTGAGATATGCAAACGATACAACTTTGCTTGCTGAAAGTGAGGATGACTTAAGGCACCTGCTGATGAAGGTTGAAGAATACAGTCTGAAGTATGGATTACGTCTCAATATAAAGAAAACAAAAATCCTCACAACTGGACCAATGAGCAGCATCACAATAAATGGAGAGAAGATTGAGGTTGTCAAGGAATTCATGTTGCTTGGTTCTACAATCGATGCCAATGGAAGCAGCAGTCAGGACATTAGACGACGTGTAACATTGGGAAAGTCAACTGCGAAGGAACTGTTTCAAGTGCTGAGGAGCAAGGATATCTCCTTGAGGACTAAGGTGCGCCTGACACAAGCCATGATATTTCCAATCGCCTGGTATGCATGTGAGAGCTGGACAATGAATAAGGAAGACCGAAGAAGAGTTGATGCTTTTGAGTTGTGGTGCTGGCGGAGAATGCTGAAAGTTCCATGGACTGCTAAAAGAACTAACAGATCTGTCCTGGAGGAAGTGCAGCCAGAATGCTCCTTGGAAGCAAGAATGGCCAGACTTCGTCTCACCTATTTTGGTCATGTTGTAAGGAGGGACCATTCCCTGGAGAAGGATGTCATGCTTGGTAGGGTGGAGGGTGGACGAAAGAGGGGGAGGCCTTCAAGGAGATGGATTGATACGGTGGCTGCGATGATGGGCTCAAGTATAGCAGGGATTGTGGGGCTGGAGCAGGATCGGGCAGTGTTTCGTTCTGCTGTGCATGGGGTTGCTATGAGTTGGAAACGACTCGACGGCACTTAACAACAACAACAACAACAACCCCGTGTAAAAAGTACCAGGAGAGAGAGTCCTTTGTGAGTAAACCATGGTGCCCACGAAAAAAAAGGAAAAACATTTCCTGATGCTTGGCCACTGTGAAACTGCATTGTCATTCTCTTTTAATTTTTGATATGGCTGGAAAGGCCATAAAGCACTTCATATTTATTTTGGGGCTTTCAACCATGTTAAACTGTTACCTTTGTATTTTCTCTTCCCGGTTAAAACTATAAAACTCAGCTCTAATTGGACCTCAATAGAGTGCCAAAGCATTTATTTACATTCTTAAATGTGTACCTGCCTCATAGCAAAAAAAAAAAAAACCCAGAAAATCACGGGAGGAACAACATAAATAAAACCACCATAAAAAGCACTGAACACATTGAAGAGATTCTCCAGGTAGGAACCCTCTGAATTTCATTCATTTTGGCTCCTTCTGCCACCATTAACCCTAATAGCTTCTAAGATCTGCTTACTCCTTTAAAAATTCAAACCAATTGCCATTCAGTTCTGATTCATGATGAACCCATGTGTTTCAGAATAGAACTATGCTCCATAAGGTTTTAGATGGTTTTTGCTCTTTCAAAAATAGATTGTCAGGGCTTTCTTCTGAGGTGGATTCAAACTGGCAATCTTTTGGTAAGTAGGCAAGTGTGTAACCATTTGCACCACCCAGGGATCCCTTGCCCCTCTTTAAGGACCTGGATTAATCTTATACAAGAAACAATTCCTTGCTCCTTAGCACAGTTGAGACAGGATAGAATTTTCAAACAGGAGCACACAAGGGAAGTACGTACAGAAAACTTAAGAAATAGTCTAATTCTGTTATTCTCAGCTTGCCCCACCCAGGGACATTTGGCAATGTCCAGAGACATTTTTTATTGCTATGGCAGGGGAGGTACTACTGGCATTTAGAGGGGAGAGTATTCCATTCCTGCCTGTTACTGATCATCCTACAATGCCCAGGATAGCCTCACACAACAAAAAATTATCAAAAATGTTAGTCAGTAGTGCTGAAGCTGAGAAGCCCTGATCAGCTTACGCGATTCCTTATCTTAGGTGGTCACCTTCTCTTTTGAGCTCCAGCCCCATCTTATTCTAATTGTCATCTAAGATAGTTGCACTGTGGCTCCAAAGGTTCATTGGCTGGCATCTCTTCTTTCTTGGCTCCTACCTGTGTCCACATGGAGATTATCACATTAAGAGCTTCTCTCAATTTTTCCTTTAGTTATCTGCACATCTCTATAGTCAAGTCCAAAAGAAAGAAAGATCACCACTCTGTTACCCATCTATACTTTCCCCACCCAGTTCTGGGATAGAGACATCTTGCCTAGTTGATGATACATGACTTACCTCATCTTTCAGGTATGACCTTACTCCTTACACACAACTGTGTCTTTACCCCAATATTCAACAGCATAGATAGATAGGTAGTTTAGCATCGAGTCAACTCTGACTTATGGTGACCTTATTATGAACAATAGAATGAAGCATTGCACGATCTTCAAGATCATTTGTATATTTGGGTACAATTTTGAGGCTATTATTCCAGTCCATCTCATTGAGGGTCTCCTTTGCCCTCTACTTCACCAAACATGGTGTCCTCCTCTAAGGATTGTAGCCAAGGTGATGTAGCCAAAGCAAGCAAGTTAGTCAATGTTCTGTTGTGATCCATTAGGTTTTCAGTGGCTAATTTTTGAAAGCAGATCACCAGGTCTTTCTTCCTGATCTGTCTTAGTCTAGAAGCTCCACTGAAATTTATTCACTATAAGTAACCCTGCTGGCATTTGAAATATCAGAGGCATAGCTTTCAGCATCACAGCAAAATGCAAGTCACCACAGTTTGACAAACTGACAGATGCTGCATTGACAGCATAAACATACATTAGTGAAAAACAATCAAACCATTCAGATAATACCAAAACTCCATATATGGCCCCAAACAAGTCATTCAGGAACAAGCAACATTCAACATCCTCAGCTCTAGCAGCTGATGAACAGTGACCCAAATATTGTTAACTATACAGTAAGTTGTAGCATAGTGCCTAAGGCACTTGACTGCTAACCAGAAGGCTGGTGGTTCAAACCCACCAGCCACTCCTCGGAAGGAAATGGGGCAATCTACTGCCGTAGTGATACTGCCTTGGAAACCCAAGGAGGGGTCGCTATGAGTTGAGACCGACTCGACGGCACATAACAACAACAACAACATACAGTAAGTTGAGTCATTAGTTCCAGAAACCCAGGTCCCAGTCCTGTGCTAGGTAATGGAGATAGCACACTTATAAGATAGATATGGACTATACATATGAATTAGTGAACTGGCAATTATAGGATACTATGACTTGTGTGCTTTCTGTTCATTATCTCTAATGACCATAACAAACATCCCAGGAGTTGGGAAAATAGGATCAGAAAGGTTAGATAACTTTCCTATTATCATACTTTCCTTAAATTGTAGAGGAAAGATTCAAATTTAAATGTGTTTGATTAGATTCTTAACCCCTCTGGGGATATATCAAGAGGCATTGTTAGAATTATAGCCCTATATTCTCTTCTGCCCTCTGCCTGGGTAGCACAAAGGTGACATTTTTTCATTGACAAACAGTGGAGGGAAGCAAGACTGGGAGAAGGATGTGCTAATTCATGCTTCTCCTTGCTCTTCTGGCAAATGTGTTTGTTTATTTGCATTTATGTACCCGAGGTTGGGTCTCAAGGGAGAGATTGGAAGCCTTCTCCCACATGTACCTGCAGCTGGCATCCTGCTGTTAGCAGATTATAACACTTTGCTAGAAGAATCAGAGGATAAGAAATTAAAATATTTCTAAATTGTGAGTTTTAAATTGTGAGTAGACCCAGACAAGAAAAGGCATTAAAATGTCACATAAGAAGAAAAAAATGAAAAGAAGATAGAATTTAATCAGCTCATAACTCCTTAGAAGAAAAATTGGGCCATCTACTTCTGTAGTGATACTGCCTCAGAAACCCAAGGAGGGGTCACTATGAGTTGGATCCGACTCGATGGCAGTGAATTTGGTTCTTGGTTATAGTAAATAAATTTGTCAAATCTAACCCAAGAGCGACTGCAACACTCCATCTTGACAAATGTTGTGAAAAGGGTCCAACAGATCATCTTTGGCATAGAGAGCTCTGTGCCCTGGGGTAAATCATGATGGTACATGGTCAGAAGTGGTTAATCTTGCACTCCAGACACAACTGACGTGGTGTGATTGCTCCTTGTAATTGGGTAAGTACCTTTTTCAACCCTGGAAAAGATTCGAATTGAAAAGAGAAGAAGCAGCAAATCAAAGCCACTGAACTAATGGCTTTATATTAGCCTTAGGAAGCAGTTTTATAATTATTGGGGGCAATCTGTGTGTGTTATTTAAAGGGCTAGTGATATTTAAAAGAATATGACACATTATAAAACCTCATGAATTAACCTCATACCTTCAGTTAAAAGTGTAATTTGCTTAGTTGCTTTTTTTTTTAGAGCAGTTTTAACTACACAGAAAAAGGAACAGGAAGTACGGAGAGTTCCTTTACACCTGTGCTCCCTGCAGTGTCCCTATTATTGACATTTTGCACTGGTGTGGTACATTTCTTACAATTGATGAACCAATATTAATACATTATCATTAACTGAAGTCCATAGCTTACATTAGGGTTCATTCTCATGTTGCAGGAGATTTGACAATGCATAATGGCCTGTATCCATTACTACAGTATCATACAGAATTGTTTCACTGCCCTAAAAATTCCTGGGTTCCAACTATTCATTCCTCCTCTCCCCCTCTTTCAGCCCTTGGCAATCACTTACCTTTTTATTGTCTCTATAGTTTTGCCTTTTCCAGAATGTCATTTACAGGCATATCTTGGAGATATTGTGAATTTGGTTCCAGACCACCACAGTAAAGTGAGTCACACAAATTTTTAGTTTCCCAATGCATATAAAAACTATGTTTATACTATAGTGTGGTTAAGGTACTTGGCTGCTAACCAAGAGGTCAGTGGTTTGAACCCACTAACTGCTCCATGGAAAAAAGATGGAACAGTCTGTTTCCATGAAGATTTACAGGTTTCCAAGGGAAAACTTGGAATGGACTTGATGACAGTGAGTCTGTTTGTTGGTTTTTTGTTTATTAAGTATGCAGTAGCATTATAACAAAATTTGAAATATTGTGACAATTACCAAAACGTGACAGAGACATGAAATGAGCACATGCTGTTGGAAAAATGGTGCTGACAAGACTTGCCCAACACAGGGTTGCTGCAAACCTTCAATTAAAAAAAAAAAAAGTATCCATGAAGACCAATAAAGTGAAACTCAATAAGGTATGTGTATGTCTTGGGCTGGGTTCTCTAGAGAAGCAAAACCAGTGAAGTTTATAGAGAAAGAGACAGAGACAGAGAAATTTGTCTCAAGGAAATAGTTCACACAGTTGTAGAGGCTGGCAAGTCAAGTCCCAAGTCTGTGGGTTAGACATCAAGTTGGAGGCCTCTCCTGACTCATGCAGCTTCTGGGGCTGATGAACCCAAGATAGACAGGCAATATAGCAGGCTTCTGGCTTCAGAGGCTGATGAATCCAAGATTGGCAGGCAAAATGGCAGATTGTTGGCTCATAGGCTATGAAAACATCAATCCCGAGATCAGTAGGCAGTATGGCAGGGCACTAGTTCAAGCCCAAGAACTGGAGGTGATGATAAGTTAGATTCAGGATCAAGATCCAGCAAAAATCCAGAGAATTTTCCCAGGACACCCACATATATATTGGAAGTAGGCCACATCCCTGAGGAAATTCCCTTTTGGCTGATTTGCCACTGATAGGACATCTCATTATGGAAGTGATTACATTATATCAAATTTCCTCACGGAAGATGAGTACATCATAACCGCTAAACCACTTAGAAGAATGGTCCAGCTAAGTTGGCACACAACCTTAACTATCACATACAGAAATCATACAGTATGTAACCTTGTTACACTGGCTTCTTTCACTTCGCAATATCAATTTAAAGTTCTTTCTATGAGTCGGGGCCGACTCGATGACACATAACAACAATAACAACAACATGTGTTTTCAGGGCTTGGTAGCTCATTTCTTTTTATTTCTGAATAATATTCCATTGTATGGATATACCACAATTTGTCTGTTCACCTAGCGAAGGATATCTTGATTGCTTCTGATTTTTGACAATTCTGAATAAAACTGTAATAGGATTCATGTGCAGGTTTTTGTGTGGACATAAGTTTTCAACTCATTTGGATAAATACCTAGGAGCATGGTGGGTGGGTTGTATGGTAAGCTTATGTTTAACTTTGTAAGAAACTATCAAACTGTCTTCCAAATAGTACCATTTTGCATTTCCACCAGCAATGAATGACTATTCAGGTTGCTCCACATCTTCACCAGCATTTGGTATTGTCAGTATTTTGGATTTTAGCTGTTCTAATAGGTGTGTAGTAGTATCTCATTGTTGTCTTAATTTACAGTTACTTAATGATATAAAATATTGAGTTGTAATTGGTTTATAAAGTATAATTTTAAGTTGAGAAGCTTAAGAAAACTTGAACAGCTATTTAACCAGTATTGAAATATTTAAGAGAAAAAAAAGGTAACTATATTTATAAGTCTCATTTATTAAATTTACCAGACTTATCTAAGTACTTAAAAGGGTTTTGTTTGTTAGGTCATTGTGGTAGTTAAATTTGTTTGTCAACTTGGCTGGGCTAGTTGAGTGGCTGGGCAGCTGGTGGTAGTTATTCCCCATGATGAGACTGGCAATCAACTCCATGGTGGGATCTACCACAAGCAGCTGAATAGCTGCCTTTGGGATGTGGTCTGCTTCCTGTACATAAGCAGCAGCTTTGGGAATAGTCTCTAGCTTATGGCAACTTGAACCCTGCATGTAGCTGTGTCATTGTTCAGCAGCCTGCCATGCTCTGCCAACCTTGGGACTTAAAGTGTACTTGAATTAATGGCCTGCCGTGTGGTTTGGTAACATCAAGACTGTGCCATTTTATTTGTCGACCTTGGGCTTGTTAACCTCAGCAGCCAGTAGCTGCCTGAGTGGAGAGATGCCTCTAGCTTCAGTGGACTGGGAGACAGAGGCAGAGCTGAAGCTGAAGGTTGAGGGGCTTTGACCCAGCACCTAGAGCCTGGCACTTTGAACTTGGACTTAAAGCCTCCAAATTGTAAGAATAAACTCCTATTTTGTTCAAGCCATCCCATTTATGGTATATTCTTGTCAGAGTGGTACTAGGTAACCAGAACAGTCATAAATTTGTATCCTCAGGCATTTGAAGCATTTAAGACAATTAAATACATTATGTGTGTAGATGCAGTTTAAAAAGCTTAAGGAAAGTCAATTAAGTTTGTAAGTGGGATCAATGTTTAGGGAAATTTAACCTGTTAAAATTGAATTTATCTAACATGAATCTGAGAACAACTGAAGGTGATTATTCTTGTTTTATTTGGTTTATAAAAAGTCTAGCAAAATTTCTACATTATACGTAAAGGTTTAAGGAAACAAAGTTTTAATATTTGTAACTTTAAAACATTGATACTCATTTTAAATACAAAAAATAAAAACCTATAAATAGTCATTTCAACACAAAAAGACCCCTTCTTGAGCATTAAAAAATTCAGGTGAAAGATTATGGTGACTAGGAGTGCCTCCCAAACTTGTTCAAGATTCTGGAAGGCTTATGTATAACCAAACACCTCAAGGGGTTTGTTTTCTTGGTTCAAAGGTTCAGAGTCATAGTTTGGTTACACATTCCAATTAAATGGCCTAATACTGGTTTTGGTGCTTCTGTTTTACCTGCTAGTCCACTATGTTGTGCCTAGGGTATTAAAAGCTTGTGAGCAGCCATCCAAGGAACAAGTGGTCTCTATTTGCTTGGAACAGCAGAGGAAAAAGAAGGTTCAGGAATTGGAGGAGGAAATGAATGCATGTTTAATTGCCTCCGTGAACAACTGCCTCCTTTGCCATGAGACTAGGATAACTGGATGGTGCTCAGCTACCATTACTGAACATTTGATGAAAAATTCTATAAAATTCTGATTGAAGGGGTGGGGGGAGATTGTGGAACAGAACTTCAAATTGTCATGGACTCCAGACTTTCTAGAGTCACTGATGCTGGAAGACCCTTAAAACTAATGTCCTGTATAGGGACGGATAGATGGGTGAACAGGCTGAACAATTGGGTGTGTCTAAATGGAGAGCGTATCCAAGATCATATATGGGGTTGGCAGACAATGGGCCTATAAGTTCATGTGAATGAT
>NW_006922119.1:1850214-1853435 GCF_000298275.1 Orycteropus afer afer
AAAAGTGAATTTACTCTGTAAATCTTCACCCAAATCCTAATAAAAAAAAATAAAAAAACTAATGTCCTGGAGGAAATCTTTAAACTTTAAGCTATTCCCTGAAACCATATTTAAACTAAATAATAGTTTAGTTTAATTGGAAAAGAATGTCTTCATTGAGTATTGTGTTCTTGTGAAGAATTATCTATCTATATGGAATCAAATTGACACTAACAACTCAATTAGATGAGAAGCTTAGAGAACCATGAGTTTCTGTTAATTATGGTGAAATAATTTGGGAAAGGATATCAAGGAAGGTGGCACAACTTGAAGAATGTAACCAATCTCACTGAATTGTACAAATAGGACATTGTTGAAGTGATGTATGCTTTGTTGTGCATATCTTCACCAAAAGAAAAAAGGAAGAAAAACCCTGTAAGGATGGGTGGGGGTTGAAGTGGCTGATAGCAAGCATGCATTTGCTTTGACATCCTATACTTTATCTTTAAAAATAAATTTTGCACCCTGTTTCATAATGCATCTTTTTAATGCAAAAATATTTTCTAAAAAAAACCTTTGTTTCAGTTTTCTAGAGCTGCTCCAACAGAAAAATGCCACAAATCTGTGCCTTTAACAAATAGGGATTTATTCTCTTACAGTTTAGGAGGCTAGAAGTCCAAGGTCAAAGTGCCAGCTCTACAGGCTGGGTGAAGGCCCCTGGACCTTGGGCTTCAGCTCTGCCTCTTGCTCCCAGCCCACTGAATCTGGATGCCTCTCTTAACTCAGGCAGCTGCTGGCTGCTGAGGCTGACAAACTGAAGGTCGACAAGTAAAATGGCACAGTCCCAAGATTATCAAGCAACATGGCAGGCCATTAGTTCAAGTCCAGAAGCAGTCTCAAGATCAGCAGCAACATGACAGGCCACTGAGAAGTAGACTCAGCAAATGCAGGATCCAGATGTGCAAAAAAAAGCTCAGAAACTTTCCTCAAAACTTCTTTAATATATATACAGGAAACAGACCACATCCCTATGGTAGTTACTCAGCTTTTCTTTCTTTTTTGTGGTTTTAATGACCTCTTGCTTTCTTCATGATGTTTTTGATGTCATCCCACAATGTTTCTGGTTTTCAGTCACTGGTGTTCAATGCATCAAATCTATTCTTTAGATGGTCTCTAAATTCAGTAGGGGAATATACAAGGTCATATTTTGGCTCTTGTGGACTTGTTTTAACTGTCTTCAACTTCAAATTGAACTTGCATATGAGTAGTTGATGGTCTGTTCCACAATCAGGTCCTGTCCTTGTTTTGGCTAAAGATATTGAGCTTTTCCATCACCTCTTGCCACAGATGCAGTCAATCTGATTCCTGTGCATGCCACCTGATAAAGTCCACAGGTATAGTTGCTGTTCGTGTTGTTGAAAAAATGTATTTGCGATAAATAAATCATTGGTCTTGCAAAAGTCTATCATGCAATCTCCAGCATTATTTCTGTCACCAAGGCCAAATTTTCTAACTACTGGTGATTCTTCTTTGCTTCCAACTTTTGCATTCCACTCACCAGTGATAATTAACACATCTTGATTGCATGTTCAGTCAATTTCAAACTGCAGAAGTTGATAAAAATCTTGAATTTCCTTATCTTTGGCTTTGGTGGTTGGTGTGTAAATTTGAATAATAGTAGTATTAATGGGTCTTCCATGTAGGCATATGGATATTATCCTATCACTGACAGCATTGTACTTCAGGACAGATCTTGAAACACGTTTGAGATGATGAATGCCATGCCATTCCTCTTCAAATTGTGATTCCCAGCATAGTAGATCATATGGTTGTCTCATTCAAAATGGCCAAAACAGGTCCATTTCCGCTCACTAATGTCTAGGATGTCAATCTTTATGCATTCCCTTTCATTTTTGACAACTTCCAATTTTCCTAGATTTATACTTCATACATTCCATGTTCCAATTATTAATGGATATTTGCCACTATTTCTCTGCAATTTGAGTCCGGCCATGTCAGCAAATGCAGGTCCTGAAATATTTACTTTATCTATATCATTAAAGTTGGTCCTACCCTGATGAGGCTGCTCTTTCCCAGTTGTACTTTGAGTGCCTTCTGACCTAAGGGGCTGGTCTTTCTGCACTGTTTCCAGGCTATTCATAAAGTTGCCCAGTACTGTATCAGACAGTGTTTCTCTGCTATTCATAAGGTTTTCCCTTGCCAATTCTTTGAGAAGTGGATTGAATCTCTTCCTTCTTCCCAGTTTGTCTCAGTCTGTAAACTGTGCTGAACCTGTGTACCATGTGCAACCCTGCTGGCTTTTTAAACACTGAGGGCACAGCCTCAAGACTCACAGCAACACACAAGCTACCACAGTATGACAAACTGACAGACAAGTTCATCTCCCTTAACTGTTGGAAACCTCTCCACCCTCCCCTTACCTAATTCCTACCTGGATCCTGCCACTTTGTCATCCCTGGTGCTCCCTCCCTTTCCTGCCTTCGGGGATGGGTCCTGTCTGCCGCCCCTTACCTGAATCCTGCCACTTTTGTCATCTCCAGCTCTCCCTCCCTTTCTTGTCTGCCCTAGATTATATTATGGAAGGTAATTACATAATAAATTAGGTTATATTACAGAAGTTAATCTGCTCTACCCAAAGCCAACTGATCTAATCACAAGTAACTACTCCAGAAGGCAATTAGATTAGTGTTTGGCCAAAAAACTGGGAACCAAAGCCGAGCCAAGGTGGTACATAAAATTAATCATTACACTCCAGTGTTATTTTTTCACTCCTTCAGCCCTCCAGGACTTACCCCTATATTAGATTCCCTCTGTTGTAATACCCAGGGTGGTTTCTATTTTCCTGGCTGGATCCTGATACATTAAACTCTATCCCCTCATGGAGACTCCATGTGTATCAGAGTGTAACTGTGCTCTATAGAGTTTTCAGTGGTGCATTTTTCAGAAATAGTTGCCAGGCTTTTCTTCTGAAGAGCCTCTGGAAAGACTCACATCTCCAACATTTCAGTTACCATCCAAGCACATTAACTGTTTGCACCACCTAGAGAATCTGTATCCTTGGCCATATAGTAGATGTTAACAAATATTTATTAAATAAACTAAGAGAAGAACATGCTTAGCATTTCTCAAACTGAAAGAACTCAAAAATTAATTATTTAATATTTATTAAATAAACTAAGGGAAGAACATGCTCAGCATTTCTCAAACTGAAAGAACTGAAG
>NW_006922119.1:1854895-1856184 GCF_000298275.1 Orycteropus afer afer
ACGAGATGGACTGACACGGTGGCTGCGATGATGGGCTCAAGTATAGCAGGGATTGTGGGGCTGGTGCGGGATCGGGCAGTGTTTCGTTGTGCTGTGCATGGGGTCGCTATGAGTCGGAAACGACTCGATGGCACTTAACAACAACAAGAGAGTAAAGCATCAAAATTCCACTAATAATAGAAGGTACAACAAGGCACTCAGGTAGAAGCAAATTAAAATTAGAAAATAGACTTTGTCCTTTTCTCTCCTGAGTTAGTAATGAAAAATCCAAGAGTTGCTCTCGTAATATTTTTCCAGAAACTTTTCTTAAATAATAGGTTTCTTAATTTTTTGTTTCTTAATAGTAGGTTACTTTGGGAAAATGTCAGGGAAAGGAGCAAACTTTGGCCTCTGTGCATCTGTCATAAATTTTGCTTTGTATAATAGTGTATCCCAGAAAAATGAGTTATAATCATATCTGAAGAGTAATCTTACCTTGTGAATGACTAACAAAATTAGTGACACATTTCATGTGTGTAGAGGGATGAGTGAGAGAGAGAAAGAATCAGAAAGGCTGCATGGATACATAGATAGACAGACAGACAAGCAGACAGATCCATTTTAGGAAATAATGAGCCTTCTTCTGCATAATTCTGTAAGTTCTAAAGTGGGTTGTTGTTGTTTTGTTAGGTAATATTGAGTTGGCTCTGACTCATAGAGACCATGTGTGTATAACAACAAAATGTTGCCCAGTCCTGCACCATCCTCACAATGGTTGCTCTGTTTGAATCCATAGTTGCAGCCATTTTGTCCGTCCATCTCATTAGGAGAGAGGCCTCTGTCTTTTGCACTGGTCCTCTATTTTACCAAGCATAATGTCCTTCTCCAGCAATTGGTCCCTGCTACAGTAGGTTTATTTAAAATGGACGGTATCTGTATAGTGTTACTTGCCAAGAGAATTTGAGAAATGAAAAACACTTACATCATTTTTAAAGATAGCTTCCTCTTTGGAAACACACTAATCTTAACAGCAGTGATTAGTGAGGAACGAGGTACAGACTCACCAAGCTAATCGTTACTGAAACATGATTCAGAAAGGCAGTTTTGTGATACAAGTACAATGTTGGAATGACTGTTTTTAAGGAAGAAATAAAATTTTCTCTGGGTAGGCAGAATGATTCAGACTTCCGAAGTATCACATAATTAATAAGTAGTAATTTTCCAGCCTTGGCTTTATCAAGGAGGAAATATACATATGTGTATGTGTGTGTGTATCTATATATATGTGTATATCTATATATATAGATATA
>NW_006922119.1:1856284-1861162 GCF_000298275.1 Orycteropus afer afer
ACTCTGGTGGCATAGTGGTTAAAGCATTCAGCTGCTAACCAAAACGTCCAAGGTTTGAACCCACTAGCCACTCCATAGGGGAAAGATGAGGCAGTCTGCATCCATAACAATTTACAGCCTTGGAAACCCTATGTGTTCTACTCTGTCCTGAAGTGTCATTATGAGTCAGAATCGACTTGATGACAGTGTATTGTTTTGTTTTAATATATAAAGGCTAATGCCAAAAAGGGCATGATGTTACTGTCAGTTTAAAAGCAAAATTTTGAGATCATGCAAAGCAATATTGTTCTTGGATGAGGGCTATGTCATAGAATGAGATGCTACTTTCTGCATTTGGAGGCCAATAACTTTCAGTTCATCAATAACGTTATTGAGAATCCAATGTGCCCAGAGCATCCTCCTTGGGTATTATAGCAAGTGTCAAAGCAATAAATAACAGAAATATCCATCCTTGTGTCTCATGTCCTAGCTATTCCAGCTAGAGGCCAAAATCAGATTGAGGACCATTACATTTTATTGGAACCAATAACCAAGGAAGAAATTGAAACCATTTTCATAGATTGCCTCTGTAAATGGGTTTTGGTGCCAAGCAATCACACTGCTCATATTCTCACACTTTCAAGGAACAATTAATTCAAATGCAATATAAACTGTTCCAGAGTACAGAAAAGTAATAACAATCCAATACATTTCATGAAGCTAGCATAACCAATAGCACAAAGAAATAAACAAATAAGAATAGCATTTTCTCTGAAGAAACTTTAGTTTAGCCAAATTAAGTTTGTCCATCCCTGGGAGAATGAATAGATAAAATGTAATACCGGCATACCACGAGTATTGTGTAGCTGGTCAAGCTATGGCACTTTGTCATTTTGTCATACTGTGGTGGCTTATACGTTGTGTGCTGTTGGAAGTTATGCCACCTGTGTGTCAAATCTTGAAGTATTGCAAGATCACCCATGGTAGACAGGTTTCAGACTAAGAGAGACTAGGAAGAAAAGCCTGGCAATCTACTTCCAAAAATTAGCCAATGGAAAACTTACAGATCACAATAGAACATTGTCCAACTTGGTTGTTTTGGACATGTCATCAGAAGAGATTAATCACTGGAAGAGGACTTTGTTTTTAAGAAGTAGAGGACTAGCTAGGATGAAAGAGACACTTGGTGAGATAGATTGACACCATAGCTTCAGTGAGAGACCCAAACATGCCATTGATAATGAGGATGACATAGAACTGGGCAATGTTTTGTTCTGTTGTACATAAGATCATGGTGAGTCAAAGTTAACTCAACAGTAACCTCTCCATTTAGTCACTATGAACATACTTATAACACCATGAATGGATCTTTAAAAGATGATACTTAGTAAAAAAAGTATGAAACAGAAAAATACAATATTACTTAAGTGAAAATCACATTACACAAATCAACAACATATGCTCTGCAAGAATGGGTTCATACAGAAATACAGTCGATTCTATTATTTGAAGTAGTGATGTTTTCTATAATATCACAGCAGACATGAAATTAGCAAATATTGCAACATTGCTCCCAAAGGAAATACAGATTTAGGTTCCTTTCACTCACAACATTTTCATCAAGTGGTCAATATATATGGTAGTTATGTTTGTGTGTCAACTTGGCTGGGCCTGGTTGAGTGGCTGGGCAGCTGGTGGTAGTTATTCCTCATGATGAGACTGGCAATCAACTCCATGGTGGGATCTACCACAAGCAGTAGCTGCCTTTGGGATGTGGTCTGCTTCCTGTATATAAGGAGAAGCTTTGAGAACGGTCTCTAGCCTATGGCACGCTTGGACCCTGCATGTAGCCATGTGGTTGCTCAGCAGCCTGCTCTACCGGCTTTGGAACTTACAATGAACTTAAGTTAATGGCCTGCCGTGTGGTTTGGTAACATCAGGACTGTGCCTTTTTACTTGTCAGCTTTGGGCTTCTCAGCCTCAGTAGCCAACAGCTGTCTGAGTGAAGAAACGCCTCTAGCTCCAGTGGCCTGGGAGCAGGAAGCAGAGCTGGACCCCAAGGTTAAGGAGAGCTCTGGTAGCACAGTGCCTAAAGCACTTGACTGCTAACCAGAAGGCTGGTGGTTCAAACCCACCACCACTCCTTGGAAGAAAGACTGGGCAATCTATTTCCGTAGTGATACTGCCTCAGAAACCCAAGGAGGGGTCGCTATGAGTCAGGTCTGACTCGATGGCAAACAACAACAGCAACAGAGCCTGGCACTTTGAACTTGGACTTAAACCCTCCAAATTGTAAGAATAAACTCCTGTTTGTTAAGGCCATCCCATTTGTGGTATATATCTTGTCAGAGTGGCACTAGGTAACCAAAACAATATATAATCTTGTTTCATGTGTGTTGTTATTTAAAGACAGGAGTGCTGCGTGGCACAGTTAAGAGCTCAACTAACCAAGAGGTTGGCAGTTTGAACCCACCCAGAGATGCCTCGGAAAACAGGCCTGGCGATCCACTTCTGAAAGGTTACAACCTTAAAAACTGTATGGAATTATAGAAATGGAAAATCCAATCCTGGGCTTTATATGGAATGACAATAGGTCCTGAATAGCTAAAGCAATGTTGAAAGAGAAGAACAAAGTAGAAGGATTACACTTCCTGATTTTAAAATATATTACACAGCTACAGTAATCAAAACAGCCTGGTACTGGTATAACAATAAACACAAAACCAATGGAATAGAATTGAGAGACCAGAAATGAATACACACATCTAAATAATAATAATAAAGAATGTCTATGGAGCACAATGGCACTCTGCAACACATGGGCTCACCATGAGTCAGAACCAAGGCAATGGCAACTGGTTTGGTTTGATTTTTGTTTATTTAATAGTTGTTGTTAATTCATTAACATTGAACTCACAAAACAAAGCTTACTTAATATTTGTATTTTCTCCATAAGACACATCACAGCTTTTTCGTACTTAGGAACATTAAACAGCACTTCACCACTAAGTTGGGGGCCATTTTAAACAGGGAAATCACCAAACAAAAAGCACAAAACTGCAAAAAACATGGCTGTAAGTAGATTGTGAAAAGGACAGTTAGTTACAGTAGAAACTGAAACAGGCAGAACATTGTCTTTTTTGATCTCAGCTGGGAACACGTGGATCAGCAACTCAAATTCTTCACCAATCTGTGCATTAATGACAGTGAAAGCACTGCAAGTATTGATTTAGGGTTACAAAGTAACATTAGTGAGTAGACACATTGGCAAATATGGAATCCTTGAAAAATGGGGATTGACTATAACCATACACATTACAAAGATCACTTATTGAGCATAATGGGAGTGGGGTTTAGGGTAAAAGAGAATGAACAAATACAGGACCACATTCTGATTTCTGTGGGCCATAGGCCCTTTTGTATGTGTGGATCCCTTCATCCATTAAATATATACACATAGTCCCTGATTTACTACAGAATTCCAATCCAATGACTCAGTCATAAATCAGTTCTGACCTAAATTGAATACCTTATTTTTTGGGTGCAGGTGAGGTGGAGGTTCTTTATTATTGCCTGTTGTTATCAATATCTTTATAAATCCAGCTGTGTTTTAAACAGTAAATCATAGAACTGAACATCTGTAAGTGAATATCTGAGAATGATAATATCAGGAAATTAAGTGCTGCAATATATTTTTAATTTAAGACATACCAAAAAAAAAAAAAATCTTAATTACCTGTTGTGGTAGTTAAGGTTATGTGTCCACTTGGCTGGGCCAAAGTTCTAAGTGGCTTGGCAGCTGGGTGTAGTTATTGCCTATGATGAGATTGTAATCACCCCAATGGTGGAATATGATGTGAAACATTAATTAATGGAAAGGGAGCTACCATTGGGGTGTGACCTGCTTCCAGTATATAAGGAGAAGCTTTAGGAAATGTTTCTAGCCTTTTGCACATTTGGATTTAGCACTGAGCTGAGTCTTTATAATCAGTGACCTGTTGTGTTGCCTGCCAATCTTGAGATTGTTCCTAGACTTGAACTAGTGGCCTCCTGTGTTGCCTGCTGACTTGGAGACTGAACCATTTTACCTGCTGACCTTGGGTTAGTCAACCTCAGCAACCAGCAGCTACCTGAGTTAGGAGATGACTCTAGCTCCAGAGGATCTGGAATAAGAGGTAGAGCTGAAGCCCTAGGTCGAAGGGCCTTCACCCAGCCCATAGAGCCAACACTCTGAATTTGAACTTCTAGCCCCCTAAACTGTAAGAGAATAAATTCCTGTTTGTTAAGGCCATTCACTTGTGGTATTTCTGTTATAGCAACACTAGAGAACCAACACACCTGTCAAAATGCAAATAGGCAAAGCCTCTGTCCCCAGTACATAAGTTCTCACAAAAAGAAAGCCAATAGCAAACAACGTCACTAAGATGTTAAAGTTTAAGAACATGAAGAGATACTGGATTTCATGAAGTCCTTAAGAATGTTGGTAGGAAGAGTTTACAGGAAGTGGTGCAATGCAAGGAAGTCAGACTGCCCTGGCTGAAGGGAAGAGTCATTACAGAGACGTGACACATACCATTGAGCCACCCAATCTGGATATATAAAGGTTATGTGATCAGTAAATTACCAAATGGTATTCTGTCAGAATTAGAGGAAGACTGATTAACAACCTCCAATATGCAGTGATACAAACTTGATTGCTGAAAGTGAAGAGGACTTGAAACACTGATAAAGATGAAAGACAACAGGAACTTCCAGAAAGATGGAGGAATAGGCCAACAAGTGACACAGGCCCTCTTCAACAAAGAAAAGAAAAACCAATTGACAGAGATACAGAAGATAATCCTGGAGCCCTGAGCTTTGAAAGGAACTATACAAAAGTGGATTAGGCACCAACTAGTG
>NW_006922119.1:1883715-1893880 GCF_000298275.1 Orycteropus afer afer
GGACAAATACAAGCAAACTAATCACTGGGAAAAAGAAAGCGAAAAAGAAAAGAAAAATCGGTGGAGGACTAAGACCTGGCTTCTTTAGCTTCTGGGCTGCAACGACAATATGCCAAGATAATACCTGGGAAGTGCAGTGGCCCTTGTTGGAGGGAGAGGCTGTGGTGGGCTTCCATTTGTACAACTGTCTGTTGATATTTTTGTTGGGTGCCATCAAGTCAATTCTGAGTCAGCAATCTCATGTGACAGTAGAACTACCCCAGAGGGTTTTCTTGGCTGTAATCTTTATGGAAGTAAATCATTCGTTCTTTCTCCTGTAGAGCTACTGGGTAGGTTCAAACCTCCAAGCTTTTGGTTAGCAGCTAACTATTACCTGCGCTCCTCAAATATTAGGGACAGTCCTGGTGTGATGTTTCTTCTAAGAAGTATGATCTATTCTTTCCATGCCAAATATGGCCTTGCATATACAAAATCACACTCATTTAGATTTCCAAGACCCTTATCCAGTTGCCAATCTGCCCTCGAGAGAGCCAAGTAGAAGTTTAGTTGTCTATTGCCTCGTGGAGTTAGAACTATTACAGCATGTGAGTTCTGATGCCTTGGGCCCTGAAGTCCCTTCTCTTCTGTCCCAGACCATACACCTCTTTTCAAGGGAAAGAAATCACCAAACCAAAAAACCAAATTCATTGCTGTTGAGTCAATTCTGACTCATAGTAATCCTTCCTTGGGTTTCTCACGTGGAATCTATGAAAGTAGATTACCCAATCTTCTTTCTGAGGAGTGGCTGGTGGGTTTGAACCACCTACCTTCTGGTTAGCAGTCAACTGCCTTAGGCACTACATCACCAGAACTCCCAAAGAAAGTACAGCCATGTCATAATTATGAATCCAATCTTCAGGGAAATACAAGACTTGGGTTGAAATATGAAGTTCTGGAATTTTCAGAGAGGAATCCAAATCTCCCTAAATTCTCATCTCAGGCACTGTGCAGATTATTCTCCATTTGCCCCTCATCCACTCTCTGCCCTTCTTCTCCATGCGTTATGTACCAGGAGACTGACCTCCAGGGACTGCCACCCTGAGCTCTCTTGTCCATCCAGGCAAGCAGCTTTGGGAGGAAGACACATGGAGGGAAGAGAAGACCCTCACCTATAAGCCATGCAATGGAATGACCCATGACATGCTGCTTTCACAGTGAGGGCACTGTTATGTTCATAGTCTAAAAGCATTACACTGAATAATGTTTCTCTGTGTAGCAGATAACCTCAGGAAGGACTAGAACCCCATCCCTACCTGTTTATGAACACTTAATGAAAAGAGACAGAATTACCTAGATTGAGTTTAGAACAGCTGAACTTGAATTAGGTTCTTGATTATCTTATATGTGATGTTATTTGAGACTGAATAACCCAGCTTTTGGGAAATGTATTGACATGAAGCCATAATTTGATTATCTTGTTGGAGTCATAGGGCCAGTCCTTTCCCTCCTGCATAGTTTTTTGTTCTTGTTAGGTGCCATCGAGTTGTCTCTGACTCATAGTGACCTTATGTACAACAGAACAAAACACTGCCCGGTACTGTGCCAGCCTCACAGTCTCTGCTATACCTGAGCCCATCGTTGCAGCCACTGTGTCAATCCATCTCACTGAGGGTCTTCCCCTTTTTCATTGATCCTCCACTTTACCAAGCATGATATCTTTCTTCAGAGAACGGTCCCTTCTGACAACATGACCAAAGTGTGTATAGTTTTACCCTATGAACATTTCCAACTTTCAGTTCTTCAGACAATAGATTATCTAAGCCAAGTAGACCGAAGACAAGAATGAGAAAGAAAATTCCTTGGGTTAAGAGGCAGTTGGCATAAACTCTGAAGCATTTAGAACTTTCTAGTAAGAAGTGAGGGTGCTCTGGTGGCATAGTGCCTAAGACATTTGACTGCTAACCAGAAGGCTGGTGGTTCAAACCCACTAGCCACTCCTCAGAAGGAAGACTGGGCAATCTACTTCCATAGAGATACCACCTTGAAAACCCAGACCCAGGGAGGAGTTGCTATGACTTGGAGTAAACTCGTGGGTAGTGAGGTTTTTTTTGTTTTGTTTTGTTTGTTTTTTAGTAAGAAGTGAGGAGCTCTGGTGGTGTAGTGGTTAAAGCATTGAGCTGCTAAATCAAAAGTTCAGAGATGCAAGTCTATCAGCCACTCTGCAGGAGAAAGATAAGGCAGTCTGCTTCCATAAGATTTATAGCCTTGGAAACACTATGGGGCAGTTATTGTATATCCTTTTCATTATTCTCAGATCTTTAGGAAATAATCCTTAAAACTTCCTTCTTGCTGTTATTGTTGTGACTATTGATTCTGATTCATAGGGACCCCATGTGTTGCAGAATAGAACTGCTCTACAGGGTTTTCTCCCCATAATCTTTACAGAAGCAAATCGCCAGGCCTTTTCTTCCATGATGCCACTGGGTGGGTGTGAAGCCAATTCTGTGCCTACCAAATCCTACTTGCCCTACCCAGAGACCTGGAAAAAATGTCAGCAGCATCCCCATCACCCTGCGCTGTGGTAATAATAGCATCATTAGCAATAGAGGAGCACCACCTTCAACAGAGTCCAATTCCACGAGGGCCAATCACAGATGAAGCCCCAGCTAGTGGAAAGATATATGAAGCACTTGTTGGAAATTGCTCAGAAATAACTGTTCACTGAAGAAAAGCCTGTTGTTGTTGTTGTTGTTGTTGTTGTTGTTGTTATGTGCCGGCAAGTCGACCCCGACTCATAGTGACCCCCTCCTTGGGTTTCTGAGGTGGTATCACTAAGGAAGTAGATTGCCCAACCTTTCTTCCAAGGAGTGGCTGGTGGGTTTGAACTGCCAGCCTTCTGGTTAGCAGTCAAGTGCCTTAGGCACTATGCTACCAGAACTCCTAAAGAAATACCTGAAAGGGACTAATTTCCAGTAATAATAATTTGAGTTATAGGTAAAATAGATCAATTCAGACAATTGAAAAAAAGAGACACAGTGATTATACCTAACCGTGAGATACTCATTCAATGTTAGAAATTCCATTTCAAAAACATCACTATAAATCATATACAATGGTCTTCCAGCCCAGGCTTATATAGTATAAGTCTAAAGGGTGAGCATTTTTCTATTCTGTTCCTGTATTTAAAAAAAAATGAGACAACTTTATGCTCTCAAAAGCCAGCTTGACCTGAATCTGTAAAAAGGAAGCAATCCTTTCAAAAGGTAGCTCCCTAAACCTCTCAGATAATGAGACACTAAAATAATAAAATGGGATTCTGCAGTACTTAATCAATGATCTTTGCTCATAATACTCCTTAAAGAGTGTATTCAGGCCTGCTGCTAATACAGCAGTGTAGTTATGATCACAGAAGTGCACAGAAGACTGGTAATTATATCAGACAATAAAAAGATGAGACATCCAATAGAATTGGGAAGATATTTGTGTACAAAGAACAGCCTTAGATACAGGATCAGTGTGACATATTCAGGATGAAGCCATCTGTGTATAAGCAGCAAGGGTTGATAAATCATATCCCAAAGTGAACATTTTTCTACTGCATAAAGTCAAGAATAACTTACTGCTGTGGTGCGAAGCAGGTTCCAGGACAAACACACCATACACTGCAACTAGCTTGGTGACACAGGACAAGTCATGTAAACCCTGTGAGATTCAGTTTTGCCAACTGCAAAACATGAGGTTGGACTGAATACTCTCTAAGTGCATTTCTAGCTCCAAATTTCTTTTCATAACTTGTCAAGAATTCATTCCATATTTAAGTTCTACTAAGTCATCAGCGATAATTAAAAGAGAAGAAAAATTTATTGAATACTTGCTATATGCCAACACTTTACATACACTATCTCATTTAATCCTCCTAACAGCCTAAGGAGAAGGAGAAATCAACCCCAGATGGAAGTAAAGCAATAAAGAATTCTAGATAATTTCTCTAAATTAATTTCTCCCATTGACTCTTGCCTGATTAAATGAAATTAAGTTAATTATATGTATTTCTTTGCATATTTCTTCCTTTTAGGTGGCACTTTTAAAATCAGATTGCTGTTGTTGTTAGGTGTCACCAAGTTGGCTTCAAATCATAGTGACCCTATGTACAACAGAACAAAACACTGCCTACTCCTGCTCCATGCTCACAATTCTTGCTATACTTGAGCCCATTGTTGCAGCCACTGTGTCAAGCCATCTAGTCAAGGGGCTTCCCCTTTTTCGCTGACCCTCCACTTTACTGAGCATAATATCCTTCTTCAGGGAATGGTCCCTTCTCACGACATGACCAAAGTAGGTGAAATGAAGTCTGGCCATTCTTGATTCTGAGGAGCATCCCAGCTGCACTTCTTTCAGGACAAATTTGTTTATTCTTCTGGCAATCCATGGTATTTTCAGTGTTGTTTGCCAACACCATAATTCCAACGCATCAACTCTTCGTTGGTCTTCCTTGGTCATTGTCCAGCTTTCACATGCATAGGAGGCAATAGAAAATATCATGGCTTGGGTTAGGCACACCTTAGTCTTCAAAGTGACATCTTTGCTCTTCAACACTTCAAGAGGTCTTTTACAGAGCATTTTCCCAGTGCAATATGACATCTGATTTCTTCACTGCTGCTTCTATGGGTGTTGATTGTGAATCCAAGTAAAATGTAATCCCTGACAACCTCAATCTTTTATTCCATTGATCATGATGCTGCTTATTGGTCCAGTTGTGAGGATTTTCATTTTCTTTATGTTGAGGTGGAACCCATATTGAAGACTGTAATCTTTAATCTTCATTAGTAAGTGCTTCAAGTCATCTTCACTTTCAGCAAGCAAGGTTGGGTCTTCTGTGTATCTTGGGTTGTTAATGAGTCTTCCTCCAATTCTGATGTTACATTCTTCTTTGTGTAGTCCAGCTTCTAAGATTATTTGCTCAGCATATAGATTGAATAAATATGGTGAAAGGATACAACACCCTTCCTGATACTAAACCATGCAGTGTTACTGTGTTCAAATGATAGCCTCTTGGTCCATGTACAGGTTCCTCCTGAGTACAATTAAGTGTTCTGGAATTTCCATTATTCTCAATGTTATCCATAATTTGTTATGAACCACACGGTCACATGTTTTTGCATAGTCAATAAAACTTAGGTAAACACCTTTTTGGTATTCTTTACTTTCAGCCAAGATCCATCTGACATCACCAATGATATCCTTCATTCCACGTCCTCTTCTGAAGCCAGCTTTCCTTTCTTCAAATTCCCCATCAATATACTGCTGCAACCATTTTTGAATTATCTTAAGCAAGATTTTACTTTTTTGTGATATTAGTTATATTTTTCAATAATTTTCACATTCTGTTGGATCACCTTTCTTTGGTATGGGCATAAATATCAATCTCTTCCAGCTCATTGGCCAGGTAGCTGTCTTCCAAGTTACTTGGCAGAGAAGAGTGTCTCCAGCTCTGCACCCATTTGTTGAAACATCTAAATGGGTATACCATCAAGTCCTGGAGCTTTGTTCTGCACCAATTCCTTCAGTGCAGCTTCAACTTCTTCCTTCAGTGCCATTGATTCTTGATCATATGCTACCACCTGAAATAGCTGTGTCAACCAATTCTTTTTGGTACAGTCACTCTGCAGATATCTTTCACCTTCTTTTGATGTTTCTTTCATCATTCACTATTTTGCCCATCAAATCCTTCAATACTACAACTCAAGACTTGAATTTTTCTTCAGTTCTTTCAGCTTGAGAAATACTAAGCATGTTCTTCCCTTTTGGTTTCCAAACTCCAGTTTTTTGCACATTTCATCATAATACTTTAGTTTGTCTTCTCAAGCTGCAATTTGAAATCTTCTGTTCAGCTCTTTTATCTTGTCAATTCTTCCATTTGCTTTAGCTACTCTCCATTCAAGAGCAAATTTCAGAGTCTCTTCTGACATCCATTTTGGTCACTTCTTCCTTTCATGTTTTCCAGTGACCTTTTGCTTTCTTCATGAATGATGTTCTTGATGTCATCTGACTATTCATCTGGTTTTTGGTCATTGGTGTTCAATGCTTCAAATACTTTCTTCAGATGGTCTTTAAATTCAGATGGGATATAATGAAAGTCATAGTTTGGCTCTTGTAGATTTGTTTTAATTGCCTTCAACTTCAACTTGAACTTGCATATGAGCAATTGATGGTCTGTTCCACAGTCAACTCTTGACCTTGCATATGAAGCTATTAAAAATACCATGGCTTGGGTCAGGCATGCCTTAGTCTTCAAAGTGACATCTTTGCTCTTAAGCACTTTAAATAGGTCTTTTTCAGCAGATTTTCCCAGTGCAATATTCTTTAGAACTCTCATATAAAACATTGAAATGCAAGTTTCTAAAAGAGATTTTGTAAGAAGTAGGTATGTGCCAAAAGACCCATAATCTAATAACACTGCTGTTACAAAACAAATTCCAAAGAAACTGAGGCCCTGAGAGGACAGATGACTTCCCCATAGTCCCACAGAGGGTTTTGGGAAAAATTAATACTAGAAACCAGATATTGTGAATCTTAGGCCAACATGCTTTCCATTAAACCATGAGATTATGAATGAGTAAACGTGGCAATTTTGTGACTGAATTAAGTCCTACTGAGCTCCCTTCACATAGTGTTCTATGATGAAGGAGAAAGACTCAAGCCAAGAAACAGAGAGATGAAACCAAGAGGTGACAGGCCCAGCTCTGGAAATGGGAGAGGATTTTTTAGTTCTCTGAAAGATGTAAGTAGAGGTAGTTTTGCTTCAGGTCCCTGGGCGGCACAAACGGTTCAACACTACACTACTAGCAGAAAGATTGGAGGCCCAGAAGCACCTCAAAAGGCAGATCTGGTGACTTGCTTCCAAAAGGTCACAGTCTTGAAAACCCTGTGAAGCACAGATCTACTCCACATATGAGGTCTCTATGAGTTAGAATCTACTCCACATATAAGGTCTCCATGAGTTAGAATCAACAATACTAACAACAAGTTTTCCTTTCCATTATATTTCTAGCCTTCAATTTCTGTTTGTCTCACTAGAAGGGATCTATAGATTAATTAAGGTTCTCCTGAAAAATAGTTCCTTTATGTCCCTTCTGTTGTTGTTGTTAGTTGCTGTCAAGGTAGCTCTGACTTATGGCTCTGACTCATGAACTCGTACACAACAGAAAAAAATGTTGCCCAGTCCTGTGCCATCTTAATGATTGTTCATATGTTTGAGTCCATTTTTGTGGCCACTGCCTGTTTTGAGTGCCTTCCAACCTAAGAGGTTCATCTTCAGACAATATATTGGACAGTATTCTGTTGTGATCCATAGGATTTTCCTTAGCTACAGCTCTGGTGACATAGTGCCTACGGCATTTGACTGCTAACCAGAAGGCTGGTGGTTCAAACCACCAGCCACTCCTTGGAAGGAAGTTTGGGTAATCTACTACCATAGAGATTCTTTCTCGGAAACCCAAGGAGGGTTCGCTATTAGTCAAATCAACTCGATGGCAGTGAGTACTTTTCAAAAGTTAATCACTGGGCCTTTCTTCCTAGTCTTTCTTAGTCTGGCAGCTCCACTAAAACCTGTCCAACATGGCACAACTTCCAGTATCATAGCAACCCACAAGCCACCACCGTACCACAAACTGACTGATGGGTGGAGGATGTCTCTTCTACCAAAGGTACATTCAAATATTAGGAAGCCCGGAAGATGTCTCCTGTGCCAAGGAATGATAAAATGTCCTTGGAAATGTAATAAAATGAAGAGAATTATATTTATTCAAATTTCTGTATCAGTAAGTTTCAAACAGGGGGAATCAAGGCCATTACAAGTACTGTGGAACAAGTTATGTATCATGGAATTAGACCTTACACAATTTTGGGAAGAGTTGAAGAAGAAAAAATCCACAAAGCTTCAGAAAAAGTCATTATCCTGCCCTGGTACAGGTAAACAAATTTGACCTTACTGGAAGCCAGGTACAACCATCTGTTGGAGTAGAACCACAAAAGAGCCTGATATAGAAGTCTATGGAGGTTGTTGTCTCTTCAGGCTTCCACCTCTGTGAGCTCGCAGCAAAGCTGGGAGCCAGGGCTCTGTTGGTGAGTAGGACCAGCAGTCTGGAAGAAAAGCTGGATGTTAATAAGAGCCCCTGAACTGTGAGACAATAAATTTCTGTTGATACAATTTGGTTCGGTTTTAGTTTATGACTTCATGCCCTTTTTCTTTCCAGATTCAAAAGAAAAGCAAATTGTAGTAAGTGTAGATTGGTTATTCTCATTTCAGCCATTATCCAGACTCGTATAATAAAAAGCTCTTCCTTTCCATCTTGATTCAGCTCTGAAAGAATAGATGGATGTAACATATGTAAGACACTCAATGATTGTTTGAATATTTGACTTCCATTTTATAATCTTCATAAAACTGTGTAGTTATTGACTAAGATAATGATCTCTGGTATCCCAATACCAGACTGTTGTCAAGAGACTAGAGATGATCTAGACTAGAAGACCTGTGTGAATCCAAGTGGAATGTTCATGTCCAAGTCATTTATTAGTACAATCTACTACTGTTTGTTGGGACTTTAGTGAACCAAAAACTGCACCTCTATTCCTCCTCACCCAAGTCCTGAGAAATAGATGCCAAAATTAAGTTACATGGAAATCAAAATATCGATTTACTATTAATACACCTGATATTGCAGAATGTGGCTTAGATTTAAGAGCCAAATGAATTTCCTGATACTAAACTCCAGAGCTCTGGTAGCATAGTGCCTAAGGCACTTGACTGGTAACCAGAAGGCTGATGATTCAAACCCACCAGCCACTCCTCAGAAGGAAGGTTGGGCAATCTACTTCCGTGGTGATATTGCCTTGGAAACCCAAGGAGGGGTCACTATGAGTCGAGTCCAACTCGCCGGCACATAACAACAACAGCAAACTCCAGATCTAGACAACTTACCCAGGACTGAATGACTAAAGATCTTCCCAGGAGGGCATTTTCTTGTAAAACCCATGGCATGAAGGAACAGAATCAGACACATATTCTCTGCCAGATACACCAGCTTCCAAAAGGACTTCAGTGAAAAGGGCTGGCTACGCTACTTGACTTCTCCTTCTAAACTTGCCACACAGATAAGTTACTGCATCTTCCCAAGAAAGAGTGAGTGACAGTGCAGAGAGAAAACAGAAGTGTTATATTCAAATGAAAGGAAACATTAAGAGTGGAGACCAGCATCCCCCATGAAGCAAATGGACCATTCTTTTTTTTTTTTTTTTAATTGTGTTTTGGGCACAAATTTACAGAGCAGAATTTGTTTTACATTGAACAGTTCATGTACATTTGGTTTCACTCCCCAATCACTATCCCCAACCCTAACCTACTCTCCTCCTCTCCCTTCCCTGTGACCACCCCCCATCCCTGTGCCCTTCTTTTTTACGCATTGCTGTCTGTCCAGCTTTTGTTCCATGTGAATGCTACCCCTCTGGTGCCCCATGACCGATTAGCTTGCTCCAAGGGGTGTATCTCCATAGAGTAGGTGGGTGTATCACCCTGAGTTGGGTGTTCTGCATGCAAGTCTTATACTGTTGGGCTGAGAGCCAACCCTTGGGAGTGAGTCTTATCCCAGGCCTGAAGTGTTTCCCAGGATCATAGTCTTGGGGGTCCCACCAGACTCCATCTGACCAGTAACTCTGGTTGTTGTTGTGTTTTTGAATTTTGTCCCATGTTCACCCAGGATCTCCAGTTTTGATCCCTTCCCGAGCAGTTGGCATTGGTAGCCAGGCACCATCTAGCTCTTCTGGTCTCAAGGTCCATCATATCCTAGGGCTGCTCATTTCCAAATGCCCTTGGTTTTCTTTACTAGGGGAGACCATTAACTGCATCTTAGATGGCCACTCGAAAGCTTTTAAGACCCCAGCTGCTATTCACAAAATAGATTGTGAAACAAGAGTTTTAAGTATTATCTAGTGCCAACAATTGGTCCATTTTGAAGCAGCTTCAAGTACATTTTGTTTTAGGAGTCTGGTGTCACAGAATATCTAATAATAAATTTCTTGCAGGTACCATTTTCCATAGTAACAGAGCTAAAACTAAATAAATGTTAGAATTTTGTAGCTGGACATGAAAATTCAAAGATAATCTGATCTACTGCTCTTTTTTTAT
>NW_006922120.1:0-1739 GCF_000298275.1 Orycteropus afer afer
AAGCCCCAGGAATCTGTAAGCGCACTGTCTCTTTAAATATCCAAAATTATCAAGCCACTTTTAAACTTTCAAAATGGCAGTGCCCTCCGGACAGCAAAAGTCCACAGTTTAGACCACCTTTCTCTTCACCTTCTCCGTTTATTCCTCAGCCACCAGAGCAGTCCTCTGTGCAGTCCCTGGCTAGAAGGGCTGATTTTTAGGTTAATTCTTAGGTCCTCTCACCACTCAGGAATCTCCAAGCTGTCTGTGCCATCAGGATTCCTCAGGATCGCTGCCAGACTGCAGCTCCGTATGTCTCCTTTTTTGGTATTTCCACACAAATTCTTTCATTCGTTGGGGTTTAGTCCACTCCTATATCCTCCCCTTCAAGACTCAGGGGTCCAAGATTATCTTCTGTGTCTGTGTTAATTGGTTTCCCTTTTCTTTGTTGAAGAGGGTCTGTGCAGTTTTTCTGCCTAGTCTGCCATCTTGCCAGAACTCAACACTCAGACACTTTTTAGGATGTATTAGACCCTGGCTCTGGTTGATATATTGAGATACAACAATTATTGTGGTCCACCTGAATTATGGAGATTAGGTGATAAACATAGATTTGGTATGAGTCCATTTTATAGTAGGTTCATGAACATGGCTCATGGATATTTCCCTGTCTTCTGAATACATCATTGGAACAGACATACTTGGCCCTGACAGAAAGCTCATATGGGTTTCCAACTCCATGGACTACAAACTTGCGTGGTAGGAAAGGTTAAGTGGAAACCACTAGAACTATCCTTGCCTATTAAAATAAATGGTAAGCCAAAAGCAACATTCCAGGGGGGAACTAACAGAAATTAATGCCACCATCATGAAAAATGCATGGCTGGTGATTTTTCTTACACCCCCATTTATCATTTTTGTTTCTGAGGTGAAATTCACACAACATAAAATTAACCATTTAAAAAAATTCATTGGCATTTTGTAAATTCAAACCACCACCTTTATCTAGTTCCAAAATATTTTCATCATCCCCAAAGAAAAACCCACACCCATTGAACAGTAGCTCTCTGTTCCCCTCTCCCCCTAGTCTCTGGAAACCACCAGTCTATCTATATACCTATCCATCCATCAACCCATCAAATTCAGTCTCTTTATTTTTTTTATACATCTGTTCAGATCTTGTATTTCTTCTTGAGTCAGTTTTGTGTTTCTATGAATGTGTTCATTTCACCTAGTTTACCTAATTTATTGGCATACGAATGTTCATACCATCTTCTTAATAATCTTTATTTTGTAAGGTCAGTAGTAATGTTTCCACTTTCATTTCTCAGTTTGTTGTTGTTTTTGTTAGGTGTCGTTGAGTTGTGTTCGACTCAAAGCAACTCCATGCACAGCAGAACGATACACTGCCCGATCCTGCGCCAGCTCCACGATCCCTGCTATACTTGAGCCCATCATCACAGTCACCATGTCAATCCATCTCATTGAAGGCCTCCCCCTCTTTCGTCAACACTTCACCTTACCAAGCATGATATTCTTCTCCAGGGAATGGTCCCTTCTGACAACATGACCAAAGTAGGTGAGACAGTCTGGCCATTCTCCGTTCCAAGGAGCATTTCGGGTGCACTTCCTCCAGGACAGATCTGTTAGTTCTTTTTGCAGTCCATGGTATTTTCAGCATTCTTTGCCAGCACCACAACTCAAAAGCATCAACTCTTCTTCGGTCTTCCTTATTCACTGTCCAGCTCTCACATGCATAC
>NW_006922120.1:4561-19679 GCF_000298275.1 Orycteropus afer afer
AGAAGTGGATGGCCTCTTCCTTCTTTCTAGTCTGTCTCAGTCTGTAAACTGGGCTGATACCTGTGCTCCATGTGCATCCTGCTATGTTTGAAACACCAGTGGCTCAGCCTCAAACTCACATCAACACGTCACCATGGTGGGACAAACAGACAGACAAGTTTGTCTCCCTGTTGGAAACCTCTCATACCACCCTTACCTGGGTCCCTGTGGCTGACTGCTCCTGTGTCTGGGTTCCTGGCTTTTAATCCCCTTTCTCCCACTCTCCTGTCCTGCTGCTTTGGGCGTGCCTGGGTTCTCTCTCATCACCTGGATTGCTGCGGCTGACTCCTCCTCTGTCTGGGTTCCTGCCTTTTAATCCCCTTTCTCCCACTCTCCTGCCCTGCTGCTTTGGGTGTGCCTGAGTTCCCCTCCTCACCTGGATACCTGCAGCTGACTGCTCCTCTGTCTGGGTTTCTGACTTTTAATCCCCTTTCTCCTGCTCTCCTGTGCTGCCGCTTTGGGCGTGTCTGGGTTCTCTCTCCTCATCTGAATCACTGTGGCTGAGTTTAGTTATAGATTTTTGTTTTCTGTTTTTTGTAGTCAATCTAGCTAAAGTGTTGGCAATTTTGTTGATCCTTTCAAAAAACCAGTTTCTGATTTTACTGATTCTCTGTTGTTTTTCTATTTTGTTTATTTCCATTCTAATCTTCATTATTTTCTTTCTCCAGTCACTCCTTGGAAGGAAGGTTAGGCAATCTACTTCTGTAGTATCACTACAGAAATCCAAGGAGGGGTCGCTATGAGTTGGGTCCAACTCTATGGCACATAACAACAAGAACAGCAACAACAAGTAGTTTTGGGTTTAGGTTTTCTTCTTTCTCTAGTTCCAAGGTATAAAGTTAGATTATTGACTTAAGAGCTATCTTATTTTTAAATATAAGCATTTGTTGTTGTTACTTGCTGTCAAGTCAGTTAAGGAGCACTGGTGTTGTAGTGGTTAGAGGATTTGTCTGTTTGAACCAAAAGGAATCAGTCGGAATTGACTCGATGGCAGTGGGTTTGTTTTTTGGTTTTGGTCAAGTCAATTCCAACTCATGGAGACCCCATATGTGTGGAGTGGGACTGACCCATAGGACTTTTAATGGCTGTGACCTTTTGGAAGTAGATTGCCAGGGTTGTCTTCTGAGGCATCTCTGGGTGTGTTCAAACCACCAACTTTTCTGCTAGTAGCTGAATGTTCAACCATTTTCACCACGCAGGAACTCCATGTAGTTATTTACGCCTATAAATGTCCTACAGAGCACTGCTTTTGATGTATCCCAAACATTATATTATGTTTTTGTCTTTATTCATCTCAAATTATTTTCTAATTGATTTTGTGATTTCTTCTCTGACATTGGTTGTGTAAGCATATGTTGTGTAATTTCTACATATTTGTGAATTTTACAGTTTCTCTTCTGTTATTTTTATCAAAGAAAATATTTCATATGCTTTAAATCTTTTAAAATTTATCAAGATTTGTTTTGTGGCCTAATATATAGTTTATCCTGGAGAATGTTCCATCAAAAATGAAATGGAATGCTTGAAGATCAATATCCTAGGCATTAGTGGGCTGAAATGGACAGACATTGGCCATTTTGAATCAGAAATTCAATGGTCCACTACACTGGGAATGACAAATTGAAGAGGAACAGCATCACAATCATCATCAAAAAGAACATTTCAAGGTCCATCTTGAAATACAATGCTGTCAGTGATAGGAACATATCCATATGCCTACAAGTGTGACCAGTCAATATGACTGTTATTTAAATCTATATACCAACAACAAATGCTGAAGATTAAGAAATTGAAGATGTTTTACCAACTTTTGCCATCTGGAATTTACCAAACATACCATCAAGATGCATTGATAATTACTGATGATTGGAGTGTAAAAGTTGGAAGCAAAGAAGGATCAGTAATTAGAAAATATGGCCTTGGTGATACAAACAATGCCTGAGATTGCATGATAGAATTTTGCAATTTTGCATTGGGAATATCTTTTCAACAATATCAATAGTAACAGTACTTGTGGACCTCACCACATGTAATACACAGAAATCACATCAACTACATCTGTGGAAAGAGACAATACAAACTCAATATCATCAGTGAGAACAAGCTAGGGGCCAGCTGTGGAAAAGACCATCAATTACTCTTATGCAAGTTTAAATTGAACTGAAGAGAATTAAAACAAGTGCAAGAGAACCTAATTACAACACTGAGTATATACCACCTGAATTTAGAGTCCATCTCAAGAACAAAGTTGATGTATTGAACACTAATGACTGAAGACCAGAGGTCTTGTGGGTGAAAAGAACATATGTGAAGAAATAAAAAGTCATTAAAAAGACAGGAGAGAAGGGAAAGTCCCAAATGGATGTCAGAAGACACTCTGAAACTTGCTCTTGAATATTAGAATAGCTAAAATGAATGAAATAAATGGTGGTGTAAAAGAGCTGATCAGAAGACTTCAAAGGATAGCTAGAGAAAACAAAGTAAAGTAATATAATGAAATGCGCAAAGACCTGGAATTAGAAAACCAAAAATAAGAGTATGCTCAGAATTTCTCAAGTTGAAAAAACGGAAGAAAAAATTCAAGCATTGAATTGCAATATTTAAGGTTTCTATTGGCAACTTGATAGCATATAACAGCAACAGCAAAAGAGGCAAAAATTTGAATGATGTAGGAAGCATCAAAAGAAGATGGAAGGAATACATAGAATCACTGTACCAAAACAATTGATTTATATTCAACAATCTAAGGTGGTAGTATATGATCAAGAACTAATATACTGAAGGAAGAAGTCTAAACTGCATTGAAGGCACTGGCAAAAAAAAAAAAAAAGAAAAGAAATAAAAATAAAAATAAGGCTTCAGGAATTGAAGGAATACCAATTAAGATGTTTCAACAAAGAGATGTAATGCTGGATGTACTTACTTGTCTATGCCAAGAAATTTGGAAAACAGCTACTTGGGCAAGTGACTTGAAGAGATCCAGATTCATGCCCATTCCAAAAAAAAAAAGTGATCCAATAGAATGTGGAAATCAGAAACAATTTCATTAACATCACAGGCAAGCATAATTTTGCTGAAAATAATTAAAAAACTGCTACCATACATCAACTGGGAACTGACAGAAATTCAAGGTGTGTTCAGAAGAGGACATGGAACAAGGATATCATTGCTTTGTCAGATGGATCTTGGCTGAAAGCAGAAAATACCAGAAGGATGTTTACCTGTGTTTTATTGACTATGCAATGGCATTCAGTTGTCTGTATCATAACACATTATGGATAATGTTGCAAAGAATAGGAGTTCCAGAACACTTAATTGTGCTCATGTAGAACCTAAACATAGACCAAGAGGCAGTTGTTAAAAGAGAACAAGAGGATAGTGTGTGGTTTAAAATCAGAAAAAGTGTGCTCCAGGGTTGCATCATTTTACCATGCTTATTCAATCTCTATGCTGAGCAAAAAATCTGAGGAGCTGGTCTTTCTGAAGAAGAACACAGAATAAGGATTGGAGGAAGACTTATTAACACCTGTAATTTGCAGGTGATCCCTCCTTGGGTTTCCGAGGTAGTATCACTACAGAAGAAAGATTGCCCAATCTTCCTTCCCAGAAGTGGCTGGTGGGTTTGAACCACTAGCCTTCTGGTTAGCAGCCTTGTTTGCTGAAAGTGAGGAAGGTTTAAAGCATTTACTGATGAAGATCAAAGCCTATAGCTGTCAGTATGGGTTACACCTCAACATAAAGAAAATGTAAATCCTTACAACTGGGTCAATAAAAATCATGATAAATGGAGAAGAACTTCAGGATATCAATGATTTTATTATACTCTGATCAGCAGTTAATGCAATTGAAGTAGCAGCCAAGAAAACAAGTGACATATAGTGTTGGGATAGCTGCTGCAAAGTGAGCAAACCAAGCCCTATGCCATCGAGTCGGATCCTAATCATAGTGACCCCTCCTTGCGTTTCCAAGGTAGTATCACTACAGAAAAAAGATTGCCCAATCTTCCTTCCCAGAAGTGGCTGGTGTGTTTGAATCACTAGCCTTCTGGTTAGCAGCCTGCTGCAAAAAGACATCTTTACAATGTCAAAAAGCAGGGATGGAGTAAAGATGGCAAACTAGCTAGACACTCCATGCTTTTCTTCTACAAGAAAGACCTGAGAAACCAAGCAAAACAGTTATAAATGGTAATCCTGGAATGCTGAGCTTCAAAAGAAAAGATAGAAGTAGATCAAACACTAACTGGAAGAAGAAACAGAATGAAAGCAGAGAACAAGGAGATATACAGAGCAAAGTGTCTTCACAGCCGGCCCACCATTATATAACAACACCTCCTTGGGTCTCTGAGGCAGTATCTCTACAGAAATAGATTGCCCAGTCTTCCTTCTGAGGAGTGGAAACCTGGGCAATCTACTTCTGTAAAGATACCACCTCAGAAACCCAAGGAGGGGTCACTATGACTCAGAATCAACTCAACAGCATTTTGAGTCATAGGAAGGCAAAGTCACAGAATCCCCAAAAAGACAGAGTCACAATATAGACAAATGTGGAATAAAGCAAAGTTAGCAGAACATGAGCTAGATCTCAGGAAAGAAAGTGCAGGAATGTAGGCTAGAATTCCAGAGATTGAGGCTACCACAGAGCAAAGAAAACAAAAATCCACTGTCATTGAGTCCACTCTGACTCACAGAGACCCTATAGGACAAAGTGAAACTTACCCATAGGGTTTCCAAGGCTGTACATCTTTACAGAAGCAGATTGCTTCATATTTGTCCTGTGGAGTAGCTGGTGGGTTTAAACCACCAACCTTTGGCTTAGCAGTCCAGTGCTTGAACCATAGTGTCAACAGAGCTCCTTCAGAGCAGGGAAGGAGTAAGTAAATAGAGATAGCACCATTCACAAGCTGTGGTCCCTGGTGGTTTGGGCAGGCCTGTGGAGTGGTGGCTGGAGACACTGGACTTGGTCAGCCTCTCTCTTTGTATTGAGTCAAAGCAGGAACCAGATGACTGGCTGCGCTTTTACAGGAGTACAGTGGCAATCATGCCATTGACTGGTGACCGGAGAAGTACTCTTCCCCAACACCACCATCTCAGTGACCAGAGGTGCAGTTCCCTCCATGCCCCCTCTCTTGCCTTTTGATCTGCCTGGCCCATTTATCTTCTCCCCATACTCTCCCCTGTAGCTCCACTTCCCTGGTGGATTGTGGTGTGATCCTGAGGACTGGGCACCATGTGACCACTGCCTGTGTGATTGGCTAGGGTGCTCTTGCATGCCCACAGCCTCTACAGATAATGGCGTATGATCTCACAGATTGGGCATGACACACCTGCTGCTTCTGCTGTCAGTAGCATGTGCTTTTGTGGATTGAGCATCCCAAATTTGCTGCTTCTGCTGTCGGTGGTGCATGCTCTCGTGGATCAGGTGCTGTGCTCCATCACCTCCAAGGTTAGTGGTAAGCACTTATACCTGCTGCTGTGCCACTTTTGTTTTCTTTTTTTCTCTCCCTTTTCCCCCATCAGGCAGAGGCAGCAATTGTGTCCACACTACCCAGCCACACTCATCATACTTGTTGCCTCACCCACTGGGCTAGTGCCATTACTTGCTCAGCACCACTAGATCAAGTATAGACAGCAACCAATACCTGCTCAGCTTGTCGCCATCAGCTTTAAATGGCCAGTACACAGAGACTCACGCTCACACTCCCACCGGCTACCAAATGCACCTAGAGACAAGTGAGTGCCTCCTTGCTGCCAAACTGGCAACAAGAGTAGCAAGCCCACTGTGCTTGCCTGGATATATTAAAACAAAAACTCAAAGTGAAACAAACCAACATCAATTAAAAAATAGATACAATGACACCACAATGTTCTGGAGACAACAGACAATTTCAAATCACACAAGACTAGATAGCTGAAGCAAGTTATGAAAATACAGGGCCAGAAAAATCTTTTGGAGGAAGAAATGGTAATGGAACTACTTGATAAGGAATTCAAAAGAATTATATTTAACACCCTTCAATAAGTTAAGAAAGAGATAAATAAAGACAAAGGCAAGGAAATCATAAACAAAACCAAGGAAAACACAGACAGAACTCTAGATGAATTCAGGAAAACAGTACAATAACAAATTGGCAAAATAAACACACAATTGGAAACCATGCCAAAACAGCAACTAGAAGTCCAAAGATTGATACTAAAATTTAAGAAGTAGGTAACACATTGGAAGGACCAAGTAGAAGTGAATCAATGGAAGGCAGAATCAGTGAAATTGGAAACACATCTGTTAATACTAATCTGATAGAGGAAAAATCAGAAAGAGGAATGAAGAAAGCTAAGAAAGTCTAAAAATCATGTGAGGCACCATCAACAGGAATAACTTTCAAGTGATCAGAACTCAGAACAGGAAGTGACCAAAAAAAAAAAAAAAAAAAAAACACAAGGAAAATTTGAATATATGTTGGCAGAAACCTTTCCTAATATGAAAAGATGATAAGCATTCAAGAAGCTCAATAGACCAAATAAACCAAAAGAAAATTAACAAGACATATCATAAACAAACTTTCCCAAACCAAAGACTGAGAAAGAATCCTGAAAGCAGCTCAGGAAAACTAAAATGTTACCTTAAAAGAGAACATATAAGACTAAGCTCTGACTTCTTGGCTAAAACCATGCCTACAAGAAGGTAATGAAAGAACATATAAAACTTGAAAGAAAAAATGACAACCAAGAATTATATATCCCATAAAATTATACCTTAAATACAATGGTGAAACGAAATCATTTCCAGACAAACAGAAATTACAGGAATTTGTAAAAATCAGACCTTACCAGAAATGCTAAAGGGAATCCTTTAGACATAGAACCAACAATGGCACACAACAACTGGAGATTAAAATACATGACAACAAACCCTGAAAAGAAACCCAGATAAAGAATTTTCAAAAATAAAATAGACCTACAAGACTAAAAATAGGGAACCAGAAATATCAGTCTGTAAATGAAGACAATTACAAAACAAAAAGATGGAATAAATTTTGTAGTAGCAGAAATTCCAAATGAAGAGAAAGTCAAGATAATAAGATAGAATAGAATGTTTTAAACTGAAGAAGATAATGATAAATTAGTGAGTAGCCACAAAGAAAATTAATAAACATTTTAACAAAAACAAAAAAAAAAGAAAATCACAAGAATTCAGTAAACATAATATCAATAGCAACAGAGGATTTGAAAATAAATTCTGTAAAATTCAGCAAAGAAAATTATATGGAACACATAAGTCAGCATCACACACAAACATACAATAAAATTACAGCAGTAAATTCATATCTATCACAATTACACTAAATTTAAATAGATTAAATCCATCAGTCAAGAGACAGAAAGTGGCAAAATGAATAAGAAAACATGATTCATCAATATGCTGCCTTAGACATAAAGATAAAAATAAACTAAAAATCAAAAGATAGAATAAACATATCAACCAATTGGAAACCTAAAAGAGCAGGAGTGCAGTATTAAATTCTGATAAAATAGACTTTCAGGCAAAAGCTAGCATAAGAGGCAAAACCAAAACTCACTGCTATTGAGTTGTTTCCAACTCATAGCCACCCCTCCTTGGGTTTCCCAAGCAGTATCTCTATGGAAGTAGATTGCCCAATATTCCTTCAGAGGAGTGGCTGGTGGTGGGTTTGAACTGCCAGCCTTCTGCTTAGTAATCAAATGCCTTAGGCACTATACCACCAGAGCTCCCATAAGAGAGCAACTCGGGAAAACTAAAATGTTACCTTAAAAGAGTACAAATATATATATAAAGAAAACTAAAAAATACTACCACATGATTAAAGGGTCAATCTGACAAGAGGATATAACCATACCCCCCCCCCAAAAAAAGCTATGCACCCACTGAAAGAGCTTCAAAATACATAAATCATACATTTTACAGGGTTGAAAAGAAAATACATAAATCATACCTTTTACAGGACTGAAAAGAGAGACAACTCCACAAAAATAGTAGGAGACTATAATACCACTTGGATGAAGGAAAGAACAACTAGAAAGAAATTCAGCAAAGATAGAAAAGATCTAAAAAAACACAACCAACCAACTTCACCTCATAGACACA
Organism: Orycteropus afer afer; assembly: GCF_000298275.1. Lineage (NCBI taxonomy): Eukaryota > Metazoa > Chordata > Mammalia > Tubulidentata > Orycteropodidae > Orycteropus > Orycteropus afer. The sequence goes on from NW_006922120.1 coordinate 12,719, forward strand.
TACAGAACACTCTACCCAATAACAGCACAACATACATTGTTTTCCAGCAAACATGGATCATTCTCCAGAACAGACCATATGTTAGGTCACAAAGTAAGTCTCAGTAAATGAGAAAACATTGAAATACTACAAAGCATCTTCTCAGATCACAAGGTTATAAAGTTAGAAATCAATAATAGGAAGAAGGGGGTAAAAAATTCAAATACATGGAAACCACATAATAACCTGCTTAAAAACTACTGGATAATACAAGAAATAAATATGAAAATTTAAAAAAATCCCTAGAATCAAATAAGTATGAAAACAAACACAATACACCAAACCCTTGGGACATAGTAGCAGTGCTCAGAGGGCCAATTTATATCAATAAGCACACACATCCAAAAGGAAAAATGAAAATAAACACTTTAACCCAACAAGTCCAAAAATTAGAAAAAGAACAGTAAACAAACAAATAAAAACCCCACAGTCACCAGAAGAATGGAAATAATAAAGATTTGAGCAGAAATAAACAGAAGAACAACAGGAAGAATCAACAAGACTAGAAGTTGGTTCTTTAAAAAGATTAGTAAAAATGACAAGCCACTAGCCAAGTTAACAAAGGAAAAGAAGAAGATGCAAATAACACAGATAAAAAATGAAATGGGCACATCACAACAGAACCAACTGAAATAAAAAGGATAAAAACAGAATACTATGAAGAACTGTACTCCAACAAGTTTAAAAACAGAAGAAATGGACAAATTTCAAGAAACCTACTACCTACTTAAAGTAGTACAGACTGAATTAGAAAATTTGAGCAAACACAAAAGAAAAAGTTAAACAGGTTTTGAAAACTTCCAACAAAAAAGGCCTGGCAGAGAGGCTTCACTGGAAAATTCTACCAAAAATTCTACTCAAACTATTCCAGAACATATATGAAATACTCCCAAACTTGTTCTACAAAGCCAGCATAACCCTGATATCAACACTAGACAAAGATGCCACTAAAAATAGAGACCAATATCCCTCTTGAATATACACATAAGAATTCTCAACAAACTCAAGTCAATACAATTTATAAAAATCATATAAAAAAGTAATATGACCAAATGGCATTCATAGAAGGTATGGAAAGATGGTTCAAAATTAGAAAAATAGTCAATGTCATCCACCACATAAATAAAATAAGGGAAAGGACCACATGATCTTCTCAGTTGATACAGAAAGCACTTTATAAAATCCAACGCCCATTCCTGATAAACACTCTCAGCAAAAAAAGAATAGAAGGGAAATTCCTCATAATTAAAGGCATATACATAAAACCAATAGTCAATATTATTCTCAACAAAGAGAGACTGAAAGCATTTCTCTGCGGAATGGGAATCAGATAAGGATACCATCTATCACCACTCTTTTTCAATAGTTTATTAGAACTTCTAGCCAGAGCAATAAGACAAGAGAGGGTACTAAGTGGCATCCAAATTAGTCAGACTGACGTAAAATTATCTCTATTTGGAGATAATATGATCCTATGCTAGAAAATACCAGAGACTAAATAAGAAAGCTATTGAGACTAATTGAAGGATTAAGCAAAGTGGCAGGGTACAAGATCAACATACAAAACTCAATTGGATTCCTCTACGCTAACAAAGAGAACTCTGAAAAGGAAATCAGGAAAACAATACCATTTATAATGGTTTCTGAAAACATGGAGTACTTTTGTGTTTTTGCAAAGACACAAAAGGCTTATATAAAGAAAACTAAAAAATACTACCACAAGAAACTAAAAGAGACCTACATCAATGGAAGAACATACGATAGTCATGGATGGGAAGACTTAACATCATGACAATGTCAATACGACCCAAAGTGAAAAAGGAGAAGAAATAGCTGCAACCATCCATTAATAATCAGAACATGGAATGTATGAAGTATGAATCTAGGAAAATTAGAAGTTGTAAAAAACGAAATGGAATGCATAAAGATAAGCTAGGCGTTAGTGAGCTAAAATGGACTGGTTTTGGCTATTTTGAATCAGACAACCACATGATCTACTATGCTGAGAATAACAACTTGAAAAGGAATGGTATGGCATTCATTGTCACAAAGAATGTTTCAAGATCAACACTGAAGTACAGTGCTGTTGGTGATAGGATAATATCCATATGCCAATAAAGAAGACCGGTTAACAATACTATTATTCAACTTTACACACCAACCACCAAAGCCAAAGATGAGAAAATGGAAGATTTTTACCTACTTCTGCACTCTGAAATTAACCAAACATGCAATCAAGATGTGTTGATTATTACTGGAGATTGGAATGCAAAAATTGGAAACAGAGAAGAATCACCAGTAGTTGGAATATGTTGCTTTGGTGATAGAAATGATGCTGGAGATCACATGATAGAATTTTGCAAGACCAACAACTTATTCATTGCAAACACCTTTTCTCAACAACATAAGTGGCAGCTATACAAATAGACTTTACCAGATGGAGTACACATGAATCACATTGACTATGTCTGTGGAAAGAGGTTATGGAGAAGCTCAGTCTCTTCACCCAAAACAAGGCCAGGAGCTGACTATGGAACAGACCATCAACAAATCATATGCAAGTTCAAGTTGAAGCAGAAGATGATTAAAACAAGTCCATAAGAGCCAAAATATGACCTTCATAATATCCCTCCTGAATTTAGAGACCATCTAAAGAATAGATTTGATGCATTGAACACCAATGACTGAAAACAAGAGGAATTGTGGGATGACATTAAGAACATTGTCCGTGAAGAAAGAAAAGGTCATTAAAAAGACAGGAAAGGAAGAAAGGACCAAGATGGATGTCAGAAGAGACTCTGAAACTTGCCCTTGAACAGATAGTAGCTAAAGCAAATGGAAGAAATGACAAGATAAAAGAGCTGAACAGAAGATTTCAAAGAGCAGCTTGAGAAGACAAAGTCAATTATTATAATGAAATATGCAAAGACCTGGAGTTGTGTTGTTGTTAGATGCCATCAAGTCATCTCCGACTTGTAGCTACTCTATGCACAGCAGAATGAAATGCTGCCTGGTCCTGTGCCAGCCTCACGACACTTGCTATACTTGAACCCATTGTTGCAGCCACTGTGTCAGTCCATCTCCTTGAGGGCCTTCCCCTTCTTCATTGCTTCTCCACTTTACTGAGCATGATATCCTTCTCCAGGGAATGGTCCTTCTGACAACATGACCAAAATAGGTGAGATGAAGTCTGGGCATTCTCGCTTCCAAGGAGCATTCTGTCTGCACTTTCTCCAGTACAGATTTGTTCATTCTTCTGGCGTTCCATGGTATTTTCAGTATTTTTCACCAATACCATAATTCAAAGGCATCAACTCTTCTTCAGTCTTCCTTATTCATTTTCCAGCTTTCACATGAGGAATTGAAAATAGCATGGCTTGGGGCAGGTGCACCCTAGACTTCAAAGGGATGTCTTTGTTTCTTAACACTTTAAATGACTTTAAAAAGGTCATTTGCAGCAGATTTTCCCAGTGCAATATGATGTCTGATTTCTTGACTGCTGCTTCCATGGATTTTGATTGTGGATCCAAGTATAATGAAATCTCTGACAGCTTCAATCATTCCTCCATTTATTGTGATGTTGCTTATTGATCCAGTTGTGAGGATTTTTGTTTTCTTTATGTTGAGGTGTAATCCATACTGAAGACTGTAGTCTTTGATCTTCATCAGTAAGTGCTTCAAGTCATCTTTACTTCAGCAAGGTTGTGTCATCTGCATATTCCAAGTTGTTAATGATTCTTCCTCTGATCCTTGTGCCACATTCTTCTTCATATAGTTAAGCTTCTTTGATTATTTTTTCAGCATATAGATTGAATAAGTATGGTGAAAAGATATAACCCTAACAAATACCCTTCCTCATTTTAAACTATATAATATCCCTGTGTTTCTACTTGAATACAATTAAGTGTCCTGGAATTCCCATTCTCAGCAATGGTATCCATAATTTGTTATGATACACACAGTCAAATGCCTTTGTATAGTCAATAAATCACAGGTAAATATATTTTTTTTTGGTATTCATTGCTGTAGGCAAGATCCATCTGACATCTGCAAGTCAATTCCAACTTGTGGTAACCTTATGTGTTTTAGCGTACAACTCTGTTCTACACAGTTTTTTTTGTTTTGAAGTCTTTCCTTGACTTTTTATGATAGTGTACTTACATAATATTTGTCCTCTGTGATTGACTTGTTTCACTCAGTATGATGTCCTCCAAATTCATCCATGTTATGAGATATTTTTTGGATTCTTCATTCTTTAATGTTGCATAATATTCCATTTATTGTTTCTTTATTCCATAAAGAAAATGCAAATCCTCACAACTGGACCAATAAACAACATCATAATAAATGGAGAGAAGATTGAAGTTGTCAATGATTTCATATTACTTGGTTCATATTACTTGACAGCACCTAACAATAATGATATTCCATTTTATGTATGTACCATAGTTTGGTTATCTATCCATCTACTCATGGGCACTTAGGTTGTTTCCAAATCTTTGCTATTGTGAGTAGTGTTGCAATGAACATGGGTGTGCATGTATCTATTTCTGTCCTGGTTCTCACTTTTTCAGGATATATATTAGAAGTGGGATTGCTGGATCAAATAGTATTTCTATTTCCAACTTTTTAGAGAAGCGATATACCATTTTTCACAGTGGTTGTACCATTTTATAGTCTCACTAGCACTGTATGACAGTTCCAATCTCTCCACCATCTCACCAGATTTTGATATTTTCTGTGTTATTGGACATAGTTTTTATTGCTGGGGTGAGACAATATCTCATGTTGTTTTGATTTGCATCACTCTCTATGGGAAAAATATTAAATGATACAGGAAGCATCAAAAGAAGATGGAAGAATCTAGATGCAATTATGTGTCTCTCCTCATCCAGAGCAAAGAAGAATGAAGAAAACCGAAGACACATGGGAACAATTAGTCCAAGCAACTGGTACACCATGGGATCCTCAGCTATGAGACCAGAAGAACTAAATGGTGCCTGGCTACCGCTGTCAACCACTCAGAGGGGGATGTACATAGGAGATCCTGGACAGAGTGGGAGAACAATGTAGAATAAAATTCAAAATCATTAAAAGAAGAAGAAGAAGAAGAAGGGACCCAGTTTGCTGGTCTGATAGTGCCTGGTGGAACCATTGAGACTATGGTCCTTAGCTGCTCTTCAGGTCTGGAAATGAACTCACTCCTGTGGCTTCCAGCCAAACAAAAGACAGGCATATGTGTTGGGGACCAAGAAAAAGGCCCTCAAAAGAACATGATTGCAAGGCACGTGTTCTAATTACAGTGAAGAGATGACAAGGCCTCTCTTGTGATTGAGTGTTTGCTTTTAGAGATGGCAAGGCCTCTCTGTGGTTGAATGTTGCTTTAAGAGATGGCAAGGTCTCTCTCACTGTTAAATACTTAATTGGCAAAACATCAGAGTATTAAAAGTAGATGTTATTCTCCATGTTTTTATCTTATACTTTGCATCACTGTGTCCTAGTAAACATGTATCATTTTATACTCCTTATTCCTGAGGAGATTTCTGTGATTGTTTTAATGACTACCTGTTGTCCTTGAGCATGGAGTGGAGTAAAACTTTAGCTCTGTAGAGAATAAGCTGATTGTATGACTTCCAAAACTAATGACGTAATCATGTACAAACATATAAATAAAGTAGAACAAAGGCATCAGGGGTCGCTCTCGCAGAACATGCAGTGCATCTCCCTGGCCCCTGTTCCTTAATAAATAATAATAAAGGAAACCATTAATCTTTTTGTGTCACTTCATTTCGTGACCTGTGTGATTTTGCCGGATGCGGCACATATGAGCTGAATATATACATTAGGTAGATACATTCCTTGGAGAGATCAATCATGGGAGAATGGAAGGGCTGTATATGCACAAGGAGACAGTTCAGGGGGCAGAAGTGCATTGGAGGGAAGGACACAGGGAAGAGATAACTATGGGGAGGAAGTGGGATGGGAGCTGTTGCATTGTGAGAAATTGTAGTCAATGTCATGAGACAAAGTGTATGTGAGCTGCTGTATGGAAAGTGAATTTTGTCTGTAAATTTTCACACAAGTCACAATTAAAAAAAACTTAAAAAAGAAAGAAGATGGCAGGAATACACACAGTCACTTTAAAAAGAAAAAAAAAAAGGAATTGGTCAATGTTCATCTATTTCAGGAGGTGGCATATGATAAAGAACCAATGGTACTGAAGGAAGAAGTTGAAGCTGCACTGAAGGAACTAGCAAAAAAATAAGGCTCTCAGAATTGATGGAATATCCATAGAGATGTTTCAACAACTAGATGCAGTGCTGGAGGTGCTTACTAGTTTATGCCAAGAAAGAGATTGATATTTGTGATCATTGCAAAGAAAGATGATACAACAGAATGTGGGAATTATCAAACAATATCATTAATATCACACACAAGTAAAATCTTGCTGAAGATAATTCAAAAATGGTTGCAGCAATATATTGACAGGGAACTTCCAGAAATGCAAGCTGGATTCACAAGAGGACATGGAATGAGGGATATAATTGCTGACATCAGAAGGATCTTGGCTAAATAACCAAATACCAGAAATAAGTTGACCTGTGTTTTATTGACTATGTGACTATTGATCAACTGTGTGGATCATAACAAATTATAGATAACATTGCCAAGAATGGGAATACCATAACACTTGATTGTGCTCATGAAGAACTGTACATAGACCAAGAGACTGTCATTCAAACAGAACAAGGGGTTATTGTTGTTGTTGTTGTTGTTAAGTGCCGTCGAGTTGTTTCCGACTCATAGCGACCCCATGCACAGCAGAACGAAACACTGCCTGATCCCACGCCAGCCCCACAATCCCTGCTATACTTGAGCCCATCATCGCAGCCACTGTGTCAATCCATCTCGTTGAAGGCCT
>NW_006922120.1:39487-41040 GCF_000298275.1 Orycteropus afer afer
AAAAAAAAAAAAAAAAAATGCAAGTGACTTCCAGTAACATGGAGGAATAGGCAGACAAACTACATAGACCCTCTTTAAGAAAGAAAAGAGAAACCAATTGCCAGAGATACAGAAGATAATCCTAGAGCCCTGAGCTTTGAAAGAAGTATATAGAAGTGGACTAGGCACCAACTAGTGGAAAAACCTGAATGAAAACAATGAGTACGGAGACAATCAGAGCAGTGGACTGTCAGCTACACTGATAGGACCAACAGCCTGACTATTTCCAACTGGTGTTGGGACATGAGAATTGACCTAAAGGTCAGTCCTGGTTGGCAAGGGCCCCAGGGATGACCGCACTGGTGGTCTTCGACTAGGAAGGGAAACAGCAAAGAGGGAGACAACCTGAGCTGTGGACTTTCTGCTGACTGTAGGGTGCAGCCATTTTGATTGTTTACATGTGGTGCTCATTTGGGTATTTAAAGTGACTAAGGACACAGCCATTTTGAATGCTTACAAGTGGTGGCCATTTTGATATTTAAAGGAACCAAGGGTGCAGCTATTTTGAATATTTACAAATGGTGGCCATTTTGGATTTTAAAGTGACAGCATTTCTCATTTGGATTCCAGGAACCTAAGAATAAGCTCCATTTGCCAAGCACAGCAGGGACACACAGGAGGCTGACAATGGGAAAGGAGACAGACCATTAGTATATAAACAAGTACCCTGCTTACTTAGATAAAATCTAAAGAAAACAAAAATCGTGGGAAAGTCACTTCACTATACAATCACCAATTAAATATAAACACAAAAACATCATAATGCTTCGAGATAACAGAGCATCACAGTGCACACAAAGAAGCACAATAAAGCAGGAGAAACAAGGGACCAGGAAACAGACCAAAAACACATCCCTGAGGAAGACTTAGCATTGGCACTCCCTGATAAGGAATTCAAAAGAATTATATTTAGGTATCTTCAATGAATTGAGAGACAGATCAAGGACACTGAAAAAAATGAGGATAACAGAGAAAACCATAGAGAAATTTCAAAAGACAATACAAGAACAAAATGACAAACTAAATGAAAAATTAAAAATGATACAAAATCTACACATAGAAATCCAGAAGATTAATACTAAATTTTCAGAATTGGATAACACATTGAATGGGCAAAGGAGTAGAATTGAATCAATGGAAGACAAAATTAGTAAGACTGAAGGCAAATACCTCAATACCTTTTTGGAAAAGGAACAATCAGAGAAAAAATCAAAACAAAATGAAGAGAACCTAAGGTTCATGTGGGATATACCATCAAAGGGAATAACCTGTGTGTACTTAGAATTCCAGAACAGGAAGAGACAAATAAAACCATAGAAAAAATTGTCCAAAATTTGTTGGAAGAGAATTTCCTTGGTATGATGAAAAATGAGAATATATCCATGTAAGAAGTCTGATGAACCCCAAACAGAATAGACCCTGAAAGAAAATCACCAAGAGATATCATCATCAAACTCACCAAAACCAAACATAAAGAAAGAATCCTGAAAGCAGCATGGGAAAAACGAAAAGTT
>NW_006922120.1:42625-45002 GCF_000298275.1 Orycteropus afer afer
TTGACCCATGTCACTTTAGTTTTGTGTATTTCACTCTATATAAATTATATTTCAATAAAATGCATTTTAAAAAGAAAAAAAATAGATGCAGCTATTGCCATGGAGTCAAATCCAACTCAGAGTGACCCCTCCTTGGGCTTCCGAGGCAGTGTCACTATGGAAGTAGATTGCCCAACCTTCCTTCCAGGGAGTGGCTGGTGGGTTTGAGCCACTACCCTTCTGGTTAGCAGAGAAATGCCTTAGGCACTATGCCACCAGGAGACTTTAATACACCACTTTTAATGAAAGATAGAACAACTGCAAAGAAACTAAAAAAGATGCAGAAGAACTACACAATACAATCCACCAACTTGAACTTATACACATCTACAGAGCACTTCACCCATCTACAGAGCACAATATGCATTCTTTTCCAGTGCGCATGGAACATTCTCCAGGATAGACCATATGTTAGGCCATAAAGCAAGCCTTAATAAATTTAAAAGCATTGAAATACTGCAAAGCATTTTCTCAGATCACAATGCTATCAAATCAGAAATCAACAATAGAAAGATCAATGGAAAAAGAGGAAACACATGGAAACTGAACAACACCCTCCTTAACAAAGACTGGGTAAGAAAAGAAACAAAAAATGAAATTAAGCCATTCCTTGAATCAAACGAGAATGAAAACACAACATATGAAATCTTTGGAACACTGCAAAAGCAGTGATCAGGGGCCAATTTATAGCAATAAATGCACATATCAAAAAAGAAGAAAGAGCCAAAATCAATATTTTAAACCAACATCTCCAACAGTTACAAAAAGAACAAGAAGAAAAGCCTACAGTCACCAGAAGAAAGGAAATAATAACGATTCAAGCAGAAATCAATGAAACAGAAAATAGAAAGACAATAGAAAAATCAACAAGACTAGAAGTTGGTTTTTTGAAAAGATTCATAAAATTGACAAACTACTGGAAATTTAACAAAGGGAAAGGAGAGAATACAAACAACATGTATAAGAAACAAATTGGGCAACATCACAACAGAATAAACTGAAATAAAAAAGATAATATGAGGATACTATGAAGAACTGTACTCCAACAAATTTGAAAATCTGGAGGAAATGGAAAGATTTCTAACAGCGTATCACTTACCTAAACTAACACAGAATGGTGTGGAAAAGTTGAACAAACCCATAACAAAGAAAAAATTTAACAGGCAAGGATGCCCTCCATCACCATTTTTATTCAACATTGTGTTGGATAGCCTAACCAGGGCAATAAGGCAAGAAAGGGAAATCAAATGCATCCAAATTAGGAAGGAAGAAGTAAAACTATCCCCATTTGCTCAAGATATGGTCCTATACATAAAACCCAAAAGACTCAGGGGGAAAAAAAAAAAAAAAACTATTGGAACTAATTGAGAGATTTAGCATCATGGCAGGATAGAAGATCAACATACAAAAATCAATTGGATTCCTCTACATCAGCAAAGACATTTCTGAAAAAGAAATAAGGAAATCAATACCATTTACAATCCAAATGAAACCAAACTCACTGCCGTCGAGTCAGATCCAACTCATAGCGACCCCTCCTTGGGTTTCTGAAGCAGTATCACTACAGAAGTAGATTGCCCAAACTTCTTTCTAAGGAGTGCCTGGTGGGTTTGAACCACGAGCCTTCTGGTTAGCAGTCAAATGCCTTAGGCACTATGCCACCAGACTCCCATTTACAATAGCTACCAAAAAAATTAAATACTTGGGAATAAATTTCACTAGGGACACAAAAGACCATACAAAGGAAACAACAAAAGACTACTTCAAGAAACCATAAGAGATCTACATAAATGGAAGAATGTAACATGCTCATGGACAGAAAGATGGAACATTGTAAAAATGTCAGTTCTACCCAAAGCAATCTATACATTCAATGCAATCCCTATCCAGATCCCATCAACATTCTTTAAGGATGTAGAAAAACCAATCACTAACTTTATATGGAAAGGAAAGAGACCTCGGATAAGCAAAGCACTTTTGAAAAAGAACAAAGTAGGAGGCCTCACACTCCCAGATCTCAAAACCTACTATACAGCCACAGTAGTCAAAACAGCCTGGTATTGACAGACACATAGGCCAATGGAATAGAATAGAGAACCTAGAAATAGATCCATCGACCTATGGTCAGCTGATCTTTGACAAAGGGCTAAAATCCATTAAATGGGGGAAGAGATTGTCTGTTTAACAAATAGTGCTGGAAAAACTGGATATCCATTTGCAGAAAAATGAAACAAGGTCTGTACCTCACACCATACACAAAAACTAACTCCAGATGGATCAAAGACTTAAATGTGAAATCTAAAACTATAAAGTTCCTCAAGGGAAAAATAGGGGCAAA
>NW_006922120.1:45127-46918 GCF_000298275.1 Orycteropus afer afer
GCCACTCCTTGGAAGGAAGGTTGGACAATCCTACTTCCGTAGTGATACTGCCTTGGAAACCCAAGGAGGGGTCGCTATGAGTCGGGGCTGACTCAACGGCAAACAACAACAACAACAACAACAATATATTGTATAAATATTCTATCAAGCATAACCCAAAATATACAAACAGCAGAAGATCCACTAGATAAACGGGACCTTCTAAAAATTAAATTTTTATGTGCTTCCAAAGACTTCTCCAAAAGAGCCAAAGAGATCCTACAGATTGGGAAAAAATATTTGGCAATGACATATCTGACAAGGGACTTATCTCTATAAAATTTACAGAAAATCCCAACACCTCAACAACAAAACGACAAATAATCCAATTAAAAAATGGGCAGAAGACATAAATAGGCACTTCACCAAAGAGGATATTCAGGCAGACAACAAACACATGAAGAAATGTTCATGAACATTAGCCATTAGAGAGATGCAAATCAGAGCAACAATGAGACACCATCTTGCCCCAGCACTAATAGCAAAGTTCAACAAGACAGACAGTAACAAATACTGGCAAGGCTGTGGAGAGATCGGGACTCTCATACACTGTTGGTGGGACTGTCAAATGATACAACCACTGTGGAAAGCAGTTTGACGATTCTTTAGAAAGTTGGAATTAGAAATACGTGTGACCCAGCCATTCCATTTTAGGTATATATCCTAAAGAAGAGTGAGCCTGGACAAGAACAGATATATGCACACTCATGTTCATCACAGCACTGTTTACAATAGCAAGAGGATGGAAACAACCCACATGCCCATTAACAGAAGAATGGAAAACTATGGTACATACACACAATGGAATATTATGTAACCCTAAAGAATCATGTAGAATCTGTGAAACACTGCATAACATGGATGAACTTGGAGGACATTATGGTGAGTGAAATAAGTCAATCACAGAAGGACAGATATTGTATTAGCCCATTATTGTAAAAAGCCTAGGAAAAGTTTCTATATGGAAGGAAATTTTCTTTGTTTGTTACCAGGGGTGGGAGGGTAAGGGAGGGAACACTGCTAGGTATGTAGAGACAAGTATTGATTTGGGTGAAGGGAAGGGCAGTGTACCAAATATGAATGATCAACACAGTGGCATTGAGGAAAAGGAAGACATAGGAGATACAGACAACAAAGATGAATCCTTTTGCACATACTGTACTGTGTTGTCACTGATGGCAAACATTGATCTATGAGTGGATAGATAGGTGGACAGGCTGACCTATTAGGTACGTCTATGCAGGGGGAAGTGTGCTCATGACCATATATAGGGTTGGCAGACAATGTTTCTACAAGTGTATGTGTATGTTCTGTAAGAATGTCTAGGTATATAGTAGAGCTGACAAGGGACAAAGTTGTGGTCACTTCTTGGCCACAGCCAGCTACCCAGAGGGAGCTAGTATTTGGACCTGTGGGTTTGGGACCACTGTCACAGGGGACACCAAGCTCACTTGGCATAACATACTACACAAGAACATTGTTACACATCCTCCTTTGGCAAGTAGCGATTAGGGTCTTTAAAGCTTGCAAGTGGTCATCTAGGTGCAACGATGGGTCTCTCTTGGTCCACAACAAAGAAGAATGAAGAAAATTAAAGACACATGGAAACAATGAGTCCAAGCAACTGGTACACCAGGCAATCCTCAGCCTATATGACTATGAGAGCAGAAGAACTAGATGGTGCCCAGCTACCACTGTCAACCACTCAGAAGGGAGATCTATGTAGAAGATCCTGGATAGAGTGGGAAAGCA
>NW_006922120.1:50906-63266 GCF_000298275.1 Orycteropus afer afer
TTTCTTGAAATCATATTGACTTCTTGTCCTTTGGGACGTTCTGTACTTATACTATTTATTCCCTCTTTTTGCTTTTTAGTTGTTGTTATTTACAAATCGATGTTGCTGGTTCCCTGTTTTCAGCCTTGTAAGTTTATTTTATTTTGGAATAGTCTATATTTGGGGTGATTCCTGGGTTATGTTGTCAGATGTATTAATCACAGGTTGCTGTCTTCTGTTGTTGGTTCTTTCTCTGAAGGTCCCCTCTTTTCTGTCTCTTTTAAGTTTGTTTTAGTTTTTACAAATTCTCTTAATTCTGTTTATCTGGAAATGTAATTTTACTATCATATTTGTGGGACAAATTTGCTGGATATTATTGTTGGCTGCCATAGTTTTTGTTTGTTTGTTTTTCTTTCAGGGTTTTATATATGTCATCCCATTGCCTTTTCACCTGCATCGTTTTGGCCAAGAAATCAGAGCTTAGTCTTATTGGTTGCCCTCTGTAGGTAACTTTTAATTTTTCCTGTGTTACTTTCAGGATTCCTTCTTTGTCCTTAGTTTTAGAGTTTGATTATGATATGTCTTGGTAATTTTCTTTAGTGGTCTATCCCATCTGGGTTCGTTGAACTTCTTGATGTGTTTCTTTATATTAGGGAGGTTCTTTTGCAACAAAGCTTCAACAATTTTCTCTATGGTTTTCTTTCTTTCTTCCTTTTGTGGAATTTTGACCACTCATAAGTTATTTCTCTTGATGGTGTCCCACAAAGATCTTGGGCTTTTTTCTTTTTCTTTTTTTCTCCTGATTATTATTCCCTTAACAAAGTAGTATCGATAGATTTGTCTTTTATTTTATTAATTCTGTCTTCCATTGATTTGATGCTACTCTTTTGACCTTTCAATGTGTTATCTATTTCTGAAATCTTAGTTTTAATCTTCTGGGATTTCTATTTGCTGTTTTTGTATAGTTTTATTTACTTTGTCAGTTTGTTTTTGTATTGTTTTCCTAAATTCTTCTAGAGTTCTGTCTGTGTTTTTCTTAATTTTGTCAGAGTTCTTGATTTTGTCAGTATTTCCTTGGTCTGTCTCTCAGCCCACTGAAGGTACCTAAAAATAATTATTTTGAATTCCTTATCAGGTAGTTCCAATGCCACTTCTTCCTCAGGGAAGTTTTCTTGCTCTCTATTGTAGTCTGTGAGGAGCTCTGGTAGCACAGTGCCTAAGGCATCTGACTGCTAACCAGAAAGGTTGGTGGTTCAAACCCACCAACCACTCTATGGGAACAAGACTTGGCAATCTACTTCTATAAAGATTTACCACCTCAGAAACCCAATGGGGGTCACTATGAGTCGAAATCCACTCAAAGGCAGTGGGTTTGATTTTTGTTTGTTTATTCTACTCTGTTGTTTGTACTACTTTATCTTGCTTCTTTGTGTGAACTGAGGTTGTCAGTTGTCTCCTAGACATTGTGATGTTTTTGTGTTTACATTTAATTAGTTATTTATATTGCTGTGATCTCATGGTTTTTTTTTTTTTTTTTGCTTTGTTTTGATATATATATACCTACCCAGGTAGGTACGGCTTGTGTGCTACTCTATTCACTAGTTCAGCTGCACTTAGGCATTCACCACCTGTCTCCTGGTGGGTGTGATAGAGGATGGGAATGTGTGCACAGATCTCTGTCATTAATTGTTCATGTAGAGCAGTTGGGGGTGGGTTGGGCTGATATTGGCCATTGTCTGTTGTTGGTCAGTTGGTGCAAAAGCAGGGGGTGCTTTGCCTAGTGAGTGTGGTTGCAGAGGTACAGATTTGGTTGGGTCATTTGGTCACAGTTCCTTTCTGTTTGCCAGCCACCAGTGTAGTTGCTCATGCAGTCTTCAACAACAAGAGCTTATTATCAGGTTGTTGCCCCAATCTGAAGACTTCTTGCAAATATCCAAAACAGCTGCACCATCAGACTAGTCACTGTCCACAGCTCCGTTTTTCTCCTTATTCACTGTTTTCCTTCAATTTCTTGTTGTTGTTGTTGTTGTTGTTGTTGTTGTTTTGCCATTGAGTCGGCCCCGACTCATAGCGACCCCTCCTTGGGTTTCCGAGGCAGTATCACTACGGAAGTAGGATTGCCCAACCTTCCTTCCGAGGAGTGGCTGGTGGGTTTGAACTGCCAGCCGTCTGGTTAGCAGGCAAGTGTCTTAGTCACTATGCTACCAGAGCTCCTCTACTTATTTATCCTTCCCTTCAAATCTCAGGGTTCCAGGATTTTCCTCTGTGTCCGTTTCAATTGGTTTTTAGTTTCTTTGTTGTAGAGGGACTGGGTAGCTTATCTGCATATTCTGCCATCTGGGAAGATCTTACTATGGTTTTCAATGAATGATTTTTTCAGAAGTAGATTGCTAGAACTTTATTCTGAGGTGCCTCTGGGTAGACTCAAACCTCCAATCTTTTGGTTGTAGCTGGGTGCATTAACTGCTTGCACCACCCAAAGACTTCAAGAGAATGAAAAGACAGAAGAAGGGAGAGGCAATGATTCTTGACTTTCTCTCCTGAAGGGTGCTGCTGCTACTGCTGCTTCTGGGGGTGACTGAAACATGAAAAACATATTTAAGTATGAAGTGGTTTTTTTAAAAAAATATGTTTTCAATTAATTTTGAATATGTTATCTGTGAATAAACATATTCATTTATATTTTTTTTAAGCTTATAAATCTCAAAAAGGTTAATTAGTATCCCAGTTTGGGGGTAGTTGTGTTGGTTTTCTTTCTCAACCAGTTTGATCTCTTAGTTCTACTATATAGGCCATAGGGAAAAGGAGGGCTCTGATGTTTTCCTGACTCTTCCCATCAATGATTGCTTGTCCTAAGAATTTCATGATACCTCACAGATAATGCCCAGAATCTTCTCCCCATGGAATCTCATTCAGTTCCTCTAAGTGAGTGTAACATCTCTTTCTGATTGCACCAGAAAAGAAATTCCAAGAAATAAATCAGGGGAGGGCCCCATGTATGAAATTTCTCTTTCATCCCATAGTGTAGCTTGAGTGAGGGGCCTCTGTGGTTTGTGGCTGTCTGGCTTCATCAGGGTACGGCCGCCCTCCCTGCCTGCCCAGAACTCTTGCTTGGCTAGAGGAAGTATGTCCTGAGCTCACATAGTGAGCAGGCTTCCCAGGCAGCCTGTTTCCCCCACACTCTTGGCATTCATATAGCATGGCTATAAATTACACCCAGCGTGTTCATTTTCAGTTTGAATGTGTTCTCATCCCAGAGGAGCAACTAATGGCGTCAAGTTACTGATGTGAAAAAAGCCTGCCGCTACAATGACTATGGATTAATGAAAATGCAGTCATGGTGGCTAGGGTGGCAATAAATCGTCAGTGACTGGTGACATGGATTTTAAATTATGTTTTCCCTGCCCTTCCCCCCTCTCCAAAATTATTTTGTTGTGAAGTTGTTTGGTAAATGTTTACCTTTGTTTAAAAGCTTGCTTTCTATTAAAAGTTGATGCAAACAGAACCTTCTTAAAAATCTGGAGGCAGACTGAGAGGGATTTAAAAGCCTATCATGCTTTCTCTAGAAGGCATGAAGGCAAATCTCTTAATCCAGGTTCATCACTGACTGATAAATTCTATTCAGAAAATTGTCAAACATGGGGTTCTTCCTATGAACTCTGTTCATATGGCATGTAAGTTACTGCCCCTGCATTTTGTTGTGTTTTTCCCCCTCTGATTAATTTAAAATGAATGCTTGATACAATTCCCATACACTTGAAAGGTAGCAAGCCTATTTTTTCATTAGACAAAAGACCCCAGGGAGGCCAAGAATCCCTGATCCTAAAATCAAATTGCTTATATGCATGTTTTTCTAGAACGATGGTTTATGGCTTCTATCAAATTCACTAAGTGTCCTGTAGCCCCCAAAAGGTTGACAAAGATGGTTAAATCTGAAGCAAAAGACCTCTTTAAAGTGTTAAAGAACAAAGATGTCACTGTGACGACTAAGGTGCACTTGACCCAAGCCATAGTATTTTTAATAGCCTCACATGCATGTGAAAGCTGGACAATGAATAAGGAAGATGGCAGAAGAATCAATGCCTTGAATTGTGGTGGTGGCAAAAAATACTGAAAATACCATGGACTACCAGAAGAATGAACAAATCTATCTTGGGAGAAGTACAACCAGAATGCTACTTAGAAGTGAGGATGGCCAGACTTCATCTTTGGTCATGTTGTCAGAAGGGACTAGTTCCTGGAAGATATCATGGTTGGTAAAATAGATCGTCAGTGAAAAAGGGGAAGCCCCTCAACAAGATGAATTGACACAGTGACTGTGACAATGGACTCAAACATAGCAAAAATTATGAAGATGGCACAGGACCAGGCAGTACATAGAGTTGCTATGAGTCAGAGACAACTTGATGGCACCTAACAACAACAGTATGGTAGACTGCATAAATGGTCACAATTTCTTTACTTCCCTATATCTGTACTTTTGCAATGGGACTTTGTAGCTCCTATCAAAAAGCTATCCACCCATATGTCAGTTTGTCATACTATGGTGACTTGTATGTTGTGGTCCTGGAATCTATGCAACCAGTATCTCAAATACCAGCAGGTCACCCTTGGTGGACAAGTCTCAGTGGAGTTTCCAGACTAAGAGAGATTAGGAAGAAAGGCCTGACAATATACTACAGAAAATCAGTCTATGAAACCCTTATAGATCACAACAGAATTCTGTCCAATATGGTGCTGGAAGATGAGCTCCCTCAGTTGGAAGCCACTCAAATTACACAGTGGCCACAACATTGGACTCAAGCACACCAATGATCATGAAGATGACACAAGGCGGGGCAACATTTCAACCTTTTGTGCATGGCGTAGTCATGAGTCAGAGCAGGCTCAACTGCAATTAACAATTATAGTAATCCTATCCTTTCTAGGATTTAGGATAAAACTTGTGTTAGAGATGTATTTGGAATTGAATAATGAATGAACACACACATCATTTCCAATGAATACTAGACAAAGTCTGAAAATTCTGCTTCTTGCCAAGACAGACATTAAATTTTGCTTGGAAGCAATTGTGAAAATATTTCTTTTTACCCAATTATCCTTACTTACATCTAAGGAGCAAGTTATACTATCAAGCTTTTAATAGGATTTTCTGTCTTGAATATTGAGATGATAAACATTAAAATAAGCAAAGAAAACAATTACCAGGTAGCATTTTCAATAATTCTTTTGTATTTATTGTAATTGTGCTTCCCTACAGCTAAGAGTTCTTGTTGTTTACAAACGATGTGTCTGTCTTTTGATACCTCCATGGACACAGAATAGCAGTTCCAATAGGGAAGGCTCACACAGCAAACAAAGTATGAGTTGTGTGTCTCGTAAGGCATTCAGGACAAGGGACAGCTGACTTGCCCTCTTACTGGGCTCCCTTAGGATGATGCTCTTATGTTGGCGTCACATTCTTCTAAGAGAAGAATCAAATCTTCAGTCAGGCTGTGCTCTCTGCCATGTGTCACTCTCATAATATCAAAAGCCTAAATGGAAAGGAAAGAAGACAGATTAGATCCCAAGGTAGGCAGGGCCCTGCCTGTGACCCATCTTTTCACTGTGATGCTAATGGCCTAGTGAACCCCACAGATCTCTAACTGGGATCTCAGCACTGTGCATCTCTGACTCAGATATGGAGTAACAAGGGTGATTTCTTAATGTGGTACCTGAAAGCAGCCTCACTACTCAAGTTATGCTGCGGTCCAGTGACCAACAGTGGTTTGCAGGGATGTTGTTACACAGGTTTGGTGGATAGTTAGTTACAGAGGTTTAACAAGAGTTGTTGAAGTTATTAAGTAATACATGGTATTATGAAATAGCATGTTATACCACCTCAAAAATTTTCATTTTTGCATGCTCCATTTACTTCTTCTCATCTATATGCATAGTGATTATTATATACATGTATTTTTGTATTCTATTAATACCTTATGGCTTTACAGCATCAGCATTTTACAGTCTACTTCTTCACCCCTGTTTCCACTCCATCACTAAATCTTATCAGTTCTAATCTGGGTCAGCTTGTGACTACTTCAACCATAGAGTAAAATGGAAGTAAGGCTATTGACTTCCAGGGCTAGGTCCAAAAGGTCATTTAGCCTCTGCCTTGTTTACCAGCCCATTTGTTCCTGGAATCACAAGCCTCCAGGCTTTGAGGAAGCCCAAGCTACAAGGAGAGACCAGATGTGGGTTCTCTGGTCCATGTCTTAGCTGGGCCTATCTTTTAAGTCATCCTAGCCCAGGTACTGAGGCACTCTGCTGAGGTACTGGTTAAAGCATTCAGCTGCTAACCAAAAGTTCAAACCTACCAGTCACTCCTCCATGGGAGAAAGATGAGGCAGTTTGCTTCTGTAAAGATCTGTAGCCCTGGATACCCTTTGGGGTAGCTCTATTCTGCCCTAAAGGGTGGCTATGAGTGAGAATCAATTTGATGGCAATGGGTTTTATTGTTGTTTTGGTTTTTCTCAGGTACCAGATACGTACATTAAAAAAAATCTTCATGTAATTTCAGCCCCCAGTCAAAAGACCAAAAAAAAAACAACGCCAAACGCATTGCCATTGAGTCGGATCTGACTCATAGCGACCCCTCCTTGGGTTTCCGAGGCGGTATCACTATGGAAATAAATTGCCTAACCTTTCTTCCGAGGAGTGGCTGGTGGGTTTGAACCGCCAGCCTTCTGGTTAGCAGTCAAATGCCTTAGGCGCTACACCACCAGCGCTCCCAATCAGAAGACAGTTGGATTCTAATCTTCCTAGCTGAAACCCCAGACATTGTGGAAAATTAGACAGGCATCACTGTTGTACTCTGTTCAAATTCTGAATCACAGAATCTGTGTGCATAATAAAATAGTGGTTGTTTTACTCTACTAGGTTTTGGGATGGTTTTTTATGCAGCAACAAATAACCAGAACACCCTAAAAAATACTCCTGCAATAAACAGAGATAAGCAGTGTCATCCTGTACTACCAACTGGGGAAGGGGATTGTTTATAGGGTACCAGATCTGTTGTGTTCATGCACCTTCAGGAGATGTGTAAAGATGGGGCTCTCGTGCCTGTTAGCACCATCAATGTATCTACCACAGTACAGTAGTTTTCAGCTCAGGCTGCACATCAGTATCAACTGGGAAGATTCAAAAGAAACACCAATGCTCAGACCCCACAACAAACAGTTGAAACGTGCTCTCTGGGAGTGAGGCCTAGGCTCCAGTAAGTGTTCATCAAATAACAACAACTATTCACAATGCAGTGGTAATGTATAGCCAGGTAAATTAGCATTTAATGGTGCAATTAATTCCATCATGTTTCTTGTTAGGTGCCATCAGGTCTGTCCAACTCACAGTGACCTTACATACAACAGAACAAAACGTGCTCAGTCTTGTGCCATCCTCACAATCATCGCCATGTTTGAGCCCATTGTTAGAGCCACTGTGTCAACTCATCTCATTTAGAGGCTTCCTCTTTTTTGCTGACCCTCTAGTTTACCAAGCTCGGAAGGAAGGTTGGGCAATCCTACTTCCGTAGTGATACTGCCTCGGAAACCCAAGGAGGGGTCGCTATGAGTCAGGGCTGACTCCACGGCACATAACAACAATAACAACAGTTTACCAAGATGATGTCTTTCTCCAGGGACTGGTCTCTCCTGATAACACATCTAAAGTATATGAGATAAAGTCTCGCCATTCTCACTTCTAAGGAGCCTTCTGGCTGTACTTCGAAACAGATTTGTTCGTTCTTCCGGAATTCCCTTGTATATTCAATAGTCTTCACCAACATCATAATTCAAAGACCTCTTTATGCTCACATACCATTACCTACTAACTGGAGTCTCTAGGTGCTGCAGATGATTAGTACGCTCATCTGCTAACTGAAAGGCTGGAGGTTTGCGTCCACCCACAGGTGCCTCAGGAGAAAGGCCTGGTGATCACCTTCCGAAAGCTCAGCCATTAAAAACCCTACAGAACACAGTTCTCTGGCACATGTGGGGTTGCCATGAGTTGGAATACACTCAGAGGCAAAGGGATGGTTTTATGTACTAAACTACTCTTGGAAATTTAGATCATTTCCAGTTTTTTGTTATGATAGTATGTAAATCATCTTCTAGCATATCACTTTTTGCCTTTGCTGAATATTTGCTTAAGATACATTCTTGGAGGTGAGATTCTTGTGTATGAACATCTGTAAAGGCATAGAGATATTAGAGCTGGACAGCACCTTGGGCAGTGAGAATTCATGTCCTATGTCTGTGGCTAGTGGGTCTGCCCTGGAAGCATGGTATCTGCAAGCTAATCTGAGGGTGGATGTGTTTCAGGACCTCAGGGGAGGAGTTGGGAGCAGCCAAACTCTGTGAGATTCCTCTGGACAGAAGATTAAAAAGGAGTGTTTTCTACCATTCAGGAGCAAATGCCTTTGGTTCTCTTCTCATTTCCCTGCCTTGCCGTGGAGCCTCTGTTGTTCTAGACATCTTAAGCTCTGAGGCAGAGACTTGCATGAAAGCAGGACTATAAAGAGAGGGTGTATCTGGGATCAGAGAGATGCTTCAAGTCCTTCATGGGAAATTCTCTTATTTGAAAGCAGTCTTAAATGTTCTCTTCCCATCAACTTGGCGGAGGGACAGATGTGCTTGTGATCTGGCAACGGAAGATGAATCAGCTAGAAGCACTTACTGTAAAGCTCTTTGCAGAAAGAGAAACCACCCTCTACCACCCATTAAAAAGTAATTAGTCCAGAAAAAGACCAGGCCTGACTTGCAAGGTTACAGACACCCTCTGTAATTGGTCTGAGCCTGTTTCTCAGGAGCACTCACAGACCAGCTTTTTTTTGTCCTGACTCTCTCCAGGTCCCTCACATGGACAGTGATCTGTGCTTCTCTGTGATTTGATGTTTTGGTTACTTCATGCTGCTCTAACAGAAAATGCCACAGGTGGAATGGCTTTAACAAACAAGAGTTTATTCCCTTTTAGTATTGGAGGCTAGACATCTGAGTTCAAAGTACCAGGCTCTAGGGCTGGGTGAAAGTCCCTTGACCTTGGGCTTCACCTTTGCTTCTTGCTCCAGGCCCACTGAAGCTAAAGGCTATTCTCAACTCAGGCAGCTGTGGGCTGCAGAGGCTGATAAACCCAAAGTCAACAAGTAAAAAGACACAGTCTCAATATTAGCAAATAACAATTCAAGTCCAGAGACAGTCCCAAGATCAGCAGGAAACATGGCAGGCTGCTAAATGAAGACTCAGCTACATGCAGGATTCAAGTGTGTCAAAAGCTGCCGAGGCCTTTCTCAAAACTTCTGCTGCTCATAGCAGATTCCATCATGGAGTCAATTACCAGTCTCACCATGGGGAATAACTACATCCAGCTGCTCAGCCACTCAAAACAGGCCTAGCCTAGTTGACACATAACCTTTAACTACCACATTTGTCTCACAGGAGACTCCTAATCAGGATGCTGTTGACTGTGTCCTCAGTTCTCATATGTGTTAAAGAACCTAACATGTCAAGGAGAGATGGTGATAGCGGCAACTTCTGAGCATATATGTATAGGATTTGAGATACTAAGATTAAAGGATCCTGTCCACAAGGGTGGAGAGAAACAGAGAGGAAATGGGTATAGCTGGGGGCAGAGAACCAATTTGAAGAGACTGACCAAAAAATACCACATCATTTGTCCAAACCAAACTCACTGTTGTAGAGTCGGTTCCGACTCATAGCGACCCCTCCTTGGGTTTCCGAGGTGGTATTTCAGAAGTAGATTGCCCAGTCTTCCTTCTGAGGAGTGGCTGGTGGGTTTGAACCTCCAGCCTTCTGGTTAGCACTCAACTGCCTTAGGCACTACACCACCAGAGCACCTATCATTTGTCCAGAAGGTAAAAATAAATATAAACCCAAAACCAAAACCAGTGCTGTTGAGTAGATTCTGACTCGAATCATAGCCACTGTGTAGGACAGAGTGGAACTGCCTTATAGAATTTACAAGGTTTTTTAAATCTTTACAGAAGCAGACTGTCTTATCTTTCTCCTGTGGAGTGGCTATTGGGTTCAAACAGCCAACCTTTTGATTTGTAGCCAAGAGCTTAAACCAGGGATCCTTTAAAAAATAAGTATAGACAGGAATAATTTACAAAAAAAACATAATCTTCTCTAAGCCATGGGGCAGGGGTAGAAGAGAAAAGGAGAGAAAGAAGTAAGATTCAGTATTGTGTAAAATATATACCCTGGAGGGTGCAAATGGTTTGTATTCAGCTGCTAACTGAAAGGCTGGCAGTTCTAATCCACCCAGCAGGAACAAAAGCCTAATCATCTACTTCCTTAAGGTAATAGCCATTGAAAACTCTATGGAGTACAGTTCTACCCTGAAACACGTGCGATCACCATGAGTTGGATCTATTCAATGGCCATTTTTTTTTTTTAAAGCAGTGATTATTGTGTGTGTGTGTCATGTGGCACAGTGGATGTACTTAAGCTGAAACTTACACCTTATGATAGAGGACATTTCCGTCCTTGCCCTGGATGTCACCTGTTCCTACAGGTGAGCTAGGGTAACAAGTTTTCAGAGATGCAAGGAGAGAGCTTTATGTGGTCCTGGCTACAAACTTGGTCTCCATGGCAGCCACAACCCTTCTGCCCAATGGAAAGAAGAGAAGGGCTTTTTTTCCCTCTAAAATAAAGTTAACAGTAAATCTCTGACAAACCAGAGCAACTGTTTCCTCCAGCTCTGTGCCTCCCTTCTTGCAGCCTCTCCTGACTGCCACACATACACATGTCAGAGAAGACAATTTTGGTTTAATTTCCTGCTGTTGTTGTTGTTATGTGCCGTCGAGTCAGCCCTGACTCATAGCGACCCCTCCTTGGGTTTCCAAGGCAGTATCACTACGGAAGTAGGATTGCCCAACCTTCCTTCCGAGGAGTGGCTGGTGGGTTTGAACCGCCAGCAGTCTGGTTAGCAGGCAAGTGTCTTAGCCACTATGCTACCAGAGCTCCCCAGCAGCATATAAAACAGATTAAGGAAATATAAAATTTGAGTAGGCTTGTACTGGGAAAAGCTTATCTCTTTCCATTAAATTTTATTTTTTTAATGGTAGCATTTAAAAAGAGCCTGCACATAATCTTTCACAGAGGACTCATTTGAAGCCTCCAAGGGGGGTGCTGTGCCTGCATATAGACACTAAATATCACTGGAGAAATGGCAGCATAGATTGCCTGCCACATGACAGCCCCATGGTTCACACAGGAATAATGAAAGGGCCCTAGAACTGATTTCAATCTCATCACATCTTTTTTTGAAAAAGTAATTTTAGAATTTTGGTCATATATTAAATAAAATGAATTAAATCAAATTATGATTTCAGTTTGGAAACAATATAGCTTTCATATTAATTTTTAATGCAAATATATTAAACTTATCAAGGATCTCATCTACTCGCTACTGTGAGCCTGAGGAATCCAATAAATGGTTTCCCCAAACATGATTTAAATACGGATATAAAATCCCAGAGAAAAATATATGCTTGATAAGAACTTCTGCAATCAAATCACAACACGGAAAAATGGAAGCAAGTTTTTCTTTTTTTTTAATTCTGCCTATCTCAGGATGAAATAAGAGTGAAAAAGGGAATTGGGGGTCTGAGGAATCCAGAATAGGAAATACAAGGAGCAAGAGTTACAATACATTAAACAGCTGCCACGCCACAGAAAGCCCTTTATAGGGGGCAGGAGAAAATTCCAAATGCTTTGATGATGCACCTGGGCTCAGCAGTGCCACTGCTGACCCCGTGGCATTCCATACCTTGATGTAACTTTCAGAGTGCAGGATACATTGGAAGGATTTATTTCTGGAAGGTAATTTTTTTTTTTTTTTTTAAATAAACCATTTATTCATTCGTTAAATATTTTTTGAGTGGCTACAGTGCAAAGGCCATGGTCCTTGCCCAGGGAGGAGATGTGGCACAGTCAGAAATGTCACTAGTAGATCACTAGAGCAAGACAGTGTGTGATTAAGCGAGACATAAAGTCCTAAGGTGCTCAATGGAGGGAGGGACCCGTGGGCCCAAGGGAAGCTTGGGAGGCCTTATGAATGAAGAGAGCTCAGCTCTCCTCCTTCCAGCGGTAGTAACTATTGCCAGAAAAAGTCACTCACTGAGGATCTGAGAGATCCGGGAGGTCATTTTTCTTCTATGAGCCTCAGTTTCCCTATTGGAATAATGAGCAGATGGAACTAGATTGAATACAGGGGTAGTAACTAAGTCCCAGGAGCTCTGGTAGCATAGTGCCTAAGGCACTTGACTGCTAACCAGAAGGCTGGCGGTTCAAATCCACCAGCCACTCCTCGGAAGGAAGGTTG
>NW_006922120.1:64576-66203 GCF_000298275.1 Orycteropus afer afer
ACGGACTTTTCGGCTTGGACTTGTCGGCTTCTATACGCTTGTGAGCCATTTACCTAAGATAAATCTCTCTCTCTCTCTCTCTCTCTCTAAATATATATATATATATATACTTTGCTGGTTTTTTGTGTTTCTCTAGAGAACCCAATCTAACACAATCTCACACAGCAATAGCATGATATCACAACCATGTTACTAATATTGATGTAGTCAAGATACAGATCATTTCCATCACTGGATACATCACTCATCTTGCCCTTTTAAAACTTCACCCACTCTCTTCTCCCTCTTAACCTCTGGCAGCCACTAATCTGTTCTCCATTTCAGTAATTTTACCCTTGATTTCAAGAATGTTTCAGAAATGGAATCATGTAGTATGGAATATTTAAGAGGCTGTCTGGGCTGTTTCCAGGTTTTGATCATTACTAATAAAGCTTCTATAAACATCAGTGTAAAGGTTTTTGTGTGAACACATTTTTTCATTTCTCTAGTATAAATGCCCAGGATTGCAGTTTGCATTTGCTGGGTTATATGGCAGTTGTGTACTTAGTTTTTATTTTAAGTAATTGCCAAATAGTTTTTCAGAATGATTATACCATTTTACATGCCCACTAGAAATGTATGAGTGATTGAGTTACTCCTCATCCTTACAAGCATTTGGTGTTTCACCATTTATTATTTTACTGATTTTGATAATTGTGTGGTGGTATCTCATTGTAGTTTTACTGCATATTTCCTGAATGGCTTATGATATTCAATTTTTTTTCATGTGTTTATTTGCTATCTGTATAGACTCTTTGGTAAAATTTCTCATGTCTTTTGCCCATTTTCTAATTGGACTGGTTCTTTACTATTGAGTTTTGAGGGTTCTTAATACAGTCCTTTGTCAGATTGGGGTTTGGAAATATGTTTTCCCATTCTGTAGCTTATCTTTCATCTTCTTAACAGGGTCTGTAGCACAGTTTGATGAAGTCTAATTTATCCCTTTTTCCTTTTATGGATTACACTTTCAGTGTCAATCAAGTCTAAGAGCTCTTTTGCATAGCACTAGATCTCAAAGATTTTCTCCTATGTTTTCTTTAAAGTTTTATATTTTACATTTAGGTCCACGATTTATTTTGAGTTACTTTTTCATAAGTTGTAAGGTTTAGGTCAAGGTTAATTTTTGCCTGTGGATGTCTAATTGCTCCAGCACAATTTGTTGAAAAGGCTATCTTTTCCCCATTGAACTGCATTGGTTAGAATCTCTAGCACTATGATGAAAGAGTAGTGAGAGTAGACATTCTTTCTTTGCACCTGATCTTCTTCTTGTTAGGTGCTGTCCAGTTGATTCTGACTCATAGTGACCCTATGTACAACAGAATGAAACACTGTCCTATTCTGTG
The DNA here is from genome assembly GCF_000298275.1 of Orycteropus afer afer. Taxonomy (NCBI): domain Eukaryota; kingdom Metazoa; phylum Chordata; class Mammalia; order Tubulidentata; family Orycteropodidae; genus Orycteropus; species Orycteropus afer. The sequence continues at coordinate 65,959 of NW_006922120.1, forward strand.
CAATCGGTACAATCGTTGCCATGTTTGAGCCCATTGTTATAACCACTGTATCAATCCATTATCATTGAAGGTCTCCCTCTTCTTCACTGAACCTCTACTTAATAACCATCATGCCCTTCTCCACAGACTGGTCTCTCCTGCATATCCAAAGTATGTGAGATGACGTCTCACCACCCTCATTTCTAAGGACCATTCTGGCTGTACTTTTTCCGAGACAGATTTGTTCTTTCTTCTGGCCAAACTGA
>NW_006922120.1:67613-70713 GCF_000298275.1 Orycteropus afer afer
GATACCACGTTTTTCTTCATATAGTCCAGCTTCTCGGATTATTTGCTCAGCATATAGATTGAATAAGTGTGGAGAAAGGATACAACCCTGATGCACTCCCTTCTTGATTTTAAACCATGTAGTGTCTGGGGAAAGTATTCAGTCTCTTACCATTAAGTATAATATTAGCTGTAAGCATTTAATATGTGCTCTTTATCAAGTTGAGGAATTCCTCTTCTATTCTCATTTTTCTAAGAGTTTTTATCATGAATTTTGTAAAATGCTTTTGATAATATCAGTTGATATAATCATATCAATTTTCTTCCTTAGCCTGTTAATATGGCGAATGACAATGATTGATTCGTGAATACCAAACCAGATTTGCATCTCTGGAATGAACCCCATATGTCATGGTAGTGCCTAAGGCATATGACTGCTAACCAGAAGGCTATTGGTTCAAACCCACCAGCTGCTCCATGGGAGAAAGATGAGGCAATCTGATTCCATAAAAATGTATAGCCTTGGAAACCCTATGGGGATTGCTATGGGTCGGAATCTATTCAATAGCAGTGGGTTTGGTTTGGTCATGTTATATAATTCTTTTATATATTGCTGAATACTATTTGTGAATATTTTATTAAAGGTTTCTGCATCTATGTTCATAAGGGATATTCATCTGTACTTTTTTTTTTTTTTCCTGGTCTTTGCTTGATTTTGGTTTCAGGGTAACTACTTTCATAAAAATTAGTTGGGACGTGTTCTCTCTTTTATTTTCTGGAAGAGAGTGTATACAATTGATGTAATTCTGCTTTAAACCTTTGGTAGAGATCACCAATGAAACCATCTGGACCTGGAGATTTCTTTTTGGGGAGTTTTAAAACTACTACTTAAATTTCCTTAATAGTTACAGAGTTATTCAAATAATCTATTTCATATTGGGTGACTTGTGGTAATTTATGTTTTTTGAGGAATCAATCTATTTTAAGAAGCTATCATATATATGTGTGTCGTTGTTGTTATGATGTGCCATTAAATCATCTCCAACTCACAGCAACCCCTCCTTGGGTTTCCGAGGCAGTATCACGATGAAGTAGATTGCCCAATCTTCCTTCCGAGGAGTGGCTGGTGGGTTTGAACCACCAGCCTTCTGGTTAGCAGTCAAGTGCCTTAGGCACTATTCTACCAGAGCTCCCATGTGTGTCATTAGTATCCCCTTATTAACCTTCAAATGTCTACAGGATCTGGAATGATAGCCTCTGTTCCATCCATCTTATTGGTACTTGGTGTCTTTTCTCTTTTTTCTTTTCTTAAGTCTTGCTAGAAGTCTCCCAGTTTTATTGATCTTTTAATAACTCTTTGTTTCAGCAATTTTTCTCTCTTGTTTCTGTTTTCTCCATCACTGATTTGAGCTCTTTATTACTTCCTTGTACTTGCTTTGGGTTCATTTAGTTCTTCTTTTTGTAGGTTCTTAAAGTGGGAGCTTAGATTATCAATCTGAGATTTTCCTTCTTTTTGAATACTTGTATTTATTGCTATAAATTTCCTTCTCAGTATTACCACAGCAGTGTGCTAGAAATTTTGATGTTTTATATTTTAATTTTCATTCAATTCTATATATATTTTAATTTCTTTTGAGATTTCCTGTTTGACACATGGGTTATTTACAAGTAATTTAAAATTGACAACTTTACAAGTAATTTACAAGTAAATTAAAATTTTGTTTGATTTCTAGTGTTTGCAGATTTTCTTGTTATCTTTCTGTTCTTGATCTCTACTTTTATTCCATTGTGATTAGAGAGTACACTTTGTATTCTTTTAAATTTGTTGAGGATTGTTTTATGCCTCAGAATATGCTCTGTGTTTGTAGATGGTCTGTGGGCACTTGACAAGATTATGTATTCTACTGTTGTTGAGTGGAATGTATTATGAATATCCATCAGACCCTGTTGCTTGATGATGTTGTTAAGTGCTTCTATATCCTTGCTAATTTTCTACTTGTTCTATCAAATATCGAGGGAGCTGTATTGATACTTTTATATTTATCTATTTCTCTTTTCAGTTCTATCAATTTTTGTTTCATCTCTTTTGCAGCTGTATTGTTTGGTGGCTATGCCACTGGTGTTTCAGACACCAGCAGAGTTGCACATGATGCACAGGTTTCAATGCAGCTTACAGACTAAGACAGACTAGGAAGAAGGAGGAGGACATCCACTTCTCAAAAATTGGCCAGTTAAAACCTTATGAAAAATACTGTCTGATACATTACTGGGCAACTTTATGAATAGCTTGGAAACATTGTCCAACACAGTGCAGGAAGACTAGCCCTTTGGGTTGGAAGGCACTCAAAATAGGACTGGGAAAGAGCTGCCTCATTAGAGTAGAACCAACCTTAATGATATGGATAAAGTAAGTCTTTCAGGACCTCTATGTGCTGACGTGGCATGACTCAAATCAAGAAACAGCTGCAAACGTCATTAATAATCAGAACACAGAAGGTACAAAATATGAATATAGGAAAATTAGAAGTTGTCAAAAAGGAAACAGAATGCATAAATATTGATATCCTAGGCATCAGTGAGCTGAAATGGACCAGTATTGGCCATTTTGAATCAGACAACCATATGATCTACTATGCTGGGAATGACAAACTGAAGAGGAATGGCGTGGCATTCATCATCACAAAAGATGTTTCAAGATCTGTCCTAAAGTGCAATGCTGTTAGTGATAGGATAATGTCCATACACCTACAAGGAAGACCAGTTAATACTACTATTATTCAAAGTTAAGCACCAACCACCAAAGCCAAAGATGAGGAAATTGAAGATTTTTAATCAACTTCTGCAGTCTGAAATTGACTGAACATGCAATCAAGATGTGTTGCTTACCACTCACTAGTGTTGGAATGCAAAAGTTGGAAACAAAGAAGAATCATCGGTACATGGAAAATTTGGCCTTGGTGACAGAAATAACTCTGGAGATCACATGATAGAATTTTGCAAGACCAACAACTTATTCATTGCAAATACATTTTTTCAACAACACAAATAGTGGCTATACATGTGGACTTCACCAGATGGAGTACACAGGAATCAGATTGACTATATTGGTAGCAAGAGGCAAT
>NW_006922120.1:70918-71367 GCF_000298275.1 Orycteropus afer afer
AAATGGAAGAAATGACAAGATAGAAGAGCTGAACAGAAGATTTCAAAGAGCAGCTCAAGCAGACAAAGCCAATTACTATAATGAAATGTGCAAAGGCCTGGAGTTAGAAAACCAAAAGGGAAGGAACATGCTCAGAATTTCTCAAGATGAAAGAACCAAGGAAAAAATTTAAGCCTCAAGTTGCAATATTAAAAGATTCTATGGGCAAAATATTGAATGATGCAAGAAGCATTAAAAAAGGATGGAAGGATACACAGAGTCACTGTACCAAAAAGAACTGGTAGATTTTCATCCATTTTAGGAGACAGAATATGTTCAAGAACCAATGGTATTGAGGGAAGAGTTTGAAGCTGCACTGAGGGAACTGGTGAGGAACAAGGCTCCAGGAACTGACGGAATACCCATTGAGATGTTTCAACATACGGATGCCCCACTGGAGGCTCTCACTC
>NW_006922120.1:72522-102280 GCF_000298275.1 Orycteropus afer afer
TGGCCAGATTTCATCTCACATACTTTGGTCATGTTGTCAGAAGGGACCATTTCCTGGTGAAGGATGTCATGCTTGGTAAGGTGGTGGGTCGACAAAAGAGGGAAAGGCCCTCAACAAGGTGGATTGACATTGACAAGGCAGAGGCAATGGGCTCAAGTGTAGAAAGAATCATGGAGCTGGCTCAGGACCAGGCGGTGTTTTGTTCTGCTGTGCATAGGGTCACTATGAGTCAGAAATGACGCGATGGCAACTAACACAACATTGTTTGGTAGATACACATTTGGATTACTGTGTCTTCCTGATATCATTATATAATGTCCTTCTCTGTCTCTTGTAATTTTCATTGCTCCGACGTCTACTTTATCTGATGCTAATATAGCTATTCATGCTTTTTTTTTTTTTTTGGTTAATCATGTTTGCATGATATACATTTTTCTTTCCTTTTACTTACAACCTGTCTATATAATTACACTTGAAGTGAATTTCTGACAGACAGCATATAGTTGGGTCATTTTTAAATCCACTTTGCCAATATCTTTTACTTGGTGTATTTACATCATTTACATTTGATGTAATTGTTAACATAAAACAAATGAACAAACAAAAAACCTCACTGGCCTGGAGTTGATTTGACTCATAGTGACTCCTCCTTGGGTTTCTGAGGCGATATCTCTCCGGAAGTAGATCGCCCAATCTTCCTTTCAAGGAGAGGCTGGTGGGTTTGAACCACCAACCTTCTGGTTAGCAGTCAAACAGTCAAATGCCTTAGGCACTACGCAACCAGAGCTCCCAATTGTTAACAAAAGTCCCCAATTTTATTTCTTGTTTTCTCTCACCTTCCTTCTGTAAGTTACTTTTTTTTTTTCTTAATTTTTATTTTCAGAATTCCATTCTGTGGTGTTTTAGTATATATCTTTGTATAGCTTTTTCAGTCGTTGTTCTAGGTATTACATTACATATACAAAACATCACATTTTACCAGTTCAAGTATAGAAGTCCTATCACCCTTAAAATCATTTTGCCCCTCCAAGTTATAATATAATTGTCTGAAATATTACTTCTACATGCATGTAGGACCACAACAGACAGTGTTATAATTTTTGCTTCAATCATTAAACATAATTTTGAAATCTCAGAGAGAAGGAAAGTATTTTATTTACCCTTATTTTTGCCTCTATGTTCTTTCTTCCTCCTAGCATTCCAATTCTCCTTCTTTTATCATTTCCTTTCTGTTTAGAGAACTTTTAATCATTCTTTAGGATAGCTATGTTGGTGACAAATACTCTTAGTTTACCTTCAACTGAGAATCTTTTGATATCCCATTCATTATTGAAGGATATTTATAAATTATAGGTTTCTGGGTTAATAGTTCCTTTCTTTCAGTACTTGAAAAGATTGTGCCACTTCTCTCTGGCCTCCCTGGTTTCTGATGAGAAAACCATTGACATTCAAGTTGTTTTTCCCTCATAGGTAAGGTGTCATTTTTCTGTTGATGATTTTAAGATATTTTCTTTGTCTTTAGTTTTCAGAAGTTTGACTGTGATATAGGTTTCTTTGAGGTTTATCCTGTTTGAGGTTTGCTCAGCTTCTTTAATCTATAAGTTTATATCTTTTGCCAAATTTGGGAAGCTTTCACCATTATTTCTTCAAGCAGTTTTTCCACCCACCTTTTCTCCTCTCCTTCCGGAACTTCAATGACACAAATGTTGGATCTTTTGTTATTGCTCCCACAGATCCCTCAGGCATTGTTTAATTTTTTCAGTGTTTTTGCTCTTTTCAGATTGGGTAATTTCTATTGTTCTCTCTTCAAGTTTACTAATTCCTCTGTTACTTCCATTCTGTTGTTAGGCTTCATTCTGTTTCTTTAGGTTATTATATTTTTCAATTATAAAATTTTCACATTTTTCTTATCTTCTGTTTATTTGCTGAGATTTTCTATTTTTTCATTTGTTTTGAGTGAATTTGTAATTGCTTGCTGAATTTTTGTTGTTGTGTTATATGTTTCTTTTTTAATTGTGGTGAAATACTAAAACATCTACCAATACAACACCCACATTTACAATTTAATGATATTAATTACATTTTTAATGTTGTGCCACCATTATCTCTATCCTTTTCCAAAATGTTCCAAAGCATTAATATAAACTCAAACAAAAACTCCCATTTCCCCTTTCCTCTTACTCCTGGTAACCATTAATAATCTTTGGATTCTATATATTTGCTATTTTCATATAAATATATGTAATATAAATTTTCATAAAATATCTGTCCTTTTAAGACTGAGCTATTTTGCTCAACATAATGTTTTCAAGGTTCACCATGTTGTGGCATGTATCAGAACTTCATTTCTCTTAATGGCTCCATAAAATTCCATTGTATGGAATTTCTGTGTTATATATTTCACTTTGTTTATCCATTCATATGTTGCCATCAACTTTTTGCCACCAACATTTTGGCTGCTTCCACTTTTTATTATGAAAAGTACTGCAATGAATAGTGGTGTGAGGGTTGTGTTTGCATTCGTGCCTTCAGTACTTTTGAGTACATACCTAGGTTGGGAATTGATGGGTCATATGGTAATTCTATGTTCAACTTTTTCAGGTACTGCCAAACTATACTATTTTACATTCCCACCAGCAATGAATTAGAATTCCATTTTCTCTACAAACTTGCCAACACCTGTCATTTTCCACTTTTTTTTTTTTTCTTGCTCATGAGCATTCTAATGGGGGGTGAGATGCTATCTCACTGTGGTTTTTGATTCTCATCTCCTTAATGGCTAATGATTTTGAGCATCTATTCATGTGCTTGTTGGCCATTTGAATGTCCTCTTTGGTAAATTGTCCAAGTCATTTGCCCACCTTTTTTCTTAGATTATTTATCTTTTTGTTGTTAAGTTGTAGAAGTACTGTATATATTTTGTATTTTAGGCCCTTATCTGACATGTGGATTTGATTTTCATATTTCTAATGGCTAATGATATTCAGCATATTTTCATGTGCTTGCTGGCCATTTGTATATACCTCTTCAAATGCGTGCAAAAGTTGGACAATGAAAAAGGAAAAGAGAAGAGGAATTGAAGTGCTTAAATTATGATGTTGGTAAAAAATATCAAATATACTGTGGACTTCCAGAAAAATGAACCAATCTGTTTGGAGGAAGTACAGCCAGAATGCTTTTTAGAAGCAATAATGGCAAGACTTTGTTTCACTTTCTTTAGACATATTATCAAGAAGGACCAATCCTTACAGAAAGACATCATGTTTGGTAAAATAGGGGATCAGTGAAAAAGAGGAAGACTTTCAATGAGACAGATAACACAGTGGTTACAAAATAGGCTCAAATGTAGCAACTATTGTGAGGATGATGCAGAGCGTGGCAATGTTTCATTCTGTTATAAATAAGGTCTCCATGAGTTAAAACAACTTGGTGGCACCGAACAACAGAAACCAAACTGATTTTTGTGTGTTATCCTTGTACCGTGCCACTTTGTTGAATTTATGTATTAGTTCTAATAGTTTTCATGTAGAATGTTTAAGGTTCTCTATGCACAGGACCATTTCATCTGCAAATAGGAATAGATTGATTTCCTCCTTCCTGATTTGGACTCTTCTTTTCCCTACCCTAACTACTTTGCCTAGGACTTCAAGAACGATGTTGAATAGAAGTGGTGAGAGTAGGCATCTTTGTCTTGTTCTTGATTTTAATGAGAATATTTTCAGTCTTTCTCCATTGAGTATGATGTTAGTTGTTTGTTTTTTATAAATGACTTTATAATATTAAGAAATTTACTTTCTAATCCCATCTTGTTGAATGTTTTATCATGAAAGGCTATTGAATTTTGCCAAATGTCTTTTCTATATTGATTGAGATGATCATATGGTTCTTTTCCCTTATTCTATTAATATGGTTAATACATTGAGTAATTTTCTACTGTTGAACCATACTTGCATTCCTGGAGTAAATTCCACTTGATAATTGTATATAATCCTTTTAATATGCTTTGGGATTCAGTTTGCTAGTATTTTGATAAAAATTTTTGCACCTATCCTCACTAGAGGAGCTCTGGTGGCATGCTCTGGTGGCATAGTGCCTAACTCATCTGACTGCTAACCAGAAGGCTGGTGGTTCAAACCCACCAGCCACTCCTTGGAAGGAAGGTTGGGCAATCTACTTCTGGAGTGATACTGCCTTGGAAGCCCAAGGAGGGGTTGCTATAAGTCAGATCTGACTCAATGACAGTGGTAAGTTATGTTCACTAGGGGTAATGGTCTGTAGTTTTCTTTTCTGGTGATGACTTTGGCTTTGATATCAGGATGATGGTCACTTCACAGAATGAGTTCAGAAGTGTTTCTGCCTCTTCTGTTTTTGGGGAAAGTGTAAGTAGGATTGGGGTTACTTCTATAAAATCTCAGTGAAGTCTTCTGGAATTTTTTTGATGGGAGGTTTTTAATTACTGATTCAATATCTTTACTTGTTTAGGGTTTACTAGTATCTATTATTTCTTCATTAGTCAATATGTTTCAATAAATTTCACCATTTCTTCCAAGTTATCTAATTTGTTGATGTACAATTGCCCATGATATTCCCTTACAATCCTTTTTATTTCTATGGATTAGTTTTAATGTCCTACTTTCATTTCTAATTTTAGATATTTGAATCTTTTCTTTCTCTGTCAGTTTTACCAAAGGTTTATGTATTTTATTGATCTTTTTTTAAAAATAAACAAAACTAGTGGTTTCATTGATTCTATTATTGTTCTACGCTCTATTTCATTTATTTTTGCTCTGATCTCTAGTATTTACTTTCTTTTGATAGCCTTAGGTTTAGTTTGCTCTTTTTTAGTTCTTCAAATTTTAGAGTTAGGCTATTTATTTGGGTATCTGCTCTTTTTAAATATAGGTGTTTATTACTATACATTTCCATCTGAGTACTGCCTTTGCTGCATCCCCTAAGTTTCAGTATCCTGTGTTTTCATTCTCATTTGACTTTAAGTAACTTTCAATTTCTTTTACCCACTGGTTGTTTACTAGTGTGTTGTTTAGTTTCCAGGTATTTGTGGTTTTTCAGTTTCCTTTATGTTATTAATTTCTAGCTTCATTCCAATTGTGATCAGAGAAGATATTTTATATGAATTCAGTCTTTTAAAATTTATTGAGACTTGCTTTGTGTCCTAATGTATGGTGTATCCTGGGGACTGTTCCACATGCTCTAGAGAAGAATATATGTTGTGCTGTTGTTAAATGGAGTGTTCTATATATTTTCGTTGGGTCTAGTTAGTCGATACTCTTGTTCAAGTCTTCTATTTCTCTATTTCTTTTGGCAGATTTTCTCTCTCTTCTGCTTCTAGGACTCCAATTATTCATATTTTGACTTGTTTTGCATTGAAAACAGTCTTTTTATATTTTAATTTACCTGTTAACTTTATATATCCATCTGTGTCTCTCTATATATTATATGAAATATATAATGTATTATATATATTCTTTATTATATAAAATAATTTTATAACTTTAAATAGTCAAATTTATTCATGCTTTCCTTTGTAATTTCTTCCTTTGCTATTATATTTAAAGATCTAATCAAAGATCAGATAGTCATCTACATTTTTATTTCCTTTTAAATTTTATAGTAATTCACTTAAAGGACTTAAAGTGCTTTTTCCCCCTCCATTTTCCCTTCACTTAAGTTAATAAGTCTACCATATAGTTAAGTGGTTTACTCTGCTTTCCCCACCCATCCCTGGTAACCATCAAAGGATATTTTTCCTTTTGTGAAACCTTTTCTTGATTTTCTACAATAGTGGTCTCATACAATATATGTACTTTTGTAATTTCACTCAGTATAATGTCCTTTAAGTTCTTCGATGTTATATGATGTTTTGCACATTCATCATTGCTCTTTAACATTGAGTAGTATTCCATTGTCTATATTTTTTGACTGCTAACCAGAAGGCTGGCAGTTCAAACCCACCAGCCACTTCTTGGAAGGAATTCTGGGCAATCTACTTCTGTAGTGATACCATCTTGGAAACCCAAGGAGGGGTCACTATGAGTTGGATATGACTTGATGGTAGTGAGAGGTTTTTTGAGTATGTACCATAGTTTGTTGATCCATTCCTCAATTGATGGGCATTTAAATTATTTCCATTTTCTTGTTATTGTGAATAGTGCTGCAATGAACATGGGTGTGCATGTATCTGCTGTTGTCATAGCTCTTATTTCTCTAGGATATATACCTAGTAGTGGGATTGTTGGATCATATGGTATTTCTATTTCTAGCTCTTTAAGGAAGTGCCATTTTCTACTGTGGTTGTACCATTAAACAATCCACCAACAGTGTTTGAGTGTTCTAGTCTCTCCACAGCCTTATCAACATTTGTTTTCTTTTTTAAGTCTCCTATTTCTTTATTAATTTTCTTTCTAGTTGTTCTATCCATTATCAAAAGTGTTGTAGTAAAGTCTCCAACTACTACTGTAGAGCTGGCTGTTTTTGCCTTCAGTTCTGTCCATGTACATTATAAATTTTGAGTCTCTAAAGTTGTTTTTTTGGGAGCTCTGGTAGCATAGTGGCTAAGGCACTTGACTGCTAACCAGAAGGCTGGTGATTCAAACCCACCAGCCACTCCTCAGAAGGAAGATGGGGCAATCTACTTCCGTAATAATACTGCTTTGGAAACCCAAGGAGGGGTCGCTATGAGTCAGATCCAACTCGACATCACACAACAACAACAACAACAAAGTTGTTTTCACTGTTAAGTGCCGTTGAGTTGGCTTCAACTGCTGTACATACCAACCCTACATACAACAGAATGAAACAGTGTCCGGTCCTGTGCCAGCCTTACAATCCTTGCTAGACCTGAGCCCATTGTTGCAGCCACTGTGTCAATCCATCTCATTGTGGGTCTTCCCCCTTTTTGACAACCCTCCACTTTACCAAGCATGATATCCTTCTTTAGGAAACAGTCTCTCCTTACCACATGACCAAAGTTAGGAGTGACAAAGTCTGGCCATTCTCGCTTCTAAGGAGCATTCTGGTTGTACTTCTTCCAGAACAGATTTGTTTGTTCTTCTGGCAGTCCATGGTATTTTCAGTATTCTTCACCAAAACCATAATTCAAAGGCATCAACTCTTCTTTGGTCTTCCTTATTCATTGTCCAGTTTTCACATGTATATGAGACAACTGAAAATACCATGGCTTGGTTCAGGTGTACCTTAGTCTTCAAAGTGACATCTTTGCTCTTTGACACTTTAAAGAGGTCTTTTGTAGCAGATTTGCCCAGTGTAAAATGATGTCTGATTTCTTGATAACTGCATCCATGAATGTTGATTGTGGATCCAAGTATAATGAAATCCCTGACAACCTCAATTTTTTCTTCATTGATCATGATGTTGCTTATTGGTCTAGTTTGAGGATTTTTTTTATTTTTTATTTTATTTTTTTATGTTGAAGTGTAACCCATAATGAAGACTGTAGTGTTTGGGCTTCATCAGTAAGTGCTTTAAGTGACTTGAAGAGAGCAAAGTTGTGTTGTCTACATAATGTAGGTTGTTAATGAGTCTTCCTCCAATCCTGATGCCATGTTCTTCTTCATATAGTCCAGTTTCTTGGATTATTTGCTCAGTGTACAGATTGAGTAAGTATGGTGAAAGTACACAACCCTGATGCACACCCTTCTTGATTTTAAACCATGCAGTAAGCCTTTGTCCTGTCTGAATGACAGCCTCTTGGTCTATGTACAATTTCCTCATGAGCACAATTAAGTGTTCTGGAATTCCCATTCTTCTCAATGTTATCCATATTTTGTTATATTCACACAGTTAAATGCCTCACATAGTTGTTAAAACACAGGTCAACTTCTTTCTGGTATTCTTTTATTTAGCCAAGATCCATTTGACATCAGCAATGTTATCCCTTATTCCATGTCCTCTTCCGAAACCAGCTTGCATTTCTGAAAGTTCCTTGTCAATATCTGGAAGTTCCCTTCATTTCTGTCAAGTTCCCTGCTGCAACTATTTCTGAATTATCTTCAGCAAGATTTTACTTTTTTGTGATATTAATGATATTGTTCAATAGTTTCAACATTCTGTTGGATCATCTTTCTTTGGAATGGTCACAAATAACAATCTTTTCAGTCAGTTGGCTAAGTAGTTGTTTTACACATTTCTTGGTATAAATGAGTAAGCACTTCCAGTACGACATCTGCTTGTTGAAATACCTCAGTGGGTATTCCATCAATTCCTAGAGCCTTGTTTTTTTGCCAATTCAGTGCAGCTTAGACTTCTTGCTTCAGAATACTACCTTCTGAAATAGCTGAACATAGACCAATTCTTTTCAGTACAGTGTCTCTGTATTCCTTCCATCTTCTTTTGATGCCTCCTGCAACATTCATCATTTCATTCGTAGAATTCTTCAATATGGCAACTCAAGTCTTGAATTTTTTTCCTCAGTTCTTTTAGCTTGATAAATACTAATTGTATTCTCCCCTTTTGCTTTTCTAAATCCAGGTCTTTGCACATTTCATTATAATACTTCACTTTGTCTTCTCATGCTGTTCTTTGAAATCTTCTCAGATTCAGCTCTTTTATTTTGTGATTTCTTCCATTTGCCTTAGCTACTCTTTACTCAAGAGCAAGTTTGAGAGTCTCTTCTGACATCCCTATTGTTTTTTTCCTTCCTTTCCTGCCTTTTTACTGACCATTTGCTTTCTTCATGTTATGTTCCTGATGTCATCCCACAACTTGTCTGGTTTTAAGTCACTGGTGTTCAGTGCATCAAATCTATTCTTCAGGTGGTCTCTAAATTCAAGTAGGATATAATCAAGCTCATATTTTAGCTCTTATAGACTTGTTTTAATTTTCTTCAGCTTCAGCTTGAACTTGCATATGGGCAACTGATGATCTGTTCTACAGTCAGCTTCTGGTTTTGTTTTGACTGAAGATACTGTGATTTTCCATCTCCTCTTTCCACAGATGTAGTCACTCTGATTCCTGCGTATTCTGTCTGGTGAGGTTTATATTGATGAAAAATGGTATTTGCAATGAACAAGTCATCGGTCTTGCAAAATTCTATCACGTGACCTCCAGCGTCATTTCTATCACCAAGGCCATATTTTCCAACTATTGATGATTCTTCCTTGTTTCCAATCCTGAATACATCTTGATTGCATGTTTGGTCAATTCAGACTGCAGAATTTGGTGAAAATCTTCAATTTTTTCATCTTTGGCTTTAGCATGAATTTCAGTAATAGTAGTATTAACCTGCCTTATTTGTAAGCATATGGATATTATCCTACCACTGACAGCACTGTACTTTAGGATAGATCTTGCAAATTTTTTTTAACAATGCATGCAACATCATTACTTTTTAACTTGTTGTTTCCAGCATCGTATACCATATAAGTGTCAGACTCAAAATGACCAATACCAGTCCATTTCAGCTCACTAATGCCTAGGATATAAATTTTTATTCATTCCATTTCATTTTTGACAACTTCCTATTTTCCTACATTCATACTTTGTACATTTCATGTTCTGATTATTAATGGATGTTTGCAGCTGTTTCTTCCCATTTGAGTTGTACCCTATCAGCAAATGAAGTCTTGAAAGTTTTACTCCATCCTCGTCATTAAGGTCAGCTCCTTTTGAGGAGGCAGCTCTTCCCCAGTCATAGTTTGAGCCTTCCAGCCTGAGGGGCTCATCTTCTGGCACTCTATCAGACAAGGCTATTCATAAAGTTTTCCAGTAATGTATCAGACAGTGCTTCACTGCTATTCAAAAGTTTTCACAGGTCATTTTTTCAGAAGTAGATGACCCCCTCCTTCCTCCCAGTCTGTCTTAGTCTGGAAACTCTGCTGAAACCTGTCCAGCACAGGTGACCCTGCTAGTATCTGAAATACCAGTGGTAGCCCTCCAGCCTCACAGCAACATGAAAGCCACCACAATACAACAAACTGACAGATGAGTGGTGGGATCTAAAGTTAGGTGCACAATTGTGGTAAACTGTGGTCAATGACATGAGACAAAGTATATGTGAACTGCTGTATGGAAAGTGAATTTGCTCCGTAAATCTTCACCCAAATCAAAATAAAATTAAAAAAATATATAAAGTTAGGTGCATAAATATTTAGTTATGTCTTCTTGATGAATTATCTGTTTTATCATTACACTATCCTTCTTTATTTCTTCAGGAGCTCTGGTAACATAGTACCTAAGGCACTTGACTGCTAACCAGAAGCCTGGCAGTTCAAACACACCAGCCACTCCTTGGAAGGAAGGTTGGGCAATCTACTTCCATAGTGATACTGCCTCGGAAACCCAAGGAGGGGTCTCTATGAGTTGGGGCCAACTTGATGGCAAATAACAACAACAACTTTGTTTCTTATAATAGATTTTGACTTAAAGTCTATTTTGTCTGCCATTAAAGTTGCTATACCTGTTCTCTTTTGGCTACTCTTTCCATGAAATGTTTTCTTCCATCCTCTCATTTTCATTCTATCAATGTCTTTGTGCCTAAAGTATGTCTCTTGTAGACAGCATAGGGATGGGACATATTTTTTAAAAATCCAATCTACCACTCTCTATCTGTGATTGCAGTGTTTAATCTACTTACATTCACTGTGACTACCGATCAAAGGGGGACTTGTTGAAGCATATCTGTTGGTGCAGTAGTTAAGCCATTCACCTGCTAACAAAAAGGTTGGCAGTTCAAACCAACCAGCTACTCCATGGGAGAAAGATGAGGCAGCCTGCTTCCATAAAGATTTACAGATTTAGAAACCTTATGGGGGAAATTCTACTTTGCCCTATAGGGTCTCTATGAGTCAGAATCGATTCAATGGAAGTGGGTTTGGTTTGGGTTTTTGGTTTTGTGGAAGCATTTCTATCATATAATTCTAACATCTCTGTGATCTTTTTATCGGCATCTATTGATTGTCCCTTTTTCACTCAGTTTGAGATTTTCCTAGTTCTTAGTATAATGAGTGATTTTTTACTGAAATCTAGACATTTGAGTATTATGTTATGAGACTGAATGTTATTTCACCCTTATGTTTTAGCTGGCTTTCTCTGACACTATTCTAGCAGAGGAACATGGGGATGCTACCTCATTACTGCCTGGTGGAGGTGTAAGTCCAGGTTCTCCACTCAGTTCCTTGTTAATATTGGGCTTGAATTTCCTGGCAAGTCTGCTTGTTTTCTTTCATATGGCTTATCACTATGATTGCATTTTACCCACAATTCTCTCCCTTATCTCCTCTATCTTTGGTTCAGAAACATATTATTGAAACCAATATTCTTTATTTGGAGGTCAGTAGGGGACATTCATAAATATAAGAGTCAGGGATTTCCAAGGATATTGGTGATGATTACAGCACATCACCTCTACATGCCCTTCCACTTGTCCATATGGTAAGGTTTGTTGCTACACATTTAACAAGATAGTTTTTTTTTGTTTGTTTGTTTTTTAACACAGAGACTGTAGATGCTTAGAAGATCTATGAGAGGGTTTAGGGGTCCCTGCTGAAGCCCCCTCTTCTACAAAATATTCAAATGTTATGTATAGTCATGAGTAGGTGGTCCTCATCAGATCCCTAAGACAAAGCACCCCAAAGAAGTTAAGAATCAATGTATCAGATAAAGAAATGGGAACAACTGAATTTGCACATTTTAAGTCAGCCATTTTAAAAGGCTGGAAATCTGGGTGTGAGCAGGAGTAGACAGAGACCTATATTAGGTAGCAAGTAGACAAGTCTTGGGCTCTGAGCTCTCCTGGATGTACTGAAGTAGCTAATAACTCTGAGAGAAGCAAAGTCCAGGACCTAATGCATCTAGAAGCTGCCTGGCCTGCATTCTAAGTTCAGGTCCAGGAAAAGCTGAAACAGATCCCTAAATGTAAAATCCTTTAACAAAATGTAATGAGAATTAAGAGTGTTATGCCAGAAATTTAAATCTGGGTTAAGAAATATTACTGAGGGGGAAATTTCTGGCTTTTTACTATCTGACTTCAGCTACCAAAGCAGTTACTCTGGGACCAAGGTGCAGGAGCCTGGACAACGTAGAGCTCATAGAAAATAAACAGGCTGTTGGACGAGACAGTCCAGGTGGAAACAGTTGCCCTTGAGGTCTAAGAAGTCAAATTAGTAGCAAACAAAATTCTCCCAAGAAATAAATGGGAAGAAATAAAAGTAGATTTGAGACAGAAGCAAGCAAGAGGGAGCACCATGATGGGACCCCTGGACTGTCTTGTGGCAGTAATCGTAAGAATTTCTGCTGAGCCAAGTGGAGATGGAAGCCTAAACCAAATCAGAGCTGAGCTAAGTGAATTTCTTTCCTGGGGGAGCAGGGGTCTAATAGGATCTGTAACTATTCTGTTCCTAAAGAGTTTCTGAGTTTTGTTTCCAATTCAACCTTTGCAACCCTTATTCAAGTTATTTCAGTCCATTATTTCAAGGGTTTCTAAGACAAGGAACAATATCCAAGGGTGCCAGTCTAAAGAGCACATCCATTTCAAAGGGCAAATAATATATATCCTCCCTGTCCCCTCTCTGGGTTACTTGAGTCTTGAGAAAGCTCAAGAAGAGGCACTTTTGGCACAAGGAAGCTGACTTGATTCTAGACTCACAGGTGGTATGAGTTCACAAAGAAATGGTGTGTTCAGGCAGTCCCTTTGCTAGCAAATGTTGAACAGAGGTAGTGAGAAGTTCTGGTCCATTAGCCATTTACAACTGAAAGAATACAGCCAGGGTAGGGCTTTTAAAGTCCTCTATTAGTTTTTTTTTTTTAAAAAAATCCCTTCATTTAAGCGTATATTTAACAGAATCTATTGTATTTGAGGCATGTGTATCTATATTAGGTAGCACCAGAAGATGACAGCACATAAGTCAGGGTCCCTGACTTTGGGGAGACAAACCCTTTGGAACTGCTGGGGAGCAAGTATAGAACATAATTGTTCAACAAACAACCGCAGTATAACCCCAAACTACAAGCAGAAGTCTAAAGGTACTTGATTATGGGGTATGATCAGAACAAGAATTCTTGTAACAATTATTATCTTTTATATTCTCAAAATGCTTAGGACCTGATGAAACTGGCTCTTGTACTATCTCATTTAATTCTCAAAACAACTCTATGGGAGGCAGGCATTATTCTCATTTTAAAAGTAAGAAAATTATGTTCAGAGGGATTAAGTGACTTGCTAAAAACCCTGAGTGCAATTCAACACTGTAACACATGGGGTTGCTGTGAGTTAGAATCAACAACTGGTTTGGTGTTTCTGGTTTTCAAGTCATAAAAATTAGTAACTGCTGGAACTGGAATTTAAACCAACAGACTCTAAATCCTAATGCTTTTTCTATTACACCACACTGCCTGGGGTGAACATTTGCTCCTTACTTGCTAATCAGAACCTGGCAAAAGATTCAGTGACTTTATTAGGGTCAACAAAGAGATCTGAGGTAAGGCCACAACTTAACCCCAGGTCTCATCCCAGGCATTCCGGTGCTGCTCCCAGAATACCTTTCATTTGGCAGCTATGGGGGCAATGCTTGGCTTGATCTTTGGTATCAGAAGCACAACATGCTAAAATATTATCAAAGAAACAACCTGCAAGAGGTGAGGCAACCTCACAAGAGGCATGAGGATGACAGAGAATAGATATGGGCACCAGGAGGAATTAGAGGGTCATTAGAAGGGCCAGCTATGATAAACACCATCAGCCCCACATATGTTGTCCACTAAAGTTGTACCTAGATGTCTGTCTGGATTGAAACAGGCTCATCTGTGCAGCTGAGGGTATTAGATGTCTCCTTCAATGGTTCTTCATGTAATAGCTAAAGCCTCACATGAAGAATGGAGAAGGGGCAAATCTCTGATTTTTCCCCCAACATTTTCCTCTGACTTGGCATCAGGAACACAGATGGATCTGAAAGGATTTCTATACACTGAGTCCTATTAGAAAACCTCATCTATTTCACTGGTCCGGCCAAGAGGAAAAGAACAGAGCCTTGGATACCAGCCTGGATTTAATGACTTGTTCACAGGTTTGTCTCCTCCACTAAATTGTAAGGACAACATTGGGTCTTATTCTGATTAATAGAAGCATTTAGTGAACATGTGCTGAATTAAATGGAATAAACTAGACCTGGCTGTGCCTCAATGTGACTTTAGAGAAGCTCTTGAGTGTCTCCAAACCTTACCCCTTCATTTCAAATGGGAATGAAAATGCCTCTCCCACTGGCTTCATATGGCTGTCATCTGTCATGAGGACTAGATAAAATCATACATGTACAAGCAATATTAGTACTTTCCAGTCCTATATAAACATAAGGGATTAACCTGATCACTTATGAAACATGTACTTGCAAGTGATCCTCGGTTTGGTACTTCATAATATGGAAATTTCCTCCACAGTATTTTCCTGTCCAAAATGTCAGACAGTAGATCCTCAATAAATAGTGTTGTCTGATTTGATTGGCTTACAACTATCAGACCAGAAAGAAAAAGCTCTCCCTGCAACTGCAAGAGACAGCTAAGTGTTCTTCCATAAGTCTGGATAAAGACATCTGCCAAGGTAAAAAGGTAACGAAGAGTTGTATGCCTCCAGTAAATCCTAGTGTGTTTCCTTTTGACTATTGGCTGTTTTCAATTAGAGATCAAGAAAAAGGCAACATGGCTAGCAAGAACAAGAATTAGAATTAAGTAACAGTAACAAGAACTAGAATTAAGGGAATCTTATTTTTAAGAATCCCTTGTTGTTGTTGTTGTTATTTGCCGTCGAGTCGGCCCCAACTCATAGCGACCCCTCCTTGGGTTTCCGAGGCAGTATCACTACGGAAGTAGGATTGCCCAACCTTCCTTAGGCAGCAGTAATATTTCTCTTCTAAATGTATGTAGCTACCATGTGAGATCAGCTAGTCCCTGAATACTCCCTGACCAACCCTGATACAGGGCCCTGGATGCCTCCATGGAAGCTCTTCTGTAGATAAGGGCATTATGGCCAGAGGACTAAAATGTCAGGTGCTCTTCACATGTGGGGTCTCTACAGGACCTACAGCATGTGGGTCAGATAACCACATGAGCTCTTATTTTGGAGGGCCATGGATTGGGAGAGAGGGAGCTCTGCCACAATGGGAGGTCAGGACAAAGTGCTGCCCTACGGGCAGTCAAGGACAGTAGAGAGTCCTGGAGCACTAGGACAGAAGAGACTCACTGAGAGGGTGAAAATAAATGTCATTTTTTAAACAATGTACTCTAACACCAGCCCAATTCTACCATTCAGTTTCTCAGCACTTACTGCTAGGATTGTATTGACCTGCCCCGTCTTCCTTCTTTCTTCCAATGACAAGTATTTACTAAGCTCCAGGTACCTTACTTGGCAGTGAACTGGTTATGAAGATACCACAAAGAAGCCACAGTCTCCAGGATGTGGGGCCAATGTGTATCTGTTTGTGTGTGTGTGATAAAATAACTACCTCCTACAATGTGATGAGGGAGCTCTGGTAGCATAGTGCCTAAGGCACTTGACTGCTAACGAGAAGGCTGGCGGTTCAAACCCACCAGCCACTCCTCGGAAGGAAGATGGGGCAATCTACTTCCATAGTGATACTGCCTCGGAAACCCAGGAGGGGTCGCTATGAGTCGGGTCCGACTTGATGACACATAACAACAACAACAACAACAACACAATGTGCTACTGACAGTGAGCAAAGGGTTGTGGGAACACAAGGAGGAAATGAGGTTTGAGGGGAGCTTTAAAAGATCAGTAGAGTTCTTCTAGGGAATAAGGGTGAGGAAGGCACTTAAAGCAGAGATAACATCTTTGTAAAGACCTAAGGGTGACCAACTGAGCAACAGTGAGTAGCACAGCATATATGAGGTATGTGGAAGGGGAAAGGAGATTTACAGAATCTTCAAAGGAGAACTATAGAAAGACTGTCAAGGGTATTGATTGACCTGCAAGGAATTTGGACTGTGTTCCATGGGCAACATGTGTTAGGCAGGGAGAAGGATGACTTGTTCACTATGGAGTAGAGTACCAAAAAAAAAAAAAAAACAAAAACCAAACTCACTGCTGTTGAGTCAGATCTGATTCATAGCGACCCCTCCTTGGGTTTCCTAGGCAGTATCTCTACGGAAGTACATTGCCCAATCTTCCTTCCAAGGAGAGGCTGGTGGGTTTGAACCACCAGCCTCCTGGTTAGCAGTCAAATGCCTTAGGCACTATGTCACCAGAGAGTACACGTGCAAAAATATTCTGAGGGCGATTTGCACCAGTTTGGGAGAGCTGACTTAAATTTTCATGATTTTTGCAAACTGAATGACTTCACCTTGGTAGTTTGAAACCAACCACAGTATGCATATTTACACTACAGAAATTGGTATATATTACCAATCAGGGCTTTTTTTTTTTTTTTTTTTTGGTGGGTGGTGCTGGTTGTTAAACATACACTTGTGTATGTGCATATGTATGTGTGTGTGCTAAAAATCACAAAGCAGCATCCCAGCTACAGTCATTAAGAAAAGTATGCCAGGCAGAACTATATAACATCTTGGGAAACTCACCAGTCTCAGATTTTTCATTGCTTGGGGAAACATGCCTTGATGTAATTGCAGTTTGCCAACTTTCATTACCTGCACGCCTCTGATGGGATGGCTTCCTGGGAAGAAAATCCTGGAAGACATCAAAGGGCAAACAGTGTGAGTAGCTTTTACCTTTACAGTCAGTATTTCATTAGGAGCCTAAGAAAGTGAAAGCAAACCCTGGCTGTGAATGTTAATGAGCTAATGAAAGGAAATTAGCTCTGTGATCCAAGAGAATGCAATACAGAGGGGGAATACAAATACAAATACCACATTGTACATGTTATGTACTTTTCCCTCAGGGCCCAATAATGCCATTAGACACAAAACATTCTTACAATGGTTAAAAATACTACAGGATGGGACAAGACTTAGTGCCCACAATGAGGGCTGCCCTCATACAACGTAGATATTCAATTCAAGTTTGTTGAATTGTGGAGACTTCTGGCAAAATGGCAGAATAGGCAGACAGGCTACCCAGACCCTGTGCACAAAGTCCCAAGAAACCAAATGAAACAGATATGGATGATAGTCCTGGAGCCCTCAGCTTCAAAGGAAAGAATAAAAATGTAGATCAAATACTGACTAGAGGAAGACACTGAACAAAAACAGTGAACAAGGAGATATACAGAGCAGTGAGTTTTCATTGGTTTAAAACAGCATGCCATTTTGAATTTTTGCCAGCAGAATTATGATCTGGGCAGGAACCTGATAATCAGCTCAGCTTGCCCAGGACTACATAGCGCCCACACTGGTGGCTGGCCTCCAGAAAGGTGGGATCTCTGCTTTATTCCCCACACTCTCCTGGTGACCAGAAGTGTGGTGACCCCTACACCCACCCAGCAGCCAGTGACACTCCCTACATCACACCTGCCCTGCTTGAGATTGGAGGTATGCCATCATGAATTGGCCACTGTGTGCACATCACTCTCATGTTTGGTGGGCCATGCTCTCTGTCTCCTCAATCTTCAGAGTGTGTTGCCCCAGGCTGGACACCCCTTGGTAGTTTGAAACCTGCCACCTCTGCCCCAGCTTTCTCTCTCTTTTTTTTTTTTCCTTTCCTTTTCCGTTTCTTCCCTTCTCCCTTGTTTTTGTCTTTTGCTTCCTTTTATTCTCCTTTCTTTTCTTCCTATCCTTTTTTTTTTTCTTGGCTTTTTTTTTTTTTGTCTCACCCAATGGAAGACAGCAACTAAATCCACCCTACCCAGCTACCATTCACACCTTCTGCAGCTCCACCTACTGGGTGAGTGCCATCACCCACTCCTGCATTACCTGATTGATGACAAACAGTGGCCAACAACAGCTCAGCCAACCCTCAATTGCTCTACATGAACAGAGAACTGCATATACATTCCCATCATATTCTAGCACAAGCTTCAGGACACAGTATTAAGGGTGAGCACTTGAGCAACAGTGAGTAGCACAGCATATATGAGGTATGTGGAGGGGGAAGGGAGATGTACAGAGCCTTCAAAGGAGAACTATAGAAAGACTGTCAAGGGTCTTGATTTACCTGCAAGGACTTTGGACTGTGTTCCATGGGCAACATGTGCTAGGTGGGGAGAAGGGTGACTTGTTCACTATGGAGTAGAGTATAAAAAAAAAACAAACAAACAAAAAAAAAAAAACAACTCACTAAGTGATGAGTACCTAAGTTCAGCTAAACTTGTGAGTAGAGTATCAAGCCTGGATACATTAAAATAAAATAAAGTAAAAAACAAAACAAAACAAATCTGGAATAAATACACCAACATCCAATCATCAGTTAAATACAAATATAAAAACACTATGATGTCTCAAATACAACAGATAATCTCAGTCTATACAAAGAAACAAGTCAGGGTGGCTCAAACAAGTGACCAAAATACAGAGCCAGAAAACCTTCCTGGGGAAAAAGTGGTATTGGAATTATCTGAAAGGAATTCAAAAGAATTATATTTAGGTACATTTAACATATTGAGAGGCAGATCAAGAAAAGCACAGACAAAATCAAGGAAAACACAGACAAAACCCTAGAAGAATTCAAGAAACAATACAAAAACAAATTGATAAAATAAATAAAAAATTAGAAACCATAAAAAAAAATCCATAAGATTAATACTAAGATGCAGTAATAGCTCATTGCAAAGGCAAAGGAATCAAATTGAATCAATGGAAGATAGAATTGGTGAAATTGAAGACAAATCTCTCAGTACTAATCTGTTAGAGGACAGTCAGAAAAAAGAATGGGAAAAGAAGAAAGTGTAAGAATTATGTGAGATAGTATCAAGAAGAATGACTTATATGTGATCAAAATCACAGAACAGAAGATAAAAACGCAGAGAAAATTGTCGAAGATGTTTTGGACAAAAACTTCCCTAATACCATGAAGGATGAGAAGATGTGCATTCAAGAATACCAATGAACCCTCAAAAGAATAGACCTCAAAACAAAATCACTAAGACATAATCAAACTCCAAAGACAAAGACAAAGAAATAATCTTTGAAGAAACTTGGAAAAAACAAAAAGTTATCTACAAAAAAAAAAAAAAAAAAGTCAATAAGACTAAGCTCTGTTTCTCAGTAGAAACCATGTAGGCAAGGAGGCAATGGGAAGCCATATAGAAGACTCTGAAAGGAAAAAAAAAAAAAAAATGGCCCACCAATACTTATATACCCAGCAAACTGCCCCTTAAATATGATGGCAAAATTAAGACATTTCCAGATAAACAAAATTGGGGGAATTTGTAAAAACTACACTACTAGAAATTTGCATTTCTTACAAGAAATACTAAAGGGAGTTTTCTGGACAGAAAACCAAAAGCGGCAGTCAACAATGTGAGAGTAACACACATGACAACATTACCCAGAAACCAACCCAGATATAGAAGTATCCAAAGTAAAATACACCTACAAGACTGCAGATAGAGAACCAAGCATGCCAGTTTGTCAATGAGGACAACTACAAAGCACAAAGAGGGAATAAGTGCTGTGGTTACAGAACTTCCAAATGGAGAGGAAGTCAAGATGATATCAAAATAGAACACATTGTTTTAAACTTACAAAGATAATAATAATATATAGGGTAACTTCAAAGAAAGTTAATAAAACTTCTCATAAAAATAAAAAAAGATGAAAATCATAAAGATCTAACAGGTACTAAAACAACAGTAATGAAGGAAACGATTCACAAACAAAATGAACTCAGCATAGAAAAATATATGGAACAGAGAAATAATAGTACCACAAACAAACCATGCAGCAAAATGGCAGCAATAAATTCATACCTATCTATAATTACACAGAATGTAAATGAATTTAATATAATCAAAAGACAGAGAATAGCAGAATGGATAAGAAAACATGACCTATCAATATGCTGTCTACAAGAGACACACCTTAGAGAAAATGACAAAAATAAGCTAAAAAAGAAGGATGAAAAAACATATCATGCAAATGGCAACCAGAAAAGAGCAGAAGTGGCAATATTAATTTCTGATGAAACAGACTGCAAGGCAAAAACCAGCATAAGAGACAAGGAAACACATTATATACCGAGTAAGGGTTAATTGAACAAGAGGACATAACCAAAATAAATATCTTTGTATCCAGGGAAAGAGCCCCAAAATACATAAATAAAACTTTAACATAATTGAAAAGAAAAATAGACAACTATATAATAATAGTAGGAGACTTTAATAAACCACTATCGATGAAGCACAGACAACTAGAGAGAAACTCAACAAAGACACAGAAGAGGTAAACAATACAATCAACTTGACTTCATAGACATACACAGAACACTCCACCCAACAACAGTACAATATACATTCTTGTTCCAGTGTACATGGATCATTCTCCAGAATAGACCATATACTATGCCAAAAACCAAGCCTCAATAAATTTTAAAACACTGAAATACTACAAAGCATCTTCTCAGATCACAATGCTATAAAATTATGAATCAACAACAGGAAGAGCAAGGAAGAATATCAAATATATGGAAACTAAATAGCACCTTGCTTAAAAGCTACTGGGAAATAGAACAAAATAATCCTTTAATCAAACAAGAATGAACACATAGAAAACCAAAACCTTTGGGATGCAACCAAAGGAGTTTTCACAGGATAATTTATACCCATAAATGCATACATCAAAACATGAAGAAAGAACCAATATCAATACCTTAACCCAACAACTCCATTAATTAGAAAAAGAGCACCAAAACCAGACTACAGTCATCAGAAAAATGAGACAGTAAAGATTGTTGTTGTTGTTGTTATGTGCCGTCGAGTCAGCCCTGACTCATAGCGACCCCTCCTTGGGTTTCCGAGGCAGTATCACTACGGAAGTAGGATTGCCCAACCTTCCTTCCGAGGAGTGGCTGGTGGGTTTGAACCGCCAGCCCTCTGGTGAGCAGTCAAGTGCCTTAGCCACTATGCTACCAGAGCTCCCACAGTAAAGATTAGAGCAGAAATAAATGAAACAGAAAGACAACAGAAATAATCTACAAGACTAGAAGAAGGATTAATAAAACCAACAAACCACTGGCAAATCAAACAAAGGAAAAGAAGAAGAAAATGTTAATAACACAAATAAGAAATGAAATATGCAATGTCACAACAGAACCGACTCGGGGAAAGATGGCCTCATACCTATAACCCACACGTTTGTTCTCTTGAGCAATGCAATCCCTGAATAACTAGGTTAAAGCAGATGGAAATAATGATACTGGAGTTATGAGCAACTAACGAGAAGCTAAAGCACCAGATTTATTGAAGGCATAGAAAAAGAGCAGATTAAATAACTGGGAAAAATAAACAAACTTGCCTAGCTGGGAGAGGCAGAGAGTTGGAGAAGGAGAAGATTCATTAGAAATACAAAAGAGGTCAGCAGAGAGAAGGAGGAAGAAAGAAAAAATCATAGAAGTCAACAACAGAACAAACCTTGGGTTTTTGTGGCAGTAAATCTTTACGGAAGTAGATTGCCCAGTCTTCCTTCTGCGGAGTGGCTGGTGGGTTTGAACTGCCAACTTTCTGGTTAGCAGTCAAATGCCTTATACATTATGTCACCAGATCTCCTTACTTATATAAAAAAAAAGATAATAAAATAAAACTATGAAGAGCTCTGTAAACTTTCACTGAAATAACAGTAAAAATCACACACATACACACAAACACACACATATATGAAAGGGAGGATGACTTGAAGCACTTACTGATGAAGACTACAGTCTACAGTATGGATTGCACCTCAATACAAAGAAAACAAAAATCCTCACAAGTGGACCAATAAGCAGCATCACAATAAATGGAGAAAAGATTGAAGTTGTCAAAGATGTCATATTACTTGGTTCTACAGTCAACACCAATGGAAGCAGTAGTCAAGACATCAGACAATGTATTGCATTGAACAAATCTGCTGCAAAGGACCTCTTTCAAGTGCTGAAGAGCAAAGCTGTCTCCTTGAAGACTAAGGTGATCCTAATCCAAGCCATGGTATTTTCAATCACCTCATATGCATGTGAGAACTGGACAATGAATAAGGAAGACCAAAGAAGAGTTGATGCTGCTGAGTTGTGGTGTTGGTGAAGAATAGTGAAAGTACCATGGACTGCTAAAGAACTGAACTAACAGATCTGTCCTGGAAGAAATGCAGCCAGAATACTCCTTGGAAGCAAGAATTGCCAGACTTCATCTCACCTACTTTGGTCATGTTGTCAGAAGGGACCATTCTCTGGAGAAGGATGTCATTTTTGGTAAAGTGGAGGGTCAACAAAAAGGGGAAAGCTCTCAACAAGATGGATTGCCACAGTGGCTGCAACAATGGGCTCAGGTATAGCAAGGATCGTGAGGATGGCGGCACAGGACCGGGCAGTGTTTTGTTCTGGGTCGCTATGAGTTGGAGACAACTTGATGGCACCTGACAACAATAACAACAATACATACATATAAAGAAGACTATGAAGAACTATACTCCAAAAAATTAAAAAACCTATAAGAAATGGACATATTTCTAGAAATATGCTATCCAGCTAAACTAACACAATCTGAGTTAGAAAATTTGACTAGGTCTATAACAAAAGAAGAAAGTGAACAGGTCACACAAAAAAAACTACCTACAAAAAAAGTCCTGCTTTACTGTAGAATTCTACCAAACATGCAGAGAACAGCTGACACCAATTGTACTCAAACTATTCCAGAACATAGAAAAGATTGGAATACTCCTGAACTCATTCTGTGAAGTGATCATATAACCCCAATACCAAAGCCAGGGAAAAATACAATTAAAAAAGAAAATATCCATCATGAACATAGATGCAAAAATTCTCAACAAAATTACAGCCAATAGAATCCAAAAACATACCAAAAAAATAATACATCAGGACCAGTTATGCAAGGATAATTCTGTATTAGAAAAACAATCAATGTAACCCACCATATAAATAAAGCAAAGGGAAATTACTACATGATCATATCAATCAATGCAGAAAATGATTTGATAAAATCCAACATCCATTCCTCATTAAAAAAAATTCAACAAAATAGAAATAGAAGGTAAATTCCTCAACAAAATTTAGAGCATATATACAAAATCAATGGCCAACATTAATCTCAATGGGGAGAGACTGAAGCATTCCCTTTGTGAACAGGCACCAGACAAAGATACCCTTTATCAATATTGTACTGGAAGTCCTAGACAGAGCAACAAGACAAGAAAGGGAAATAAAAGATAT
The DNA here is from genome assembly GCF_000298275.1 of Orycteropus afer afer. NCBI lineage: Eukaryota > Metazoa > Chordata > Mammalia > Tubulidentata > Orycteropodidae > Orycteropus > Orycteropus afer. The sequence goes on from NW_006922120.1 coordinate 95,816, forward strand.
CCAATTTTGGCAAAGAAGAAGTAATACTATCTCTATTTCCAGATGGTACCATTCTATTGATAGAAGATCCCAGAGACTCAGCAAAAAAACTACTGGAACTTATAGATTGATTCAGCAGTGTAGCAAGGTACAAGATCAACATACACAATCAGTCAGATTCCTTTATGCTAACTAAAAGAATTCTGAGAAGAAAATCAGGAAAACAATACCATGTAAGATGAAATACTTAGGAACAAATTTAACCAGAGATACAAAAGATCTATACAAAGAGTAACTACAAAACACTACTAAAGAAACCAAAAGAGATACATAAATGGAAGAATATACCATGTTCATGAATAGGAAGACTTAACATTGTGAAAATGTCCATACTACCCAAAGTGATATGCTGATGTAATGCAATCTTGATCCAGATTCCATCATTATTCTTTAAAGAGATGGAAAAATTAATCACCAACTTTATATGGAAAGTAAGTGATCCCAAATAAGCAAAGCATTGGTAAAGAAGAAGAACAAAGTAGGAGGGCTTACACATTCGGATTGAAGAATCTACTGCAAAGCCCCAGTATTCAAAACATCTTAGTAATGGTGTTTACAGATAAATAGACCAATAGAACAGAACTGAGAACCCAAAAGTAAATCTATTCATGTATGGACAGCTGATCATTGACAAAGGGCCAAAAGTAACTATATGGGGGAAGAGATAATCTCTTTAATAGATGTTGCTGGTAACAATGGATATCCATTGGCAGAAAAAAGAAACAGGATCCATATATCACACAACATACAAAAATGAACTCAAGACCTAAATGTAACACCTAAAACTATAAAGACCATCAAAGAAAAAAATAGGGAGAAAACATAGTGAAATGAATATACTATCAAGCATAACTAAAAATGTACAAACAACAAAAGACAAATTAGATGACAGGGACCTCCTAAATATTAAACACATTAAAAGATTTCACAAACTGTAAAAAGCAAACCTACACTCTTGGGGGAAATAAAATGGCAATGACATGCATGACAAGGAGCTAATCTCTAAAATTTATAGAAAACTTCAACAGCTCAACAAAAAAGACAAATAATCCAATTAAAAAATGAGCAGAGGACATGAACATATACTTCACCAAAGAAGACATTCAGGCAGCCAATAAACACATGAAGACATGCCATTAGAGTTCATTAGCCATTGTTGTTGTTGTTATGTGCTGTCGAGTTGGCCCCGACTCATAGCGACCCCTCCTTGGGTTTCCGAGGCAGTATCACTACGGAAGTAGGATTGCCCAACCTTCCTTCCGAGGAGTGGCTGGTGGGTTTGAACTGCCAGCCGTCTGGTTAGCAGGCAAGTGTCTTAGCCACTATGCTACCAGAGCTCCCCATTAGAGAGATGCAAATCAAAAAAATAATGAGATACCATCTCACCCCAGCATTAATAGCAAAGTTCAAAAAAACAGAAAACATTCTCATGAGGGTATGGAGAGACTAGAACCCTCATACACTGCTGGTGAGACTGTTAAATGGTGAGTCGCTGTGGAAAATGGTATGATGCTTCCTTAAAAAGTTGGAAATAGAAATACCATGTGATCCAACAATCCTACTAGGTATATATTGTACAGAAATAAGAGCCATGACATGAATAGATATATGCACACCCATGTTTATCATAGCACTGTTCACAATAGCAAAAAAATGGAAATAACCTAAATGCCCATCAACAAATGAATAAACTATGGTACATACACACAATGGAATACCAAGCAACATTAAAGAATAATGATCAATTGTGAAAAACATCATAAAATGGAGAACCTGGAGGACATTATGCTGAGTGAAATGAGTTAATTACAAAACAACAAATATTCTATGAGACCACTATTATAAAAAGGCAACAACAAGTTTTCACACAGAGAGAAACATTCTTTGATGCTTACCACAGTGGGAAAGAAAGGGAGGGTAAACCATTAATTAGAGGGTAGACTCGTTTTAACTTAAATGAAAGAGAAGGCAATATAAAATAAAGGGGGTTCAAGGCAAAGGAAGACACTGGGAGGGGCACAAGAGTTAAAGGCAACAGAGATAAATAGTATTAGATACAGGATTCTGTAGTGCCTAAGGCATATGACTACTAACCAGAAGGCTGGAGGTTCAAACCCACCAGCCACTCCTCAGAAGGAAGTTTGGGCAATCTACTTCAGTAGTGATACCGCCTCAGAAACCCAAGGAGGGGTCACTATGAGTCGGATTCGATTTGATGGCAGTGAGTTTGGTTTGGTTTGATGAGTGGATATATAGGTAGACATGCAAGCTGAACAGGTGTGGGAAGGCAAATGGGATGATACCTGTAAATATATATAGAGAGAGGTATGACAGAGGATATTTATACACAGGTATCTATACATGCGGCAAATGAATATAGTAGAGCATACAGGGGCAAAGTCATGAAACCTTCTCAGTCATAACCAAACACCTTGAGGGAATGAGATGTTGGGCCTGGGGGCTCAGGACCATAGTCTCAGGGAACAGTAAGGTCAATTTTCCACAAGAAAATGTTTTACATCCTACTTTGATTAATAGCAACTGTGGTCTTAAAAGCCATCTAAGGTGTAACTATTGGTCTCTCCCCATTCGGAGCAAAGAAGAGTGAAGAAAATCAAAGATGCATAGAAATAACTAATTTAATGGACTGTGTGAACCTTAGCTTCTACAACCCTGAGACCAGAAGAACTAGATGGTGTCTGGCTACCACTACCGACCATTCTAAGAGGGATCTCATTAGAAAGGCCTGGATAGAGTGGGACAAAATTGTCAAAATCATAAAAAAAAGACCAGGCTCACTGGTTGGATAGAGACTGGTGGAAACCCTGAGACTATGACCCTTACTTATCCTTCAAGTCCTTACTGCCATGGCTCAACATTCAGCCAAACAATAGACAAGTCTATAAGGTGAACAATAACACCAGGAAGGTACAGACTTCTTAGGGCAATCAGCCATTTCAGATCAAAGGGGCAGCATTTGCTCAGTGTCAAAGTTCAGAAGGCAGGAAGGGATAGGATAGGAGGAAGACTGGAAATGGGAAAAAGGGAGGAAGTGGGATGCATGCTCTTCCATTGTGGGCATTACTAGCAATGTCATGAAATATGTATGAATTGTTGAATGGAAAACCAATTTGTTCTGTAAACTTTCACCCAAATCACATTAAAAAGTTCATTGAATTGAACAGAGAAAACGATAAAGGAGTTATAAAGAGTAAGAAGTGAACAACTTCATTTCTCAGGTTGGACGTGAAAAGATTTCTAGGAAGAGGGAAACTGGACTTAAACTGGTTCTCAAGATGTGGGAAGCCTTGATTTGGTGGGGAAGGGAAGTACAATGAAAGCTGTTAAACAGCATACATTCCAAGTGTTGCTTCTCCAGAGACTATAGATGCTGTCAGTAGACATCAACAAGATAATTATAAAAGCTAGCACTTACATGAGTTTGCCATGTGCCAGGAATTATTCTAATTGATTTTCATTTATGAACTCATGGAGCCCATATTTAAGCTCTAATGTGTAATAGAGATGGGCGACCCTGGGTAGTACAAATGGTTAAATGCACGATTACTATCCAAAAGGCTGGCAGTTCAAACCCACCCGGAAGCACTCAGAAGAAAGGCCTAACAATCCACTTCTGAAAGGCCACGGTTTTGAAAACCCTGTGGAGTTCTACTCTGTACACATGAGGTCTCCATGAATTGGAATCAACTTGACAGTAACTGGTTTGTGTGTGTGTGACAGAGATAAGCTACATTTACCATGATAGGCATGTACATTCCCTGATATGTGTGCACATATATGAAAACCATTCCTTCTTCTTGAACCTCCACTGTTGTCCCTATGAAATATGATATAGAAACTTTTTTTTCTTTCATGCTGTTAAAAAAGTAGAGGTATTTAAATCAATAGAAAGTTGGACATGCTTCTTTTAAAGAACTAAAATGGGAAGGGGAGGGGAGAAAAACAAAGGAGACACCTGGATTCTGGACTTTTCTTCATCTCCTGAGTATACCAGGAGGTCAGTTACTTCACCTCTCACCCCTTACAAAACGAACATCATTATCTAGTTGTGTGGAAAAGATTTTCAGATCCCCAGACAAAAGGCTTAAGTGCAGGCTGCCATTATCAGAAGGTAATTGCTCTGGACACTTTTCCTTGAAAAGCACACCTGGATTTAAGGTTTTATTTTATTGTTATGAATGTGGCATAATTAAACTTAAAGGCCAAAAAGTAATTTTATACTAATAATCACCCCACTAAATGGATGTCTGTCAGGTCACTTTGCAGGAAGAAAGAAAAACTGGTTCTGTGACAGTAGAAAAATTGGTACATAATTATGCCATGACAGGTACCTGCCCTGGTCAATTAAAGATATTAAAAAACAAAGAGTTTAATAAGGACAGGATGAGGAGGGAACTTTCCACATAAATATTTATGAAGCAGTTTCGTAGCCCTTCCAGGGGTGCTGATCTTGTGCCTGGTTTGTTTTTGGGGCTTCCCAACTGACATGTGAAAAAAGAATCATTATTACTTGTTGGAATAACACCCTGAGAAAATACAATGATATTCAATCCTTCTGGGGGAATTCCTCCACCAAGGGCACAGGTTCTCATCAACTTTGCCATGTGAGACAGTGATGAAGAGAGAAAAGAGCTTGCCTGTAGTTTTCCATTACAGAACTGTCAAAAATCAAGGTCAGGCTGAAACCTAGAAAAGGAATCAGAGGTGCTGAGGAGTGCCAAGACTAACATGAGACCTGAGTGAGAAGGTGATAGTGCACCCACTAGATTCCAGCACTGTGCCAGTGTTGGAAGGGATCCAGAGAAATCCAGGGTGAGTCCCTGTCCTTAGTTAGCATAAGTTTAGTTGAAGACCTGAGGCAAACTTAATTATAATACAGAGGCATGTGGGACCTGCCAGTCCCTGGATACAGATAGTGGATACCCCAGCAGCAGGGAGGACCATAGTTGTCAGAGACAGTCTCTAGGAGTGGCAGAACTTGAGTACGGACTGGAAGAGAGGGCTGGATCCTGGGAGAATATGTGGGGCATGAGAAGGAAGGGGAGCCCTGGCATTAATATAGGAAGCAGAATATAAGGGACCAATAAGCACACTGCTCAGGCTGGCCTAGGAGAAGAGGGAGAGATGAGGTGCACTCGAGGCCAGGCAGTGCAGAGATGTAGATGCAAAGCTAGGAAATTCAGACTTCAGCTTGTAGGCATTAGGGCACTGCTGGAGGTGGCTCAGAATATTTAATCCAAATAGGCAACAGAGACAATTAGAAAAGACAGACCCTAGAGGCTGAGGTAGGATGGTGGGAATGAGAATGGAGAAGAAGGATCTGATGCAAAAGAGGTTATACAACATATTTAATAGGACCTGGGGATGTGCTGGTGTATGTGGGGTCAGAACTGACTCCAAGTTTGAGAAATGGAAATGTCTCTACAAGAAACATAAGCAAACCATATAATAACAAAAACCACTTGACAAAGCATTCTACTCATTTTGGTATATATATGTGTCTACACACACACACACACACACACATAGGGATACAGTGCTAGCAATCAAGATCTCCAGACTGCTGGGCCTACAATGGAAAAACTCACTTTGGTGGATCTGTGGTGAATAAGTGAACAGGAAGAAATGTGTTTAAACAAACCAAGAAAAGCACACATATTAGCTTTAATTCAGACTCATAAGTACCAACATCTTACCGCCCTGTTTTACAGGAGGCTGTCACAGTTGGGAACTAGAATATCTAGAGTCAAAATGACTTGGAGCTAGGATGGCTATTATCAAAACCAGAAAATAACAAGTGTTGCAAGGAAAAAGAGATATTAGAACCTTTGTGCATTGCTGGTGGGAATATAAAATTGTGCAGCTGCTGTTGAAAATTGTTTGGTGGTTTCTTCCATTCCCCTTGTGAACAGGAACCAGAGAGGAATGCACTCTATCACCGCTTCTATTCAACATTGTATTGGAAGTCCTGCCCAGGACAATAAGGCAAGAAAAGTCAAACTATCCCTAATTGCTGATGATGTGATCCTATGCATAGAAAACCCAAGAGACTCAGTGAAGAAGCTACTGGAACTAACTGAGAAATTTAGCATAGTGGCAGGATACAAGATCAACATACAAAAATCAGTTGGATTCCTCTACACCAGCAAAAGCTTGCTGAAAAATAAATAAGAAAATCAATATCATTTACAATAGCTACCAAAAAAATAAAACACTTGGGAATAAATTTCACTAGAGATACAAAAGACCTGTACAAAGAAAGCTATAAAGACTACTTTAAGAGGCGGGGCAAGATGGCGGACTAGGCAGAAGGATTGCAAAGACCCTCTTCAACAAAGAAAAGGGAAACCAATTAACACAGACACAGAAGATAATCTTGGACCCCTGAGCCTTGAAGGAAAGGAT
>NW_006922120.1:108695-116537 GCF_000298275.1 Orycteropus afer afer
GCTAGGAAGATTGAACATTGTGAAAATGTCAATACCACCCAAAACAATCTATACATTCAATCCAATCCCCATCCAGATCCCATCAACATTCTTTAAGGATATGGAAAAACCAATCACTAATTTATATGGAAAGGAAAGAGACTTCAGATTAGCAAAGCACTATTAAAGAAGAAAAATAAAGTAAGAGGTCTCACACTCCTGGATCTCAAAACCTACTACACAGCCACAGTAGTCAAAACTGTGCAGTATTGGTACAATGATAGACACATACACCAATGGAACACAACTAAGAACCCAGAAATAGATCCATTGACTTATGTTCAGCTGATCTTTGACAAAGGGCTGAAATCCATTAAATGGGGAGTCTTCCATTGTCTCTATAACAAATGGTGCTGGCAAAACTGGATATCCATTTGCAGAAAAATGAAACAAGATATGTACTTCACACCATACACAAAAACTAACTTCAGCTAGATCAAAGACTGAAATGTGAAACCTAAAACTATAAACTTCCTCAAGGAAAAACTAAGGGCTAATTTAGGGGCCCTAATATATGGCATAAATAGACTATCAAGCATAACTCAAAATGCACAAACAGCAGAATATCAACTAGATGAATGGGATCTTCTAAAAATTAAAATTTTATGTGCTTCCAAACACTTCTCCAAAAGAGTCAAAAGAGAACCTACAGATTGGGAAAAAATACTTGGCAATGACATATCAGACAAGGGACTTATTTCTAAAATTTATAGAAAACTCCAATACCTCAGCAACAAAAAGACAAATAATCCAATTAAAAAATGGGCAGAAGACATGAATAGACACTTCACCAAGAGGATATTCAGGAAGCCAACAAACAGTTGAAGAAATGTTCATGATCATTAGCCATTGTTGTTGTTGTTGTAATATGCCATTGAGTTGATTTTGACTCATAGCGACCCCTCCTTGGGTTTCTGAGGCAGTATCACTACGGCAGTACATTGAACCATCTTCCTTCCATTAGAGAGATGCAAATGAAAACAATAATAAGATACGATCTTGCCCCAGCACTAGTATCAAAGTTCAACAAGAAAGAAAATAAAAAATGCTGGCAAGCATGTGGAGAGATTGGGACTCTCAGACACAGATGGTGGGACTGTCAAATGATACAACCACTGTGGGAAGCAATATGGCTTAAAAAGTTATAATTAGAAATACCATTTGACCCTGCAATTCCATTACTAGGTATATATCCTAAAGAAGTGAGAGCCAGGACAAGAACAGATATATGCACACCTTTGTTCATCGCAGCACTATTTACAATAGCAAAAAAGATGGGAACAACCTAGGTGCCCATCCACAGAAGAATGGATAACCAAACTATGGTACATACACAGAATGGAATACTATACAACACTAAAGAATAATGTAGAATCAGCAAAACACCACATAACATGGATAAACTTGGAGGACATTATGCTGAATGAAATAAATCAATCACAGATGGACAAATATAGTATTATTAGTTCATTATTGTAAAAAGTCAAGGAAAGGTTTATATATGGAAGGAAATTTTCTTTGTTGGCTACAAGGTGTTGGAGGGGAAGAGAGGGAACACTGTTAGATAGGTAAAGATAGGTATTGATTTGGGTGAAGAGAAGGGCAATGTACCAAATGTGACTGATGAACATGTTGGCATTGAGGAAGAGGAAGACAGAGAGGTGCATGGAAGGTACGGACAACAAAAATGAACCCTTTTGCACATACAGTACTGTGTTGTCAGGGAAGACAAACATTGATCTATGACTGGATAGATGGATAGACAGGCTGAACTATTAGTTATGTCTCTACAGGGGGAGTGTGCCCATGACCATGTACAGAGTTGGCAGACAGTGTTTCTACAATGTATTTGTATGTTCTGGAAAAATTCCCAGGTATATAGTAGAGCTGACAAGGGGCAAGATTGTGGTCACTTCTTGGCCACAGCCAGCTACCCAGAGGGAGCGAGTAGTTGGACCTGTGGGCTCAGGACCATGGTTGCAGGGGACATCAATCTCAATTGGCATAACATACTACACAAAAACATTGTTCCACATCCTACTTTGACGAGTAGCAACTGGGATCTTAAAAGCTTGCAAGCAGCCATCTAGATGCATTGATGGGTCTCTCCTCATCTTGAGCAAAGAAGAATGAAGAAAACATGAAGAATGAACATGCATGGAAACAATTAGTCCAAGGCACTCGTACACCATGCAATCCTCAGCCTATATGACTATGAGACTAGAAAAACAGATGGTGGCCAGCTACCACTGTCAACCACTTGGATGGGAATATGTGTAGGAGATTCTGGATAGAGTGGGAGAACAATGTGGAAAAAAACCTCAAAATCATAACAAATAAAAAATAAATAAAAGGGATCAGTTTTGCTGGTCTGAAAGAGCCTGATGGAACCCCTGAGACTATGGCCCCTAGCTGCCTTCATGTCCGGAATTGAACCCACTCCTGTGGGTTCCAGCCAAACAAAAGACAGGTCATATGAGCTGGACATTGACATTAGGTAGATACACTCCTTGGTGAGAACAATCCTGGGAGAATAGAAGGACTGTGTATGCACAGGAAGATATCTCGGGGGGCAGAAGTGCATGGGAGGGAAGGACACAGGGAAGAGGTAATTATGGGGAGGAAGTGGGTGGGGAGCTGTTGCATTGTGGGAAATTGAAGTCAATGTCATGAGAGAAAGTGTCTGTAAACTGCTGTATGGAAAATGAATTTGCTCAGTAAACTTTGACCCAAATCATAATAAAAATTTTAAAAAAGAAAATTGTTTGGTAGTTTCTCAAAATGTTAAAGATTGTTGTTAGATGCCATTGAGTTGTCTCTGACTCATAGGGACCCTATGTACAACAGAATGAAACACCGTCCAGTCCTGCGCCATCCACACAATTGTTGCTATGCTTGAGCCCAGTGTTGCAGCCACTGTGTCAATCCATCTGGTAGAGGATCTTACCCTTTTTTGCTGACCCTTTACTTTACCAATCGTGGTAATTAAGGTTGGTTTTGAGTAGTTTGGTAGCTGGATGCAGTTATTCCCCATGATGAGATTATAATCACTTCCATGGTGGAATGTGCTGTGAGCAGTTCTTCAGTTGAAGGAGAGTTGCCTGTGGGGTGTGGCCTGCTTCCAGTGTATATGGAAAAACTTTGAGGAGGGTGTCTAGCTTTTTGGCACATATGGATCCTGCATTTGGCCAAGTCTTCATCTCCAGTTCCTGGACTTGAACCAGTGGTCTGCTGATCTTGAGATTGTGCCATTTCACCTGCTGACCTTGGGTTCACCAGCCTCAGCAGCCAGGAGCTGCCTGAGTTAGGAGATGACCCCAGCTCCAGTGGGCATGGAACTAGAGGCAGAGCTGAGGCCCAAATTCAAGGGGCCTCTAGGGCTGGCACTCTGAATTCAGACTTTTAGTCTTCTAAATTACAAGAGAATAAATTTCTGTTTGTTAAAGCCAACCATTTGTGGTATTTCTGTTATAGCAACAGTATAGAACCAAGACAGCAGGTATGATATTCTTCTCCAGGGACTGGTACCTTCTGACAACATAACCAAAGTAGGTGAGACAAGTCTAGCCATTCTTGCTTCTAAGGAGCATTCAGGCTGCACTTCTTCCAGGACAGATTTGTTCTTTATGGTCTGGTATAATCCACTCATAGGTATATGCCCCAAATATTTGAAAGCTGGGATTCAAACAGATTCTTGGACACCAGTGTTCCTTGTGGCACTATTCACAACAGTTAAAAGGTGGAAGCAACCCATGTGCCCATTAACAGACAAATATATTAACATAGTGTAGTACATACATACAATGAAGTATTATTCAATCATAGAAATGAAGTTCTGATACATGCTATAACATAGATGAACCTTGAAAACATTATGCTAAGTGAAGAAAGTCACAAAATTACAAATATTGTATGGCTCTACTTATATGAAATATGAACAGGCCAATGTACAGAGATGAAAGTAGACAGTGGTTGCCATGGGATAGGGGTAGCAGCAGAATAGGGAATTACTGGTTAATGGTTACAGTTTCTGTTTGGGGTGATGAAAATGTTCTGGAAATAGTGGTAATGTACTTAATGCAACTGAATTATGCACTTAAAAATGGCAAAGATGGTAAATTTTATGTCATGTGCAGTTTATTACAATTTTAAAAGTTCATTAAAAAAAAAAGACCCAAAGAAGAAAATATCTAACAGCAGGACCCATGTTTGATATCACTAAGGTTTTTCTAAATGATGTAAAAACCAAACTATCACATTGCCTCAGTACAGGTAGCAGCTTTGGCATTCACAGGGCAGGAAAACCATTTATTTTTCAGGATTATTATTTTTTTTAAAATGCATGTGCAACACATCATTGAATTTAAACAGAGAGTTTAAATTGCCTCTATTAATTCTATTTCAGAATAATCAAATAGCCCTAGTTAGTGAATTTAAGCTGATAATTGTGGAATGATGATGGAATTAGAAAAATCACAACTTTCAACTCCTGAAGAAATAAGTGATCGAAGCAACAATTATTACTAAATGAAATCATTAGACAAAAGGATGATGGAGAATTTCACAATGGAAAAATCAGGCTTTTCCCACCTGAATTCACTGATCAATCACTACAGTGGGACAAGCAGACATTAAGTGCTATCTGATGTGATAGAATAGGAATTATTTAGTAGCACTTAATTATGGTTGGTTTAACTACTGTCTGAGGGAGTGTGTGCATGGAGCATCCTGGGTGCAGGCCACAGTAGAATGCAGGTGGAGCAGCAGAATGCAGGTATTTGTGTGTATGGAGTGCCTTGGGGGTATTTGTGTGTATAGAGTGCCTTGGGGGCAGGGCACAGTAAGCTGGCCCAGGAGCAGCAGAAGGCAGATGTTTGTGTGGAGCACCCCAGGGGCAGGCCAGGTAAGTGGGCAGGGTTGGAGAGATCAGGAAATGAGCAGACCAGTTTGGAACAGCTAAAGGAGACAAACTTGTCTGTCACTTTGTTGTACTGTGGTGGCTTGAGTGTTGTTCTGAGGCTGAAGGCTATGAAACCCTGGTGAGTGTTTCAAATGCCAATAAGGTTACCCTTGGAGGACAGGTTTCAGTGGAGCTTCCAGACTAAGACAGACTTGGAAGAAGGAAGAGGCCATCCACTTCTCATACAACTGGCCTGAAAGCCATATGAATAGCAGTGGAACACTGTCTGATATATTACTGGAAATTTTTGTGAACAGCCATGAAACATTGTCCAATATAGTGCCAGAAGATGAGCCCCTCAGGTTGGAAGGCACTCAAAATATGACTGGAGAAGAGCTGCCTTCTCAAAGTAGAACCAATCTTATTGATGTGGATAGAGCAAAGTATTCAGGACCTCCATTTGCTGATGTGGCATGTTTCAAGATGAGAATAAAGAGCTGCAAACATCCATTAATAATTGGAACATGGAGTGTATGAAGTATGAATCTAGGAAAATTGGAAGTTGTCAAAAATGAAACAGAACACATAAAGATCAATATCCTAGGCATTAGTGAGCTGGACTAAACAGAAATGGACTGGTTTTGGCCATTTTGAATCAGAAAATCATATGATGTACTATGCCAGAATGACAAATTGAAGAAGAATGTCATGGCATTCATCATCAGAAAGAATGTATCAAGATATATCCTGAAGTACAAAATGCTGGCAGTGATCGGATAATATCCATATGCCTACAAGGAAGACTAGTTAATACTACTATTATTCAAATTTACACACCAACCACCAAAGCCAAAGATGAGGAAAACTGAAGATTTTTACCAACTTTTGCAGTCTGAAATTGATTGAACATCCAATCATGATGTTTTAATTATCACTGGTGATTGGAATGCAAAAGTTGGAAACAAACAAGAATCACTGGTAGTTGGAAAATATGACCGTGGTGATAGAAATAACGCTAGAGATCTCATGATAGAATATTGCAAGACTAATGACTTATTCATTGCAAATATCTATTTTCAACAACACGAATGGTGACTATACACATGGACTTCACAAGATGTAGTACACAGAAAGCAGATTGACTACATCTGTGGCAAGAGGTGTTGGAGAAGCTCAATATCTTCAGCCAAAACAAGGCCAGGAGCTGACTTTGCAACAGATCATCAACTGCTCCTATGGAAGTTCAATTGAAGCTGAAGACAATTAAAAGAAGTTAACAAGAGCTAAAATATGACCTTGAATATATCCTTCCTGAACTTAGAGACCATCTAAAGAATAGATTTGATGCATTGAACACCAGTGACTGAAAACCAGAGTAATTGTGGGATGACATCAAGAACATCATCCATGAAGAAAGCAAAAGGTCATTAAAAATACTGGAAAGGAAGAAAAGACCAAAATAGATGTCAGAAGAGACTCTGAAACTTGCCCTTGAATGGAGAGTAGCCAAAGCAAATGGAAGAATCAACAGGATAAAAGAGCTGAATAGAATATTTCAAAGAGCAGCTCGGGAAGACAAAGTCAGTTATTACAATGAAATGTGCAAAGACCTAGGAAAAGGGAAGAACACACTTGGCATTTCTTAAGCTAAATAAGCTAAAAGAACTGAGAAAAAAAAATTAAGCTTTGAATTGCAATATAGAAAGATTCCATGGGTACTTTGTTGAATGAAGCAGGAAACATCAAAAGAAGATGGATAGAATACAGAGAGTCACTATACCAAAAATAATTGGTAGATGATCATCCATTTCAGGAGGTGGCATATGAGCAAGAACCAATGGTATTGAAGAAAGAAGTCAAAGATGCATTGAAGGAATTGTTGAAAAACAAAGCTCCAGGAAATGACAGAATACCCATTTAAATGTTTCAGCAAAGAGATGCTGTGCTGGAGGCACTCACTTGGCTATGCCAACCGATTTGGAAGATAGCTACCTGGCCAACTGACTGGAAGAGATCCATATTTGTACCCATTCCAAAAAAAGGTGATCTCACAGAATAAGGAAATTATCGAACAATATCATTGATATCACATGCAAGTAAAATCTTACTGAAGATACTTCAAAAATGATTGAAGCAGTATATTGTCAGGAACTTTCAGAAATGCAAGCTGGATTTAGAAGGGGATGTGGAGCAAGGGGCATCATAACTGATATCAGATAGATCTTGGCTGAAAATAAAGAAAACGAGAAAGATGTTTACTTATGTTTTATTGACTATGCAAAGGCATTCAATTGTGTGAATCATAACAAATTGTGGATTGCATTGAGAAGAATGGGAATTCCAGAATACTTAATTGTACTCATGAGGAACCTGTACATAGACCAGGAGGATGTCATTCGAACAGAACAAGGGTTACTGCGTGGTTTCAAATCAGGAAAGGAGTGCGTCAGGGTTGTATTCTTTCACCATACTTATTCAATCTGTATGCTGAGCAAATAATCCGAGAAGCTGGACTATATGAAGAAGAACATGGCATCAGGATTGGAGGAAGGCTCATTAACAACCTGAGACACGCAGACGACACAACTTTGCTTGCTGAAAGTGAGGATGACTTGAAGCACTTACTGAAGATTAAAGACTACATTCTGCAGTATGGATTACACATCAATATAAAGAAAACAAAAATCCTCACAAGTGGACTAATAAGCAGCATCATGATAAATGGAGAAAAGACTGAAATTGTCAAAGACTTCCTATTACTTAGTTCTTCAATCAACGCCAGTACAAGCAGCAGTCAAGACACTGGGCTGTCATTGGAATTCCAGAACAGGAAGAGAAAAACAAAACCACTGAGAAAATTGTCCAAGATTTGCTGGAGGAGAACTTCCCTGAAATGATGAAAG
>NW_006922120.1:118452-123109 GCF_000298275.1 Orycteropus afer afer
GTGGTCAATGACATGAGACAAAGTATATGTGAACTGCTGTATGGAAAGTGAATTTGCTCTGTAAATCTTCACCCAAATCACAATAAATTTTTTTTAAAAAAAGACATCATTGGGCAAATCTGGTGCTAAAGACCTCTTTCAAGTGCTGAAGAGGACTAAGACAAGCCTAACCCAGAAGGCTGGCAGTTCAAACCCACCAGCCACTCCTTGGAAGGAAGGTTGGGCAATCTACTTCTGTAGTGATACTGCCTCGGAAACCCAAGGAGGAGTTGCTATGAGTCAGATCCAACTCCATAGCAGTGAGTTTGTTTCTTTTTATTTTTTAACTCAAGCCACGGTATTTTCAATCACCTTGTATGCATGTGAGAACTGGACAAAGAATAAGGAAGACCAAAGAAGAGTTGATGGTTTTGAGTTGCGGTGTTCACAAAGAATGCTGAAAGTACTGTGGACTGCAAAAAGAATGAAAAAATCTGTCCTGGAAGAAGTGCAGCTGGAGTGCTTCTTGGAAGTGAGAATGGCCAGACTTTGTCTGACCTACTTTGGTCATGTTGTCAGAAGGGACCATTCTCTGCAGAATGTAAAGTGGAGGGTCAATGAAAAAGGGGAAGGCCCTTAACAAGATGGATTGATACGATGACTGCAGCAATGAGCTCAGGTATAGTAGGGATCATGAGGCTGGCACAGGATGGGGCAGTGTTTTATTCTGGTGTACACAAGCTCACTATGAGTTGGAGATGACTTGACAGCACATAACAACAACAAGCAACAACCTATATGGCATCCTTAAGGAATTCTGGTGGTGTAGTGGGCATTTAGTTGCTAACAGAAGGTTGGAATTTCAAAACCACCAGCTGCTCCATGGGAGGAAGATGAGGCAATCTACTTCTATAAAGATTTACAGCCTTGGAAACCCAATGATTATTGCTGAGTTAGAATTGACTCCATGGCAGTGGGTTTGGTTTTGGTTTGATATAGCATCCTTAGAAGCCCTGCTGGCACAGTGGTTGAGTGCTTGGCTGTTAACAAAAAGGTCAGGAGTTTGAACCCACTAACTGCTCTGAGGAAGACAGATGTAGCAGTCTGCTTCCATTAACATTTACAGCCTCGAAACCCCTATGGGGAAGTTCTATAAGGTCTCTATGATTCAGAATTGACTCACTAGCAGTCGGTATTAAAAACTCAAAAAAAAAAAAAAATTGAATCTCAATCTAATGAAGCCCATTATGGGAAAAATTAGTGATAGAGGAATAAGTAAAAGCAGCCACTGAATCCAATTTAAAAAAAACCTACTGCCATCAAGTCGATTCCAATTTATAGCAACCCTTTAAGAAAGGGTAGAATTGCCCCATAGGGTTCCCAAGCCTATAAATCTTTATGGGCAGACTGTCACATCTTTGTCCAGTTGGAGCAGTTGGTGGGTTTAAACTGCTGACCTTTTTGTTAGCATCTGAATGCTTTAACCACTATGTCACCAGGGCTCCTTTCTACAGGACTTTCACTTGGTCAATAGCATCAAAACAAAACAAAACAAAAAACCCAACAAAACAACAACAAAAATACACACCAGACACAAAGGAGGAGGAGAACACTCCATATTAAAAGAGATTTAAGAGAGATAATAACTAAATGGGATGTGTTATATGGATCCTAATTCAAATAAGACAGATATAAAAAGATATTTCTGAGAAGACTGATAAAGTCTGAACATGAAATAACACTGTAGTTATGTATGAAAATATCCACAGTTACAGAAATGCAGACTGAATTATACATGAATTAAATAATGTGATACCTGTGATTTGCACTAAATTTTCTTCAGCAGAATTTCTACCTTCAGCAATGATGGATTACCTTGTTTCACACTAACTGCCCTGCTAAGTACAAGGAAAGCTAGACAAAAAATATATATATTTAAAAAAATCTGTTTGAAGGTTATCAAAGAGCCACTGATGCAGTAAGACCTTGAAGAATCAAGACTGTGGGAGGAAGAGAAGCTCAGGAAGGTGAGCCTTACAATTGATGCATGTTTCACTTTGCTGATTTAAAACTAGACTAGAGAAACTAAAGGGCTGAGCAGAGGTTTCAACATTCTTATAGATATGGTGGGACAGAAAATAGGAGTTCAGGGCTCAACAAGGATATGAAGGAGACCTGGTAAACTTCCTTGGCTTTAATTTGTGGTTCCCAAAGGGCAATAACCTAGTGTACTGGTGACCCAAAAATAGACCAGTTGCCAAAAAGAATGAATCTGATCAAACCCTGATTGGATTAATGTGATCTGTTTTACTTTAACTACCAGAAGCAAAGTAAATCCTTTCTGAAGATAACATCACCCCAAACCTCAAGTTATCTCTCTGATATTTCTATACAACGTCCCAAATTCAGTAAAATTCAAATAAGACATGCAAAAAGACAAGAACTGCATGGAAAGCAAGAGAAAAACATAAACAATGGCACAGACTGATATAGATTGAATTGTGTCTTTCCAAAATATATGTTGTAAATCCTAATCTCTACGCCTGTGGTTCTCTCATGGAGTAGTAGGTAAGGCATTTGGCTGCTAATCAGAAGGTCATCAGTTCAAACTGATCAGTTTCTCCTCAAAAAGAAGATGGGGCAATCTACTTCCATAAAGATTTACAGCCTAGGAAACCCAATAGGGGTCACTATGAGTCAGAATTGACTCCATGGCAGTGAGTTTGGTTTTCTGGAATTTTTATTCCCTGTGGTTATAATCCCATTTGGGAATGGGTTGTCTTTGTTATGTTAATGACACAGGATTAGTGTAAAGTGTATCTTAAATTAACCTCTTTTGAGATATAAAGGAGATCAAACAAGCAATCTAGCAAGCAGAAATGGGGGAAGATTGATGCCAAGCCACCTGAAGATCTCCAAGGAACTAGGAAACAAGCTGAAGATAAAAGGGCTTTTTACCAGAACCCACAGAAGAAGTCTTCCCCTAGGGACTTATTTTTTTTTTCTTTCTGTTAGTTAAGGGGGAAAAAATGGTCCTAACAAAAGGGAGCAAAAGCAAAGACGGACCATACTGTCCAAGAAACCATCTTAGAGAACCCTTTCTCACCGTGACCTTAATTAACCCCATGGTTAGTTGGCAGAGATGCTTTTCTCCAAGCAGGGTGATGAAGCATTACTTCTCTATTACCTCTACTGCTTGCCTCTTGGTGATAGGGAGGTCAGGGTCATGAATTCTCGCTTGTTTCCTAAAGTGAACAAACTTGAGTTTCAGCTCCTGATTGAACCTTCAAATCCTGCTTCATCATATATGCTGTTGGTCCCCACAACATTGAGAGAGATGGATCTGCACACACAAGCACACTCATATACCTACATCTTACCACCTAAAGTGTGAGAAAAAAATTTCACAGTGCCTGTTAGTTTTATAACATAACAATGAGATTCTGCCTCACTGCAATGAGAATTTTCTTAAGTTTCTTTCTCCCATAAAATGAGTGAGTAGGATTGTTTCTTTACACAAAGAAAGAGTTTCTACTTAAAAATTTCCACCAAATAGGTCCTTTGACTCAAAAGGGCAAGGTATTCTTATTCTTACAAGTTTGACAACTGAGAGCTATATTTACATCATCCATTGTGAGAAAGAATCTCAGATCAGATGAGAACAAAAGAGGCTGTTGTTTATTTTAAATGTCTAATTTAAGTTAAAGGAGCTCTGGTAGCATAGTGCCTAAGGCACTCAACTGCTAACCAGAAGGCTGGCGATTCAAATCCACCAGCCACTCCTTGGAAGGAAGGTTGGGCAATCTACTTCAGCAGGGTCACCCATAGTGAACAGATTTCAGCAGAGCTTCCAGACTAAGACAGACTGGGAAGAAGGATGGGGCCATCCACTTCTGGAAAAACTGGCCACCAAAAACCTTATGAATAGCATTGAAACACTGTCTGTTATATTACTGAAAACTGTTATGAATAGCAGTGAAACACTGTCTGACATAGTGCCAGAAGATGAGCCCCTCAGGTTAGAAGGCACTCAAAATACGACTGGGGAAGAGTTGACTCTTCAAAGTAGAGTCAACCTTAATGACATGGATAGAGTAAAGCTTTTAGGACCTTCATTTGCTGATGGGGCATGACACAAAATTAGAAGAAACAGCTGTAAACATTTATTAATTAAAAAAGATACAGAATGTATGAAGCATCTATCTAGGAAAATTGGAAACTGTCAAAATTGAAATGGAACACATAAAGATCGATATCCTAGGCATTAGTGAACTGAAATGGGCTAGTATTAGCCATTTTGAATTGGACAATTATATGGACTACTATGCTGGGAATGCAGCCCCAGGGTTACAGGTGAGTAGAGACAACTCAGGGACGCCCAAAGTAGCAGGCGGGAAGAGCAGGAGAAAGGGGATTAAAAGCCAGGAAGCCAGAGAGAAGAGCAATCAGCTGAAGGGATTAGGTGAGGAGAGGAAACTCAGGCCTGCCCAAAGCAACAGGAAAAAAAAGCAGAAGAAAGGGGATGAAAGCCAGGAACCTGGACATAAGAGCAGTCAGCCCCAGCTTATGGTCACTGTTTGGTCACAGCCAGTTACCCACAGCAACTGAGTAGTTGAACCTGAGGGCCTGGGACCATGGTCACAGGGGACATCAAACTCAATTGGCATAACATACTATA
>NW_006922120.1:127325-135196 GCF_000298275.1 Orycteropus afer afer
GTCACTATGAGGCGGAAACGACTCGACGGCACTTAACAACAACAACAACATGCTGGGAATGATAAAATGAACAGGAATGGCATTGCATTCATCATCAACAAGAACATTTCAAGATCTATCCTGATGTACAGTGCTGTCAGTGATAGGATAATATCCATATGCCTATATAAAAGACCAATTAATACTACTATTATTCAAACTTGAATAATACTATTTGAATACTACTATTATTCAAATTTACACATCCGCAACTAAAGCCAAAAATGGAGAAACTGAAGATTTTTATCAACTTCTGCAATCTGAAACTGACCAAACATGTAATCAAGATGTATTGATAATTACTGGTTATTAGAAGGCAAAGTTGGAAACAAAGAAGAATCATCAGTAGTCAGAAAATGAGGCCTTGGTGATAGATATGATGTCAGAGACTTCATGATAGAATTTTGCAAGACCAATGACTTATTCATTGCAAATACTTTTCAACAACATAAACAGCAACTATATACATGGACTCCGCCAGATGGAATACACAGGAATCTAATCGACTACATATGTGGAAAGAGGCGATGGAGAAGCTCAACGTCATCACTCAAAATAAGGCCAGGAGCTGACTGTAGAACAGACCATTAGTTGCTCATACGCAAGTTCAAATTGAAGCTGAAGAAAAGTAAAATAAGTCCACAAGAGCCAAAATATGACCTTGATTATATGCTACCTTAGTTTAGAGACCATCTCAGGAACAGTCTTGATGCACTGAACAGTAATGACCAGACGAGTTGTGGGATGATATTAAGAATAGCATACATGAAAGAAAGAAAAAGTTCATTAAAAAAGACAGGAAAGGAAGGAAAGACTGAAATGGATCTCAATGAAATGTGCAAAGACCTGGAATTAGAACGAAAGTAAAGAACATGGTGGCATTTCTCAAGCTGAAAGAGCTGAAGAAAAAATTCAAGCTTTGAGTTGCAATATTGAAGGATTCTAGGAGTTCTGGTAGCATACATCATCATCAACATTTACATCATCCATTGTGAGAAAGAATCTTAGATCACATGAGAACAAAAGAGGCACTTGACTGCTAACCAGAAGGCTGGTGGTTCAAACCAACCAGGCACTCCTGGGAAGGAAGGTTGGGCAATCTACTTCTGCAGTGATACTGCCTCGGAAACCCAAGGAGGGGTCTCGATGAGTTGGGTCTGACTCGACAGCACATAACAACAACAACATGGGTAAAATATGGAACAACACAGGAAGCATCAAAAGAAGATGGAAGGAATGCACAGTCACTGTACCAAAAAGAATTGGTTGACATTCAACCATTTCAAGAAGTAGCATATAACCAAGCACCAATGGAATTGAAGGATGAAGTCCAAACTTCATGGAAGGAACTGGCAAAAAACAAGAATTGATGGAATACCCACTGAGATGTTTCAACAAATGCATGCAGCGCTGGAGGTGCCTGCTCAATGATGCCAAAAAATTTGGAAGACAGCTACCTGGCCAACTGAGTGGAAGAGATCCATATTAGTGACCATTCCAAAGAAAGGTGATCCAACAGACTGCAGAAATTATTGAACAATATATCATTAATAACACATGCAAATAAAAATTTTCAAAGATAATTAAAAAATAGTTACAGTAGTATATTGAGCGGAAATTGCCAGAAATTCAAGCTGGTTTTGGAAGATGGCATAGAACATGGCTCCCCATTGGGGAGCCAAAGAAAGGTGATCCCACAGAATGTGAAAATTATCAGACAATATCATTAATATCACACACAAGTAAAATCTTGTTGAAGATAATTCAAAAATGGTTGCAGCAGTATATTGACAGAGAACTTCCAGAGATGCAAGCTGGATTCAGAAGAGGACGTGGAACAAGGGATATCACTGCTGATGTCAGATGGATCTTGGCTCAAAGCAAAGAATATCAGAAAGATGTTTACCTGTGTTTTATTGACTATGCAAAAGCATTTGATTGTGTGGATTATAACAAACTTTGGATAACATTGAGAAGAATGGGAATTTCAAAACACTTGATTGTACTCGTGAGGAATCTGTACATAGGCCAGGAAGCTGTCATTCAAACAGAGCAAGGGGACACTGCATGGTTTAAAATCAAGAAGGGAGTGTATTAGGTTTGTATCCTTTCACCATACTTATTCAATCTATATGCTGAGCAAATAATCCGAGAAGCTAGACTATATGAAGGAGAACATGGCATTAAGATTGAAAGAAGAATCATTAACAACCTGTGATATGCTGATGACACAACTTGGCTTGCTGAAAGTGAGGATGACTTGAGGCACTTACTGAAGAAGACTGAAGACTATAGTCTGCAGTATGGATTACATCTCAATATAAAGAAAACAAAAATCCTCACAAGTGGACCTATAAGAAGCATCATGATAAATGGAGAAAAGACTGAAGTTGTCAAAGACTTCACATTGCTTGGTTCTACAATTGACACCAATGGAAGCAGCAGTTAGGACATCAGATGATGTATAGCACTGGGTAAGTTAGCTGCAAAGGACCTCTTTCAAGTGCTGAAGAGGAAGGATGTCTCCTTGAGGACTAAGGTGTGCCTGACACAAGCCATGGTATTTTCAATAGCCTCATATGCATGTGAGAACTGGACAATGGATAAGGAAGACTGAAGAAGAATTGATGCTTTTGAGTTGTGGTGCTAGTGAAGAATGCTGAAAGTACCATGGACTGCTAAAAGAACTAACACATCTGTCCTGGAGCAACTGTAGCCAGAATGCTCCTTGGAAGCAAGAATGACCAGACTTCGTCTCACCTACTTTGGTCATGTTGTCAGAAGGGACCATTCCCTGGAGAGGGATATCATGCTTGGTAAGGTGGAAGGTCAACAAAAGAGGGGAAGGCCCTCAATGAGGTGTACTGACACAGTGGCTGCGGCGATGGGCTCAAACATAGCCCATCCAAAAGATCATGGAGCTAGCACAGGACCAGGCAGTGTTTCGTTCTGCTGTGCATATGGTCTCTATGAGTCAGAGAGGACTTGACGGCACCAAACAACAACAACATGGAACAAGGGATATCATTGCTCATGTCAGATGGTTCTTGGCTGAAAGCAAAGAACATCAGAAGCAAGCTTATCTGTGTTTTACAAATTATGCAAAGGCTTTTGACTGTGTGGATCATAACAATTTATGGATAACACTGCAAGTAATGAGAGTTCCAGAACACTTAATTGTGCTCATGAGGAACTTGTACATAGACCAAGAGAGGATACTGAATGCTTTACAATCAAGTAAAGGGTGTGTCAGGGATGTATCTTTTTACCATACTTATTCAATCTGTATGCTGAACAAATAGTCCAAGAAGCTCGACTATAGGAAGAAGAACGTGGTATCAGGATTGGAGGAAGACTCATTAGCAACCTGTGATATGCAAATAACACAACATTGTTACTGAAAGTGAAGGTAACTTGAAGTACTTATTGATGAAGATCAAAGACTCCAGTCTTCAGTATGGATTACACCTCAATATAAAGAAAAGAAAAATTCTCACAACTGGACCAATAAGCAACATCACAATAAATGAGAAAAGACTGAAAATCAGACAACGTAATTCACTTTAAAGATGTCTTTAAATTGTTAAAGAACAAAGATGTCATTTTGAAGACTAAGGTGTGCTTGATCCAAGCCATGGTATTTTCAAGTCTCATATACAAGTGAAAGCTGGCCCGTGAATAAGGAAGATAGCAGAAGAATGTATGCCTTTGAATTGTGGTGGCGGCAAAGAACACTGAAAATACCATGGACTACCAGAGGAACAAACAAATCTGTCTTGGAAGATGTACAGTCAGAATGCTCCATAGAAGTGAGAATGGCCAGACTTCATCTCATGTACTTTGGTCATGTTGTCAGAAGGTACCAGTCCCTGGAAAAGTATATCATGCTTGGTAAAGCAGTGGGAAAAAAAAAAAAAGTAGCGTGTCAGTGAAAAAGGGGAAGACCCTCAGTAAGATAGATAGATAGATAGACAGAGTGGCTGCAATGATGGGTTCCAGCATAGCAAAGATTGTGAGTATGGCGCAGGACTGGGCAGTGTTATGTTCTATTGTTCACAGGGTTGCTATGAGTCAGAGCTGACTTGATGGCACCTAACAACAATAACAATTTAGACTAAGGAGCATAGAATGTGGGTTGGGAAGTGGTATAGCACAGTAGATAGATTAGAATGATAGAGTTAAGAGATAGATAATAAAAGAGATGGGAGAGCATTTGGAAATGTACATAACTACATGCAAACACAAACTAGTCTCATTAAGTAAATATATGGTAACCAGTTGCAAGGCACTGTTACATTCACATTGAGATAAAACATTGGAATACTCATTGGACTTTGTTGCAAAGTTTAAAAAAAAAAAAAAAAAAGCAGAGCCTGTTAACAGCATTGAAATAATTCTTTCCCAATAATCAAATAGCCTAGATGAATTACCTATATGTTTGCCGGTTTCTTTTTAAATACAAGTTGACTTGTGTAGCAAATGAGAAAGAAGCCTAGAGTAGTTGATAGGACAATGGATGAGAGGCTATGAGCTTCCTCATTAAAGGCAAAGACTTAGCTTGCAGATGGGGTTGTTAAGTGTCCAATTTTGAACCAAGAAGTTTGGATTTTGATCTTTCTCTTTAGAAAATAAGCTGAGAAAATATTGCTTATATTTTTATCCCTGTCCATGTGGCTGGCCCTCCATGTAGCACATTAGAAGACCTGGTCAGAGTTTCCTAGGCAGGCAGGCACAGTGGAAGTCCACTGCATGCTAACAATTACCTTTTCCGTACTCATTACCGTGCCAATGTTGCTTTTGTCTAACTTTTGCCTGTCTCCTATCTTGCAGCACTCTTTTAGGGTCTGGAATATTTGGAATTTTTATCAATCCCACCATAAGTGAATTATAATTGTAATTTAGTGTATTAAGTCTTTGAGGAAAAAATGGAAAATATTCTCACTATAAAAGTTGTATTTACACTACGTATAGTCTATTTATCACTTTGTGTTGTTGTTGTTATGTGCCGTCGAGTTGACCCGACTCATAGTGACCCCTCCTTGGGTTTCCGAGGCAGTATCACTACGGAAGTAACTTTAGATGGGCATAAATATATCTCTGAAGTTGTGAATGTATACACTAAAACCCTAAATATATGAACACACAGATGACTGTGTCTTGTTCCAGGATAACTTCCCAAGAAGACACTTGTGAGTAGAAGTTTTTAACTTTATTTTCAGTAAAGAATCTGTTAGTTCAAGTTTATGAAAATCAGTTCCTGGTTTGATTTTAGTAATATGGAAAGCTTGGTAGCCATACTGATTCTCTCACTGAAAATCATGTAAAATGCTACATGAAATAGAAAAAAAAAAAAAAGAAACAAATGTGAAGAAATTAACTGTTGTTGTTGTTATTTGTTATTTGTTGTTGTTAAAGTTTCTATTTGCCATTGAGTCGGCCCCAACTCATAGTGACCTCTACTTGGGTTTTTGAGGTGGTATCACTACGGAAGTAGATTGCCCAACCTTCCTTCTGAGGAGTGACTGGAAGGTTTGAACCACTAGCCTTCTGGTTAGCATTCAAGTGCCTTAGGCACTATGCTACCAGAGCTCCTGAAGAAATTAATAGTCAGCCCCAAATCTAAGTGAAGTGGGAATCCTGAGAAATAAGCAGAACAGGAAACCACAGGTAAGTCTGAGCCTCTGTCTTCAACTACTTTGGGTACAGAACAGCAAGCTTAATGTCCACCCAAAATGTTGTTGTTGTTGTTAGGCACCATTGAGTTGATTTTGACTCACAATGACTGCATGTGACAGAGTAGAATTTCCCAGTAGGGTTTTCTAGGCTGCAATCTTTACAGAAGCAGATTGCCAGGACTTACTTACATGGACTTGCTGGGTGGGTTTGATCTGACAACCTATTGATTAGCAGCACAATGCTTAACCTATTAGTTTGCACTACCAGGGCTTTTTTACCCAACATGGGAGGTTTAATAGGAAAACTTTTTCTTGCCCTTTAATTGGGAACTGCAATTAAAAGGTGACTGCAGATTACAGAAGAAAGCAGATTACATTGAAAAGAGTCAGAATAAGGCTGACAGGAATGAGCCCTGGTGATACAATGGTTAAGCACTCAGTTGATTGAACCCACCAGCCGCTCTGTGGGAGAAAGATGTGGGAGTCTGCTTCCATAAAGATCTACAGCCTTGGAAACCTATGGGGCAGTTCTACTCTATTCTATAAGGTTGCTATGAGTTGGAATTGACTTGACGGCAACAAGTTTTGTTTTTTTTTTTAAAGATTGACAGGTGACTGCAACAGTGGAAGCTGGAAGGCAGTTGATCAATACCTTCAACGTACCTAGGAAAAATAATTCCTCCTGTAGAATTCTATACCCAGCAAAAATATCTTTCAAGAATGAGGATGAAATAAAGACATTTTTAGACAAAGAAAACAGATTATGTCACCAATAGCTCCTCACAAAAGGAGTTTCTAAAGGATGTACCACTGGTGTAAGGGAAATGATTCTAGATGGAAGGTTTAAGATGCAAAAAGGAATGAAGAACAAAGAGAATGCTTAATATGGATAAATCTATGGCTGTTGGCAAATAAAATAACCATGATGTTTTGTTGGTTAAAAATATGATAAAATATACAGCAATCATAGCATATACATCAACAGGGAGGAAATAGGGTTTATGTGCTCTAAGGTCCTTCCATATGCACACAGAGCATAACATGTGAATTTTTACTTTCTAATTCTTTGAACAATTAATCTATGCTTTACATATCCTTCAGAATGTATGATATATTTAAAGACACTGTGCAGAGAACAGTTAATAGCTAATCTAGGGATTTAATGATCTCAAAAGATTGATTGTTAAGGCAAAAAGGAAGGGAACATTGTGGTTTTAAACATGTATATACTAGTCATTATTTGGAAGGAAGAGATGAGATTTATAAAACTTAACAACTAATAAAAACATTGCATATTCTAGTTTAAAACAGAAAATGAAACATAATTTGATATCAATAAGTTTACTCAGTTTTATGTGTCTATATCTAACATGGTATCTAACAACATTATATGTATGAATGTTCTTTTTGGCATATATTTCAGAAATTTGACTGGTAATCTTATTAAAATCAACTGATACAGATGCCAAGTACTCAAGAGCCCATAAACTTTGAACAAGTCTTGGGATGGGCTTCCTGAGCACAGGTGTTGGGAGGTGCTGGAATGTGGTGCTAAGGGAAGCAGAGATGTTCTCTTCTCTGGTTATTTTCAAGGAAACTATAGGCAGTTGGGGCGGAGTTGCTGGCACTGCTTAGATGTAGAATCATTAGAAAGTAAGTCAGTCTCTAGCATTGATTGGTAAACTGGCTCACAGGCCAAATCCTCCACACAGCTTGCTTTTGTAAATAAAGTTTTATTGAGAGACAGTCATCCCTATTTGTTTCTTTCACATCACAGCAGCAAAAATGAGTAGTTGTTACAGACCATTTGGTTTGGTCAAGTGTAAACTATTTACTACTTGGCCCTTTATAGAAAAAGTTTGCTGACTACTGGTCTATAGTGAAGAGGTTTCTAAAGGTAAAAGCTGCAGAGAGGATACCTTTAATAATATCTCATAGTAGATAACTGTGACTATGTCTTGAAAGTGTGTCTATCTAGTTGACTTTGTCACAAATAAGAATGATAATGATAATTAGCATAATGACACTTAGAGCCCTTGCCACATGTCAGGCACTGTTCTAAGGACTTTACTTGTTTTAACTCATTTATTTTCAAAACCACATATGCAAGTGAACTTTGATAATGATGATCTGAAGTTATTAAATTCTCCTCTGCGA
>NW_006922120.1:135631-143063 GCF_000298275.1 Orycteropus afer afer
TTTTTTATCTACGTAACATGGGTAGCTGGAAAACACAGACACATGGGGAGACCCAAGAAAGCCTGGCAAAAAAGGAAAAGGGAAACTTGAGAATGGGCTGAAACTTTGCATGTATATACCTTGAATGGAGATACCCAGACATGCCCAGCAGAAGTGGAAGCATTACAGCCTCAAGGTGTTTGATAAACACCTGCACCCAGATCACTGTCTGACCATTAAGCTATGAAGACAGAGGGAAGACCCCTAGGAATCTAGGCTATAAAAAAAAAAAGAAAAGGAGATAAAACAAAACCGAGCAAAGACGTGCTGCATACTGCACACTCTACAGGTTAAGTACAGGAGAGTGACAAAAACAAAACAAAACCACCAAATCTCAGAACAAGGAAACAGAATGCAGCTTTACAATATACTATCTAAAATGTTTCATTTTCCAAAAAAATATCACTAGACATGCTGTGATAGGAAGAAAAAATGGCATCCAAATAAGTAGATACCCTAATCCCTGGAACTTGTGAATATGTTACCCTAAAAATGACATACTGCACTGGGCATAGCTGCTGCAAGACTCTTTAAAGGGTTAAAAAGCAAAGATATCACTTTGAGGACCAAGGTGCACCTGACCTAAACCATAGTATTGTTAGTTGCCTCATATGCATGTGAGAGCTAGACAATGAATAAGGATGATCACAGAAGAACTGATGCATTTGAATTATGATGTTGGTGAAGAATATTAAATGTAACATGCACTGCCAGAAGAAAAAATAAATCTATCTTGGAAAAAGTATAGCCAGAATGCTCCTTAGAAGTGAGGATGGCAAGACTTCTCACGTACTTTTTTTTAAATTCTGCTTTGGGCACAAATTTACAAAGCAAATTTGTTTTACATTCAACAGTTCATGCAGATTTGATATCACAGCCCCGATTACCATCCCCAACCATAAAAATCTCTTCTCCTCTCCCCTCCCTGTGACTATTTTAACTATGTGCCCTTTTTAACTACACATTCCTGTCTGTCCAGCTTTCCCTCCATGTGAATGCTGCCCCTCTGGTGTCTCATGGATGATTAATCTAAGGGGTCCATCTCCCTAGAGTAGGTAGGTGCATCATCCTGGGGTAGGTGTTCTGCATGTAGGTCTTTCTACTCTTGGGCTGAGAGCCAATCCATGGAAGTGAGTCCATTTCTAGGCACAAAGGGTAACCCAGGGCCACTGTCTTGGGGCTTCCACCAGTCTGTATCTGACCAGTAATTCTGGTCATTTTTGTGTTTTTGAATTTTGTTCCACATTTTTCCTTCCACTCTATCTAGGATCTCCAGTTTTGATCCCTTTCTGAAGAGTTGGCATTGATAGCCTGGCACCTTGTGGTCCATCTTATCCTTGGACTAATTGTTTCCAGATGCTTTTGATTTTCTTCACTCTTCTTTGCTTCAGATGAGAGGAGACTAATAGTTGCATCTTAGATGGCCGCTTGAAAGCTTTTAAGACCCCAGTCACTACTCACCAAAGTAGGTTGTAGAACAAGATTTTTACGCACTATGTTATGCCATTTGAGCATGATGCCCCCCAAGATGATGGTCCTGAGTACACAGGCCTGGTGATTCTCTCTCTCAATGTGTTTGGTTGTCTCTGAGAAGTTACTCCAACTCTGTCTTCTGTTGCTTCTGTAATGTATGTGGCTAATTTTGTAGCACAAGTGCTACAAATGTATGTGGCTAATTTTGTAGCACAAGTGCATATGTAAGATTATCTTCAGCCAAATCTATCCTTGGTCTAGGGTATATTCCTGTTTGCCTACCCCCACCTGATCTTTTCACCTGTCTATGAATTTATTCATAGACTAGTGTTTGTTGTTAGTTGTAATGTAGTATTGTACATGTACTAGTATTTGCCTCTGTGGTCTATATGTTATGTGCACGTTTCAGTGTCCTTCCTTTCCCCAATGTCATCATGCTGGTCAGAGACTCTTTCCATACTGTCCCTACCCTCACCCAAATTGACATATGACCCCCAAGTAGTCTGAAATTTTCCTTCCCCTCCCTTCCTGTCCATGATAACCAAGAAAGTGAATCTCCTTCCCTGAGTAAACCTTTCCTTGACTTTTTACAATAATGGTATCATACAATATTTGTCCTTCTGTGATTGACTTATTTCACTCAGCATAATGTCCTCCAAATTCATCCACATTGTGAGATGATTCATGTATTCTTTATTATTCTTTAATGTTGCACAGTATTCCAATATAACATGGATATGAATTACACATTTGAATTATGATGTTGGTGAAGAATACTGAATATAACACGGACTGTCAGAAGAACAAATAAATCTGTCTTAGAAGTACAGCCAGAACGCTCCTTAGAAGTGAGGATGACGAGACTTATCATGTACTTTGGGTATGTTATCAGGAGGGGACCAGTCCCTGGAGAAGGACATCATGATTGGAAAAGGAGAAGGGTAGCAAACAAGAGGAAGACCCTCAATGAGATGGAATGACTCAGTGGCTGCAGTGATGAGCTCAAACACAGCAACAATTGTGAGGATGGTGCAGGACTGGGCAGTGTTTAGTCCTGTTGTACACAGGGTCACTATGAGTTGGAACTGACTCACTGGCACCCAACAGCAATAAACAACGAGTGATCTTCACACAACACAAGGGAATTTCATATCCATTATTTAATTGATAAGAATCCCTGGAAATGCAATGGTTAAGCACTCGGTTGCTAATCAAAGGGTTGGTGGTTCAAACCTACCCAGTGGCTCTGAGGGAGGAAACCTGGCCATCTGCTCCTATAAAGATCACAGCCTAGAAAACCCTATGAGGCAGTTCTACTATATTATATGAGGTTTCTATGAGTCTCTAGTCGCGTAGTGCCTAGGGCACTTGATTGCTAACCAGAAGGCTGGCGGTTCAAATCCACCAGCCACTCCTCAGAAGGAAGGTTGGGCAATCTACTTCCGTAGTGATACTGCCTCAGAAACCCAAGGAGGGGTTGCTATGAGTCAGGTCCAACTCTACGGCACATAACAACATGAGTCAGAATTGACTTCATGGCACCTAACAACAAAAATTTCATTGATTACTAGCTAAAATTCCATTGCACTTTATTATTTTGATTATACAGATATAGATGCAAGGTTCCAGATTATGTAATTTGCCCAAAGTGGCAGAACCTATAAATGGAGGAGCTGAGGCTAGAACTCAGCATATGATTCCTATATCTCTGATCCTTCCAGTTCACCTCACTGCTCAGTAAGCCTCGCCTTTCTAATAGTTTTGCTTTAAATTAGCTCTGCCCACTTTGTTACCTTTGTAGACTGTAATTAACACATCTCCACTCAATTTCAATAGTAGCTAATGCCCAAATTTGAGCCCACTGAGGACACATACATCAATAGTCTGGCATTACTTTCCACTGCCAGGAGCCTACTGGCAAAACCAAATTCATCACTTAACTGAAGAAAAAAAAAGTGTTGGAAGAATGTGAAACCAATCAATCTGCCAGCAGGTTTGCTTCACATGGAAAACCTGAAATCCAGCATCCAAATAAATAGCAGAATATTGTTGCTACCAGCCGTGTTTCCATTTAAGACACCATTTGTGGAAAATATTTATTACAGTCTTCCATTTTTTCTGCACAAAATCAAAGAAAATTGAGAAATGCCAAATTACATTGTCTTCCAAACTCCTGTCATAGAGTAACTCAGCTCTCAGAAGCTATTCTCTGAAGATATTATTGATGTTCTACCAAGTTGATGGAGTAATATAATTTCCTAGCATGAAAAAAGGCTGGCAAACAGAATTGTGCTCATTAGAGCAATATCTGTACAATGCCTTATTCCATTTTCATTACTTTCAAGATCACACATCATGTTACAGGGCAGAATGGCCACCTTGCAGAATGGTTGCCCTGGATATTTCAGTATTTTTCCAGTTGAAAGTAGATTTTTAACACTTCTGAAAATTATAGCTATTTTTGCTAGGGAGGGCTCATTTATGCTTCTGAGGAAAAGATCTCTATCTTCCTCAGTCTGAAGGTCTATGCAGCCTTTATTTACATGCACATGCCATTATTTTAGGGAGCTCTGGTAGCATAGTGCCTAAGCACTTGACTGCTAACCAGAAGGCTGGTGGTTCAAACCCACCAGCCACTCCTCGGAAGAAAGATGGGGCAATCTACTTCCATAGTGATACTGCCTCGGAAACCCAAGGAGGGGTCGCTATGAGTCAGGGCCGACTTGGCAGCACATGACAACAACAACAACAACCATTATTTTAAGACTCATACATTTCTGTGGGGACAGTCTGTTCCAACATCAATTCCCCATCAAGCCCAGTTCTAGTGCTGGGCCAGTTTATATCATAATTATGAAGAAAGCACTACTTAGCTTTATCCCTTTTTCATCTCTATTTCCTGGCAACTTTTCTCTTTTACCCAACTGAAGGACTAGTCAGAGGCCCTCTTGGTGATGGCTGACAAGTACTGCCTTCCCCAGTGTATCTGACCCCAAATGTTCTCTGTTCATTCAATCACAATTTCTAAACTTCCCTTGGAAAAAATTATTTCTTCAGGGTATTAAAAGAAAGCAATCTTATTAGATTATATTACAGCTGTTAATGATTGATAATTTCATAGATTCATTTGCATTTTGAAGAAGAAATTCTTATTAACTCCAAAGAATTTCTAATGGATAAAATTTGAAGCAATGTAATTACGTGATGAACTTTCATCAGTGTAAAGGAAATGGATTTTTGGGTATGAGTTCCTCCCAGGATTTTCTAAAGTAATCCATGGAGAGCTGAGGTTCACATACCAAGCACAGAATATAGTCAGTTGATTTTTGAGGTGAGCAATGTGGTGGGCACACTTTCAGCCTTGCTACTGAAATGCCCATTATATTGCTTAATAATATAATGAGAGGAGCTCTGGTAGTGTAGTGCCTAAGGCACTTGCTTGCTAACCAGAAGGCACTAACCCACCAGCCACTCTTGGGAAGGGAGGTTGGGCAATCTACTTCCGTAGTGATACCACCTTGAAAACCCAAGGAGCGGTCACTATGAGTTGGGTCTGACTCGATGGGATATAACAACAACAACAATATAATGAGGCAAATGCACGATGTGTTGAAGAGCTTGAATCCCCCTGAACAGACTCCACCACAGTAGGGAGAGGTTGACAGCACCCTGCAGACATATCTTCTACCTTATAAGCTCTTGGTATTTGGAAAGATTTGCACTCTGAGCTCCGTAATCTGTTTTCCTCTCCTACTAATCTTTCAACATGATTGGAGTGATCTTCAGTTATTTATGGCACATGTCTATTAGAATAAAGGAGTAAGGGTGTGTGTTTCCAGTTGCTGGAATGATTCATAGACTGTTTAGAGTTAGGAGAAATCAGAGATCACCTACTTCAACACTTTTACTTCACAGATGAGGACAGGACACAGCTTAGAGAAGTTGCCCTACATCCAGTGACTTACTGTCGGCCATGTAGCAAACACTAAATACAGATTCTTCCTATCCTTCAGACCTATGGTCTTGTTTAGCTCAAAAAAGGTTCTTTGCTAAATGAGTGGCTGAATTCCTGACATCCTCCTCTTTTCATTATAACTCACCTTATCCCAGCCTAACCAACACACTCACATGTCTTAGTTCTAGACTCTGGCAGGAAGCAATCATAGATCATGACAGAGTCAGGAATAAGAACAATAAGAATTTGGGGACAGGCTGATTTATTCAGGTTGTGACCCTTAATATGACACATAAGTGTGGTAAATGGTGTATCTTTAATCACTAACACAGATTTCAGAAAATAGGCCAATTATTTTATTTTTACAGGAGGATGTTTAGACTAGGGGACTGAGAAACTCACTCTTAGAGAATCTCTATCATGGAGTGTTCCTTAAAGGCAAGGTCAAGAGCTCTTCTTTAAATAGAGCACCAGGGGTAACTGGAGTCTAACATTTGCAGATGAGCCCCTTTCATGAAATGTAAGGTTTACAAGGTTCCTGTGGTGCTAGGGCCAGTCTATGATTGTATGCCACCATCTTTTGGGACCTGAATGTTTATTATAAGACCCTTTTAGAGATGTTTTCCTGGGTACTTTCCTAATGAGGCAAATGTCATCATCATGTTGTTGTTGTTGTTGTTATGTGCCATCGAGTCAGCCCTGACTCATAGCGACCCCTCCTTGGGTTTCCGAGGCAGTGTCACTACAGAAGTAGGATCGCCCAACCTTCCTTCTGAGGAGTGACTGGTGGGTTTTGAACTGCCAGCCTTCTGGTTAGCAGTCAAGTGCCTTAGCCACTAGTCATCATCATACTCATCTAGAAATGGAAAGCTGTTGCATAGAAGAGGGGCTGGGGACTTTTCCAAACCAAACTAGCAGAGGCAGGAACAGCACTGGAACCCAGTGAAAATTAGCAGAGACTGGTGATTATCAGTAGTACAGAACACTGCAAGTTTATCCAAGTAAGGATTTCAATAAAAATAACATTTAGCCTGGTTTTGGTGCTGAGTTCCAGTAAGATGGTGGAACAGGCAGAAAGACTACACAGACCCTCTTCAACAAAGAAAAGGGAAACCAATTAACACAGATACAGAAGATAATCCTGGAACCCTGAGCCTTGAAGGGAAGGATATAGAAGTGAACTAAACTCCAACTAGCGGAAGAATTTTCATGAAAACACCAAAAAAAGGAGACATACAAAGCTGCATTCTGGCAGTGATCCTGATGGCACAGACAGCTTGGATATTGCCAAGTGGTGGTAGGAACTAAGAATTAACCTAAAAATTGGCCCTGCTAGTCAGGGACCGCACAGAGGACTGACTGCTCTGGTGGCTGGTGAATAAAAGGGGAAGCAGCAGAAGGGAAGGCAGGCTGAGCTGTGGATTTTTGCCTATTTGGAGGGTGCAGCCATCTTGAATGTTTACAAGTGGTTAGACCATTTTGGATATTTAAAGCAACAGCATTCTCCCAGATTCCAGGGACTTAAGAACAGGCTCCACTTGCCAGGAACGTCAAGGACATTCTGGATGTGGACTACTGGAAAGGTGTGACATTTCCCTTGTTACTCTTATACCCCACACACTCTTGGTGAACGGAGGTGTGGCCATCCCTCACTTCCACCCACCTTCTGAGCCGGCAGGAATTCCATCCTAGCCTGTGTGCTTGGATGGAGCCTGGGTGTCTTGCCCCGCCCTGCCCTGATTTTTTTTTCTTTTTTCTGTTTTTCAGTTTGTTTGTTTTTGTCTGTTTTAAAACTACTACTCTCATTATTACTTTTGTCCTTTTTACTATTATTCTTTATTGTTCCCCTCCCAGGTCCTAGTTTTCAGCTTTTTTTCTGTTCCCTGTTCCTGGTTGCATTTTTTTTTTTTTTTTCTTTCTCATAGTTATCTTCATTCCCTGTTTTGCTTTTTGCAGTTTTCCCAT
>NW_006922120.1:151075-190493 GCF_000298275.1 Orycteropus afer afer
GTACCAGTAACTGGGTTTATTACAAACATGAGATGACCCTAAATCCTTTATGTTGTCATTAGAATATTATTTTTCTTTATTATTTAGCACAATTGTGTGTTCTATGTTCTGGAAAATTCCTTCAGTTTAAGTACTGGTGCCACACAAGTCAGGTCTCCAGTAAACAGAATTTCATAAGTTCTCCATTTTATCATTTCTACCCTTTCCCACATCCACTCACACTGATAACTGTTATTTTTTAGCTGCCCTCAAAACAATGCCAGCATAAAGATGGTTTATGGGTTAATGAATTTCCATGTTTAAGTGTTTTCAATTTCTAGCTGAAAGTGTAGCTCCTCATATACTTTTGAGTAAACAAAGGAAAATAAATCTTGATGTGGTATACACCTTTGAGGAAGACACATCAGAAAAATCCATTCATTTATTTGTTCATTCATTCACTCACATATACAGCAAACATTTATTGAGCACCCACAGTGTACCAGCCACTATGGAGATAAAGTGGGAAATAAGACAGACTATGGTTCCTGTCACATCACAGTGGTAGGGCCCAACACTGAAAAGTGTTACCAAGCCTAATACATACTGGATTGTTTTTATAGGGTCCTGTAGCAGAAAGGCCTAGTATAAACTGCAGAGTCAGGAAAAACTTCCAAGAAAAAAAACCCTTTTTTTGGAGGAGGAGGCGCTGATAAATAAGTCAAAGATCCTAGGGCAGATTAAGATTTCAAGAAACTGATAAAAATACCAGTGTCTCCTTAGTACAGAATGGGGGTTAAATTTGGACATTATTCATCTGCAATGAGGAAGGAAAGGTGACACTAGAAGTGCCAGATCAGCTGACTCAACCCTGGTGATGAGTAGGCAATACAAGATAAAGCCCACCTTCATCCCCCCACTCACTCACCAGGCTCAAGCAAGTTTGCCAGATTCAGGGTCAGCAAAGTTCTTCAAGGGCAGGGCTTCACTCTCCACATTTAGCTCCAAACCAGGCACTTGATAAACAAGAATGCTTTTAAAACAGCATGTAATTAAAGAAAGTTCCTTTTTGGCAGAAGGAAAATCTTTGGGGCAGGAATTGCCACAGACAAGCCTCAGCAAGGTTAGCATGCCTGAGAGATGAGTACACTCTGATTCTGTGGGTCATCACTTGAATTGCCTCCACTAACACTGCTAATTTGGGGAAAGAAAGTTGGACACTTTTATGGATCAAATACAAATGAAAACTTAGGTGCAGCCTTGAATTTGAATCCAAGACTCTGGATGGCGCTATGTTCCATCTAACCACTAGGACCGATAGTTTCTACTATGAAATAAAATTTCTGCTCCATTCACTACATTCCTGAACAAACTGTTTTTCAGTTGAGAAAGTATTACATCTATCTCAAAAACCAGGGACAATAAAGACAGGCGATAGGAATTAATTCTTTCTGTAAGGATGATGTGAAGTCTGTCCTGAGATCTGAAGCACAGGAGATGTGAAGGACAGAGGGGCTGCAGTGGAGCTCATCGACCAGGCTGTCTGTCTTTAATTTAAACCGTGCCATTAAAAAGTGACATCCCTAGCAGACAAGCAATTCCTCCTCAGTGCCTAAGAACTCAGTCATTTCATCAGATGGGCCACTTTCTTTATCATCCACAAGGGATGTCTTTACTAAACTGCTCTGGGCATTTTATGGGAAATGAAATCAGTTGGGAAAAAGAGAGCCCACTATTCACCTAGGAAAAGAGGGCTGGCAAACTCAGTAAGAACCTTTCCAAATCTCCCCCTGGGCACAAAGTACTACTTGCAACACTTATTAATTCAATGGATCGGTTTATCCTGCTAACTCCATGGTACTGCAAAATAGCATATGGCAACAGCAGGAGTTCCCAATTTTGGGCCGTGGTGACACTGTGTCTCTGTCGGTAACCAAAGTTTATGTGCTTACTGTCTGTTTTTCTTGGGTAGGGCAGTGGAGTAGGGCCCTGTCAGACAGAATATCATTTTCTGTAGTTAATGAATTTATCTGTCTCTCAGGAAAGAAAGGGCAAGAAGATGAGACAGAGGAAGAGAGAAAGATAGAGGGAGAAAGACCAGGAGCACTCACATGTGTATCGGTGGGCATTTGTTCCCTAGAAATTCAATTTATTAAACAGTAATTCTTTTTTCTAAGCCCTCAGCCACACTGCTTCTGATACCCAGAGGTCACATGTGTTTGGGAGCCCCTGAGGAAGTTCCAAACGAGCACACATTTTGCAGGACAGACGACCTCCTCCCCCTCCCTCTGTGAAAGTCTCCTTTTCCTCCTCTGCCCTCTTATTTCTCTTTCCAGAATTACTGCTTGTCTCCCTTTTCTCCAAGGAGCTATGCTGGTGCACTGGCTAAGGCATTTGGCTGCTGACCAAAAGGTTCGTGGTTTGAATCCACCAGCTGCTCTGTGGGAGAAAGATGAGGCAGTTTGCTTCTATAAAGATTTACAGTCTTGGAAACCTTATGGAGGCAGTTCTACTCTGTCCTATAGGGTCACCTGCTATGAGTCAGAATCGACTTGATAGCAGTGGGTTTAGTTTTTTCCCTTGTCTTCAAGTTACCACTTTCCCTATCACCAGTTCTCTTCTCATTCTTCTTCATTAGTTCTCATTGTCAAGCCCCATGCTTGACACAGAACCATCAGGCAATGTTTTCAAAAAGCATACTTGTGTGTGTGTGTGTGTGTGTATCAGTGGCATATATAAATTTATTTCCCAAAGGCTGATCTATAAAATTTTGTTTCTGTCTTATTTCTCGGCTTGTTCTCAAAGAGAGGGAAGAAAAAAATTGCTGATGATGTACCTAGGGGCTTTATGACTGCTTTTTCATTCATTGCTTCAAGGAATATTTACTGAGTACCGACAACTAGCCAAGCACTGTTCTAGGTGCTAGGTACTACTCTAGATAAGTGTTCCCTCAATCAATTCTCACACTCACGGCTGTGGAGTCGATTTGACTCATTGTGATCCGTCCTTGGGTTTCCAAGGCAGTATCACTGCAGAAGTAGATTGCTCAATCTTCCTTCCAAGGAGTGGCTGGTAGCTTTGAACTGCCAGCCTTCT
The DNA here is from genome assembly GCF_000298275.1 of Orycteropus afer afer. Taxonomy (NCBI): domain Eukaryota; kingdom Metazoa; phylum Chordata; class Mammalia; order Tubulidentata; family Orycteropodidae; genus Orycteropus; species Orycteropus afer. The sequence goes on from NW_006922120.1 coordinate 154,151, forward strand.
GATTAGCAGCCAAATGCCTTGGGCACTATGCCAAGAGAGTTCCCTCACAAGTAGGTAAACATTATACTCATTTTGTAAATGAGGCAACTGCAGCTCACAGAGGTTAAATATTTGGTCTATGTTGTGTTGTTATGTGCCATTGAGTCAGACCTGACTCATAGCTACCCCTCCTTGGGTTGCCGAGGCAGTACCACTACAGAAGTAGATTGCCCCATCTTCCTTCCAAGGAATAGCTGGTGGGTTTGAACTGCCAGCCTTCTGGTTAGCAGTCAAGTGCCTTAGGCACTATGCTACCAGAGCTCCTTGTCACATAACTAATACACTGCAAAGCTGCTTTGTCTCTAAGGTATGATCTCTTTAAGATCTATAAGGTGCTAGTCTAGGGATCCTCTTTGTAATCAGATTTGGTAAATTAACATGCCACACTGGACCCTAAAATGATAATTATTGATGACAATAGAGAATGGCCAAGATCCTGATCACTTTCTAATCTAGGCATGGAATTTTGATATTCCATTTTTTTTTTCTTTTTTGAATGCCAGGTATTTTGGTTACCTACTGCTGCTCTGACAGGAATATACCACAACTGAGATGGCTTTAACAAACAGGAGTTTATTCTCTAACAGTTTGGAGGTTTTAAGTTCAAGTTCAAAGTGCCAGGCTCTAGGGGCTGGGTGAAAGCCCCTCAACCTTGGGCTTCAGCGCTGTGTCCTATTCCCAGCCCATTGAAGCTGGAAGCTTTTCTTCACTCAGACAGCTGGTGGCTGCTGAGGCTGACAAGCCCAAGGTTGCCAAGTAAAAAGGCACAGTCCCAATGTTACCAAACAACATGGCAGACCACTAATTCAAGTCCAGAAAAAGTACCAAGAGCAGCAGGGCATGGCAGCCTGTTGAACAATGACTTGGTTCTACAGGCAGGGTTCAAGAATGCCAAAAGGCCAGAGACCATTCCCAAAGCTGTTTCTTATATACGGGAAGCAGATCTATTCCCTAAAGCAGCTACTCAGCTGCTCCAATAGATTCCATCATGGAGTTAATTACCAATCTCACCGTGGGGATAACTACATCCAGCTGCCCAGCCACTCAACCAGGCCCAGCCAAGTTGCCACACAAACTTAACTACCACACCAGGCTAACAAGAAGTATAAAAAGTCTATCAAAATACCTGCAAGCGAGGATCTCCTCAGTATCTGTTTTAATGAATAGATAAAATGATCAATAATTAACACATGGGAGCTCTGGTAGCATAGTGCCTAAGGCACTTGACTGCTAACCAGAAGGCTGGCGGTTCAAACCCACCAGCCACTCCTCGGAAGGACAATGGGGCAATCTACTTCCGTAGTGATACTGCCTCGGAAACCCAAGGAGGGGTCACTATGAGTTGGGTCCGACTCGATGGCAAATAACAACAATTAACACATAGCTTCTTTACAAACAGTAACTCCAAGAACTGTTAAGAAGACAGGAACTATCTGTAGGGTTGGGGTAAATGTCAGGGAGATCACAAGGAAAGAGCCAGAAGTGAAAATCAAATACAAAGAAGTCCTTGCAGGCTCAGCTCATTCATGTCAGTGTGACCAGTGGCTTCTGCCATCCAGTACCATAATGATGATAAAATATGTTTCCTTAAGTTATCAAAGACTGTGCTAAATTAATATTTCTGGTAAAGGCTTGATATGAGAAAAGCTGCCTCATGCCCTTTGCTGTATTTCTAGTCAGGATATGTCTTCCATCCAGGGTCTCATTCGCACATCTTTTGGGGTGGCAGACACTGTGCAACACCAATTTGGCCCTGCTTTCCAGAAAAAACTGAGTGGGAATGAAAATGAATGAAATAAAAAATGACACCACCTTTGTCCCTGTTGATAAAGGTTCAGTTTGCTTATTGTCCCAACCAAATCTTCACATTGCCACACTGCAGTGAATGGCACCTAGAGGTCCCCATCTCACTTCACCCTGAGCAACATTCACTACAGTTTATCCTTCCTCTATCTCTCTTGGCTTCTATAACACCACTTTTTCACCTCTCTACGCTGCTCTGTGGTCTTCTCCATACAGCTCTTTCCTGCAGGGACTGCCTGTGTAACTCATGATGATAAACAAACTCCTAACCATGTCCCAAAAGTCACACATGATCTGGTTCATGTCTATTTCTCTCTTTTATAACAAGGAACTTATAATGCAACCTTGCATGCTGAAAATGAAGACCACTTGAAGAACTTGCTGGGGAAGGTCAGAGACTACAGCCTTCAATGTGGATTATTCCTGAAAACAAAGAAAACAAAAATCCTTATAACTGGGCCAATGAACAACATCATTACAAATGGAGAAAAAGTTGAAGTTGTCAAGAATTTCACTCAACTTAGATCAATAATCAATGTCCATGGAAGTGGCAGTCAAGAAACCAAATGATGTATTATTGCATTGGGCAAATATGCTGCAAAAGATCTCCTTATGTTTTAAAAAAACAAAGATGTCACATTGATGACTACGGTGCACCTGACCCAAGCCATGATATTTTCAATCACCTCATATGCATGTGAAAGCTGGCCAGTGACAAAGGAGGATATAAGCACTGATGCATTCAAACTTAGTGTTGGTGAAGAATATTAAATATACTGTGGACTTCCAGAAAAATGAACAAATCCATCTTAGAAAAAAGAAACAAATACTAACAGACTGTTCCTTAGAAGCAAGGATGGTGGGACTTTGGCTTGCTTACTTTGGACACATCATCAGGAAAGACCAATTGCTAGACAATGATATAATGTTTGGTAAAACAGAGGGTCTGTAAAAATGAGGAAAACTATCAATGTGATAGATAGACACAATGACTACAACAATGGACTCAAACATACCAACAGTCTTGAAGATAGCACAGGACCAGGCAATGCTTCCTTCTGTTGTACATAAGGTCATTATCAGTTGGAATCAACTTGATGGCAACCAACAAAAATAGCAACATTACCATTAAAGTTAATTTGTCCTAAATTGTATGTTGTCTGATAATGATATTATTATCTCAGCTTTATTTTTATTAATATTGTCATGGTATATCTGCTTCCATCTCATCATTTTTAACCCTAAGGTGTTGTTTTCTCCATAATCAGTATATAATTATTTTTCTCCTTAGTCTACCTGATAGTCTCTGTCTTTTAAGTTAATATTTAAATGTAATCTTATTGCACTTAAATTTATGGTGATATACGTGGGTCAGTATAAGTAGGAATTGACTTGATAACAACAAACAAAAAACATACCCTCCTTATTTCACTGTTATCTGCAATTTTAGTTTCTCCTCTTGCTCTAAAAATCAGGAAAAGTTATTTTGCAGTCATTGATTGTTTATATTTTTACTTACTGACATTTCAGTACTTTCTATGCTCCCCCATGCATCCTACAACTTCCCTCTGTGATTACTTCTTTTGCAATATATATTCTTTAATTCTTTTAGCAAGAGTCTACTTGGAATGAGAATAAAAATATCTTTATTTCATTCCCTTAAAAGATACAGACACAATATTTGCTTGACAATTATTTTCTTCAGCATATTGAAGAGATTCCACGTGTTCTGACATTGATGGCTGCTGATGAGAGATGTTCTGTCAATCTAATTGAAATCAGACTTTAAGAATTTCTCTTTGTCCTTGATGTTCTGAAATTTCACTACAATATGTCCAAGTTTGGGTTTCTTTTTATTGATTCTGCTCAGTACTTGGAGTATGATTTGAATTTGAGAATTGGTATCTTTTTTCACTTCTGGGAAACTCAAAATGTGCTGGTCATTTCTTCTTTTCAAGACTGCATAAGAGTAGTTCATTGGGGAGTCTCAAAGTATCCTTCAGGTCTCTTAGCTGTTTTTTCTCTTTCTTTTTCTATTTTGTTGTTTCTCTGAGCTGTATTCTCAGTGAATTTCTTAGTACTGGCTTTTAATTCAATATATTTTTATTTCAATAACAGTAATTCTCAGTTCTAAGATGTCTAATTGGTTCTCTTCCAATGATTATCTTCCTGATTCATTTCTGTCTGCCTCGCCACCCCCATAGATATTGGTCCTTCATTTTTATCTTTAAGGACATGAAATACATTTAAAATTTGCTCTATAATTTTATTTAACATATGGAGTGAATTTTTCTTGTGATTTCTCATTCCATTGGTTTTCTTAATGTTATATTTCCTTGTGTTTTTTGGAATCTTTGTCTTAAATCTCATTTTCAATGGGAGATTCTCTCTCATCTGTTTGTCTTTGACTTTATCGCCACTTCTCCCACTCCCAGGCACCTGGGCCCCTATCTTGGCCCTGGGATCCCACCCTCAGTGATAAAACCAAAACCAAACACACTGCTATGAAGTCGGGTCCTATTCATAGCGACCCCTCCTTGGGTTTCCGAGGAGGTATCACTATGGAAGTAGATTGCCCAACCTTCCTTCTGAGGAGTGGCTGGTGAGTTTGAACTGCCAGCCTTCTGATTAGCAGTCCAATGCCTCAGGCACTAGGACAGATTGCAAATACAGTCACTGGGGCAGCAGGTGGCTTGACTCAGGTCCCATGAGAATTCTTTGTCTAGGATCCTAGACCTCCATAGATGTAGAAGGCTCACATAAGCTATTGTCCCAGGTAGTGGTCAGCAGCCCTTTTTATCAACCTCCTGTTGAAGTGAGGGAGTCTTCTCTCATTTAAAAGCAGCCATAGTTAGTTTTAAGCAGTGAGTCTAATTCCACTTCCCACTTTACAGAGTGCATAACTAGTCCCCACTACATCACAAGAACCACATTACCAGGTATGCCACTATTCCATCCCAGATTCAGGCAGCCAGCGGCTTTGGCTCTGTCCCTTCTTACTCTGGTCCACAGAGATATTTGTCTTACTTTAACCCTTGCTATGTCTTTTCCGTTCTCCCTTGTTATATTTAGTCTCTAATGCTGTCTTACAATGTTCCCTTAATACTAACTCTTTAATTCCATCTCATGCCATTAGCCCATATACGTCAGTCACCTTCTTTGGCCTGTCTTCAGTTATCTTCAAAAAAACCAATCTCATTGTCTCAATTCATAGTGACTCCTCGTTGGGTTTCCAATCTACTCCATGAAGTAGATTGCCCAATCTTCTTTCTGAGGAGTGGCCAGTGGGTTTGAACTTCCAGCCTTCTGGTTAGCAGTCACATATGCAGTAGATTGCCCAATCTTCCTTCTGAGGAGTGGCTGATGGGTTTGATCTGCCAGCGTTCTGGTTAGCAGTCAAACGCCTTAGACACTACACCACCAGAGCGCCCTTCAGTCTTCTAGCCAACCAACATTTCTCCACTTCAGGACTAGATATTCCTGGATGGCATAACCAAACACTGGACCCTCTGCTGCCATCTCCCCTCCCCAAATACCATCCTTAGCCTCACATTTCAGCTGAACATATTCTCAGAAAGACCCTTTCTGACCACTTTATCTTAGTATATTCCCCAACCCACCTCCAAATTTATTACTGTATCCAGTTAATTTTCTTCAGAGAAAAGTTGAAAATTGCCACACGAACTCCAAAATGACATCACAGGGAATACTTCCATCTTTTTTGGTAAAACTCATCTACATAATTCAAATTGACGCAGTTCTACGTATAAATATAAAAGTCAAGAGTACACATACCTATGCTCAAGGTGAAAGAAAACATTGGGTTGAGAATTCTGCTTTTCTTTTTAAGAGTTATATGATGGACTTATCTAGAACTTAGTATTACGTCCAATAATCAATGATTCTGTTTCAGTATTTTATCAAAAAGAAAATATAATAAAACCTTATTAGTTAGGAGTAATTGGGATGGTCAAACAGCTAAATCAACAGACATTTGCAACTGTAGATTCTTTTAGTGAAATGGAGATTGATTTCTTATAAGCATGTACAATAACACGGATTAGTAGCTTATAGAACACTGTCCAACAGAGACCCTGTTGGGACCTACTGTAATGAACAGTGAGGGATTATCTATGATTAACAATGTTTATTTGGAACAGCCTGGTGTAAATGCAGCATGGATGAGCTATGTGTCCCTTATAATTTCCTATGTATCCATCATTTGCTTAGAAAAGTCTTTTTCCTTCTACACACACTAAAAATATGAACATCAGCCCAAATCCTCTCTAAATTACCACAAATTCAAAATCAGTGAGGCCAGATCAATAATTTGATATGCACAAAGCTCTTGCATATTCCGATCTGAATTGGAAGACAGTGTAGTGTAGTCACACGCCACTTCACTGCCATTGTCTCTGCCTCTGCAGTGAGCTCCTTTACTGCTGATAAATCATTGCTCTATGCTCTCATTTTCAAACACGCAGCAAATACCCAGTGAGGTGGGGAGCCTCAGTATTTCTTTCTCTCTCACTCTCACGCAGAAAGCATCACTATTCCGATCAGTCTGTCAAAAATGAAAGACCATGATTTCAGGTGCAAAGCCCCTAAGAAATAATGATGAATTTGGAAGAATAGGATGAGACATACCTGTACCAGCTAGTGCAGGAAGGAATCAGAAGATAGAGTAAATGGCTTTTGCGGTAGGGTATGAGTGGAAGGTTTTCAAAATAGTCACTATGAGAAATTTTCTATTAAAGTAACAAATGGTAAGACACAGAATATGAGGGGATTTGGACTCCATTTTCCTTGGAACAGGGCTTTACTTCAAATGGTTGTTATTGTCAGTAGAGGAAAGAGTCAACTCTAAAGAGATTTCAGGTCCACTGCAAATGCCCCCTACTGACAGGTTACACAACATCTTGCTGTGAAATAGCAAGATGTTTCCCTCAATTACTTCTGGATTCCAAAAGAGAGCTAGACCAAGAGACTAAAGGTTCATTACTTGTGATCTGTTTCCTGTGCATTCTAAGCAACTCTGCTTTGAAAAGCTGTAAGGCTTTTCATTACATGGGTTCAGGGATGCTCGGTATCTGATATTTTTAGCTTGAGGCACAGAAACCAGAGAAAGGCTTGTTCATTTGGCATAAATGTCCAGTGTTTCCCAATGTAAATTGATCACAGTCTAGAAAGTAGAAACATTCATACTTTTTTTTTTTCTTTTAAATATACAACTTTCAGCTATTACTTACTATTTCAAATTCCAGGAAACCACAGAGGATTCTACATCACGCTGTTGGAGGCAAGCATGGTGGCCTCTGGCTCCCTGAGCCCTACTCCACCACCCAGTCCTGCTCGTTTCGTCACTGAGTGGAGTCTGTGTTGTGCTTGGCTCCAGCCCCTCAGTTCCCCGACTGCATTCTCTAGAGCAGGAAGCAGTTTACAGTGTCAGCCAGAGGCGCTCCAGCCTGCAAGCAACTGCTGTTGGAGAAGCCTTCTCAGTGAGGAGTAAGAGGTACCTTGACTATTCAGCACTTGCCCCAAACACACATACACACACCTTGGGCTTTTTTCTACACTTAAGGGAGCCAGCAGTTTCTCAATCTGCCCATTGCAGACCAAGGAAGAGAGAAGCAAACCTCAGGGGTCTTGGGTTAATTCTGATCTCAAGATCTCTTTTCACTAAGCTATGGCTTTCCTGCATGAGGCTGAACAAGTGCAGAGCAACCACCCTTTTCTGCCACTGTGACACTTTCTCATGTCTCCTGTTTTCACCTCACTAGATTACCACTTCATTCTTCTCTCACATGGCTTGAATCTCTTCAGGTCACCATTCCTGCCTTTACTCCCTATTATCTACCTTCTCCCCTTCTCTCTTTCCTATTTTTCCTACCAGGATCCAGTCAATCTTATTAGTCTCAATTTTCTGCCACTCCACTCAGACTATGACTTATGTCCTTCATCATGTCCTGCTCCCTCTAATTCCAACCTCACTCTTGGCTGCCTGATGATAACCTTGTTACTTTCTGACAACCTACACATCCATTCAACAGGCATTCTCTCCCTCCTTCACTCCTCCCTGCACTCTCCATACTCTTTATAGATTCTTGCCAACTCTTCCCTCAAACTGAGAACCTGCCAACTCCTTTGAGAAACAACAAACATTCCCCAGGAAGCATCAGAGATGCACATGAAATCTTTCTATTCATATTAGGTACAAAGAACTTGGCAGGAAAGGGCTGAGTGTCTAATAGTCTATGCTCCTCCTATACAAGTGTGCAAGGAGTCCAGCCACATGGCAAATATTCTTTAACATGGGATAGGGGATGCTAGAGGGGTGAGGAAGAACTGTGAAATAGCAAGAAGGCCCATGTGTGCAGATCTCAGTTCCATATATTCTGATTTCTACACTCAGAACAACCCTCAACTTTTTGTTGTTCTTTATATCTGCCATGAAATCAGTGCCAACTCATGGAGACCCTATGCACAGTGGAACAAAACACTGCCCCGTGTTGTGCCATCCCCATGATCAGTTACAAACTAGACTATTGGGATCCACAGAGTTTTCATTGGCTGATTTTCAGAAGTAGACTGCCAGGCCTTTTTCCCTAGTCCATCTAGTCTGGAAGCTCCGTGAAAACCTGTTCAGTATCATAGCAACATTCAAACCTCCACTGGCAGAGAGGCAGTGGCTATGCATGAGGTATACTGGCTAGGAATCAAACCTGGGTCTTCTGCATGAAGGTGAGAATTCTACCTCTGAACCACCAATGCTCCCCTTAATTTTTGAGGACCCTTAAAACTAATTTCTATAAAGGATTTGGAAACAGCTCATCCATTAGGATCACTAGGGAATGCTGCTGTACAGGAGGGACTGACAATTTTGTAACCAAGAAGTCCTTCCCAGTTATGTGAAAACTTTATGGGTTTGAAGGCATAGAGTCTGGGATATTTATGATAAGAAGTAGATTTAGTTACCCTGAAGCAGACTAAAGATGAGCGAATTTATGCAAATGAATGTTTTTATGCTTTGTTGTAAAACGTAGATAACGTTAATCATCTGAGTAACTGTACACATTGTTTTTCTTGTATTTTGGCTGCATACGGTGGCAGGAGGCACCTATCCTGCCTGGATTAATTTCTCTGTGATTTCTGCTAATGAACCAGTGGGCCAGAGGAGGCTTCTTGCAGCATCTCCCACCACAGGTGGCACTTGCCCACATGCCTGTGCTGTGCAACAGTGCAGGAATTCACACTAATTGTGCCAAGCAGTTGGCATCAACTCACAAACACCCCAGGGTGGCATCTTCATCTAATAACAAAAACCCTGAGTGTAGGGGTTTTTTGTTTTGTTTTTTTTTTACAGCAGCAGTTGGCCTAAGGCTCATGTACCTCTCACATGTCAATTCTGAGTCATTTGCCCTACAACACACACACTAAGCTGGGCTTTGTGCAGCTTCTTGAATGCATCAGACTTCCTCCTGTCATAGAGCCTGTGGGTGAGCTTTTCTGTGAGCCCAACCTCTTGGCTAAGTCACATCACTCTCTTAGAAGAGACTTCCTTTACTACTATCTCCCCTCTCAACTCAAGGTCAGGATCTTCTGTTTTAAGCCCTCACAAGTGTCTCTTTCCTTCATACTCTTAACATAGTTCTTAATTATATGATATATTTTTAAAATTATGTGATTAATGTCTGTCTATCACCCTAGGCTGTAAGCCTGTTAATAGTGATCATATATGTCTTCACAACATTGTATCTAATAGCACTTGGAACATGGGAGATCTGTGCAATGAATGAATGAATGGTAGTGAGAATGTAGAGCTCAGGTGAAAGAGAGTAGTATCCTATTATGCAGATGTACCTATTAACTGCAATTCACTTTTGTAGAGTATAAAAATGAAATGCCATCTAGTCACTTCTAACTCATGGTGACACCATGTGTGTCAGAGTAGAGCTGTGCTCTGTAGTGTTTTCAATGACTGATTTTTGGAAATAGATTGCCAGGCCTTTCTTCTGAGACACCTTTAGGTGGACTTAAACCACCATCCTTTTGGTTAGCAGCCCAGAGTGTTAACCACTGGACCACTCAGAGACTCCTTATAAAGGATATGGCTTGGAAAAATGACATCTATACATAACAATTGATAAAAACTTTGTTCTCCAAGGCTCTATTTTGTACAGATGCATAAGAAAAGACTAAGACATTTTTGCAATTAGTAATAAAGGCCTTCAAACAAGAAATGGACATCTCAACACCACCTGTAGGAGAATAAGCGGCCTCTAGGGAAGATTTGGCACCTGGGAGGATTTGGGCTGGCTGATTACTGGAACTCTATTCTTGGTCACTGTGACTAAAAGCAGGAGTCCCCAGGTGGTGCAAATGGTTAGCATATTCGGCTCCTGACAGGTGGGGGGTTCAAGTCCACCCAGGCTTGATGGTAACTGGTGGTGGCTAAAGGCTAGCACTGCTTTCTCAATGGAGAACAAACAAGCTAATAGCAGGGCATGTGTGTGGTTAGTTTTACGTAATTGTATATAATAAATTTCATTACAGAGCATAGGGTTTAGTTCTTCTCTATAAATTCTTCGTTCTTCACATAAAATCACGAGTTGAGGAAGCCCTTTAGATATTATTATGTATGGGTGCCTGAAATGACTGAGTACTATCTGGCTTTTTAAAATCAAGTTTTTGTTAGACAAACCAAATAAGCAGCCCCACTCACAGAATTTGATCTTAAGTTTATTTTTGTCTGGATGTACTACATATTATATGAGAACCAATTATAACTGTTTAAAATAGCTAGACTTCAAAAAATGTATTCAATCCTTTTATATGAAAAAGCATTTTCAAAAACAATAATGATGTCAATAAACAGAGTATCATATTTGACAAGATGGATTAGTAAATTGTTGAAAAACTGTTCCCAGAGAATGTTGATTAACCTCTCTCTCTGGCCTTGAGGGCACTGGAAAGAGGCCATCCTTGGCCTGGATTTATTCAACATTTTGAGCCATGATTTGGTAGAAGATATTTAAGACATGTTTATCAAACTTGCAGCTGCTATGAAGCTCAGAGGAAGGGATAATGGCTCTATAATCTCAGCCATGTTACTTAATCCACTAGACTCTCCATTGCCTCATCTATAAAATGGAGATATGATACTATCTCAAAGGGTTATTGGGAAAGAGTTAATGAGTCAAATGGATGGGATGTGAACTAATAAATGATAGTCATTTTCCATAACACAAAGAATAATGGAATCAGAATAATAATAATAATAAAACCCCTCAAATTGGAAAAATGGGCTGAAACAATTAAAATAGCCTGTATTATGTTATACTAATATAAGCATCTTCATAAAAAACAGTGACCCATATAGAAAATGAATGAGTGGCAAAAAAAAAAAACTTTCAATAATGTCACCAAATCATGTCCTTATAAAATATAACAATTTTAGTTGCAGAATCTTGATTAAGACTTTACTATATGAGTCAATCAATCCTATTTGTAAAAAAGAAGGTTGCATGTTTTAAAACTTTAGTACAATGACTCCTGTGAATCAATTTTGTTGTTGTTGTTGTTGTTATGTGCCGTCAAGTTGGACCCGACTCATAGTGACCCTTCCTCGGGTTTCCGAGGCAGTATCACTACGGAAGTAGATTGCCCTATCTTCCTTCTGAGGAGTGGCTGGTGGGTTTGAACAGCCAGCCTTCTGGTTAGCAGTCAAGTGCCTTAGGCACTATGCTACCAATCAACTTTAAGATTGTATAAAAACTTCAGTAAGTTAATTCCAATATGTTGTAAGATATTTTATAATCACTTAGTTCATTTAAAATAATTTATTTCACAGTAAGCCTGTATTATAAAAGAGTTCCATATTTGTGACCATCCTAAAGAAAGGTGATCCAATTGAATGCCGAAATTATTAAACCATATCATTAATATTGCATACAAGTAAAATTTTGCTGAAAATAATTCAAAAGTAGTTGCAGCAATACATAGACAGGGAGCTGCCAGAAATTCAAGCTGGATTCAGAAAAGGACACGGAACAAGGGACATCATTGCTGATGCCAGATGGATCTTAGCTGAAAGCAGAGAATACCAGAAAGATGTTTGTTTACCTGTGTTTTATTGACCATGCAAAACCATTTGACTATGTGGATCATAACAAATTACGGATAACATTGTGAAGAATGGGAATTCTAGAACACTTAATTGTGCTCATGAGGAACTTGTATGTAGACCAAGAGTCTACCATTCGAACAGAACAAAGGGATACTGCATGTTTAAAATCAGGAAGGGCGTGTGTCAGGGTTTTATCCTTTCACCATACTTATTCCATCCATATGTTGAGAACATAATCTGAGAAGCTAGACTATATGAAAAAGTACTCAGCATTAGATTTGGAGGAAGACTTGTTAATACCTGCGATATGCAGATGACAAAATCTTGCTTGCTGAAAGTGAAGATAACTTTAAGTACTTACTGAGCAAGATCAAAGACATAGCCTTCAGTATGGATTACACTTCAACATAAAGAAAACAAAAATCCTCACAAGTAGAACAATCAGCAACATTATGATAAATGGAAAAAAGATTGAGGTTGTGACCTCTTTAAAGTGTTGAAGACAAAAGATGTCACTTTGAAGACTAAGGTGCACCTGACCCAAGCCATCATATTGTCAATAGCTTCATATTTTTGTGACCAGGACACTGTCATTCAAATAGAACACTGCATGGTTTAAAATCAAGAAGAGAGCATGTCAGGGTTGTATCCTTTCACCATACTTATTCAATCTGTATGCTGAGCAAATAATCCGAGAAGCTGGAGTATATGAAGAAGAACATGGCATCAGGATTGGAGGAAGAATCATAAACAACCTGAGATATGCTGATGACACAACTTTTCTTGCTGAAAGTGGGGATGACTTGAAGCACTTACTGATGAAGATTGAAGAATACAGTCTATAGTATGGATTACGTCTCAATATAAAGAAAGCAAAAGTCCTCACAACTGGACCTATACGCAGCATCATGATAAATGGAGGAAAGATTGAAGTTGTCAAAGACTTCATATTGCTTAGTTCTACAACTGACACCAATGGAAGCAGCAATCAGGACATCAGACGATGTATAGCACTGGGCAAATTGGCTGTAAAGGACCTCTTTCAACTGCTGAAGAGCAAAGATGTCTCTTTGAGGACTAAGGTGCACCTGACACAAGCCATGGTATTTTAAATCACCTCATATGCATGTGAGAGCTGGACACTGAATAAGGAAGACCAAAGAAGAGTGGATGCTTTTAAGTTGTGGTGTTGTGGCACTGGCAAAGAATGTTGAAAGTACTATCGACTGCTAAAAGAACTAACAGATCTGTCCTGGAAGAAGTACAGCTGGAATGCTCCTTGGAAGCAAGAACGGCCAGAATTTGTCTGACCTACTTTGGTCATATTGTCAGAAGAGACCATTCCCTGGAGAAGGATATCATGCTTGGTAAGGTGGAGGAGGGTCAATGAAAGAGGGGAAGGCCCTCAACGAGATGGACTGATACAATGGCTGCAGTGATGGGCTCAAGTATAGCAAGGATTGTGGAGCTGGTGCGGGACCGGGTGCTGTTTTGTTCTACTGTGCATAGGGTCGCTTTGAGTCAGAGATGACTCGATGGCACCTAACAACAACAACATATGTTTGTGAAAGCTGGATTATGAATAAAGAAGACTGAAGAAAAATTGATGCATTTGAATTATGATGTTGGCAAAGAACACTGAATATATCATGGACTCCAGAAGAACAAACAAATCTGTCTTGGATGAAGCACAGCCAGAATCCTCCTTGGAAGCAAGAATGGTGAGACTTCGCCTCTCATACTTGTCATGTTGTCAGAAGGGCCTAGTCCCTGGAGAAGGATATCATGCTTGGTAAAGCAAAGAGTTGGTGAAAAAGAAGACGATCCTCACTGAAGTAGATTGATGCATTGGCTGCAACAATGGGCTTAAGCATAGCAGTGATTCTAAGAATGGTGCGGTACCCTGCAGTGTTTCATTCTGTTTTACATAAGGTTGCCATGATTCAGAGCTTACTCAAGGACACCTAAAAATAACAAGAAGAAGCCTGTATACAAGCAAAAACTTACTGAAGATCCATAGAATGAAAAGGCTCTCACTTGATAGTGTTCTTGAGAGAGAGTTCTAGAAGTCTTCATTGGCCAGAAGATCAGCAGGAGCCCTTTGCTATGAGGCCACTGCAATCTGTAGTCAGCAGTAGCGCTGGAGTCAGAAAGCTAATTGGTGGCTTCAGCCTCACCTCTCTTTCTCCCCAAACTGTGGAGTGACTAGTCTTTCTTTTTTGCTTTTTTAACTGGAAATTATGACAATAGCAACTTGATATTAAGATCAAAACTAATTTTAATTTCTTCACCTAATCTCTTAAAAGAACATCATAGATGATTTATTGTGTTTTGGTTTGTTTTTTAAGATGACACTCTTTTGCTTCGTTCAACTCCCAAAAGCAGAAGTCTTGCTTCACTAGAGAAGAATTCAGTCATGCTTCTGATACCCCAGGTGAGTGTTTCAGACTACAGCACAGGGCCTGAGGTCTGGGCTCTGAACATTTCTGGCTACTAATACTAAGGTGGTTCCAGTTTTTCATGAGATCTTTGATGACCTAAACCTTTGTGAGGGAGTGTTTTCCTTCCTTTTCCTCCCCTTTCTTCCTCCCCTTCCTTTCTTCCTCTCTTTCTTCTTTCTTCCCTTCCTACCCTCCTCCTTTTCTGTTTCTCTCTCTCTTTTTGAATTGTTGTGGTAAAATATATATGTGGCTCCATCTTAATCACTTTTAAATCCCATTAATTATATTCACAATGTGTAATCATTATCATTATTTATTTCCAAAAGTGCTTCAACACCCAAAACAGAAGCTCAGTACCGACTAAGCAATAAATTCCCATGCCTTCTTCCCCAATTCCTGGTAACCTCCAGTTAACTTTCGTGTCTATGCTTTTGCCTATTCTAGAGATTTCTGTACTAGAAATACTTTCTATATTTTTGTAGAAAACATTATACTTTCTAAAAGTGGGATCATACAATATTTGTTTGTTTGTGTCTAACTTATTTCACTCAGCATAATGTCTTCAAAATTCATCCATGTTGTAGAAGTTCATTTCTCTTTATGGCTGAAGAATAGTCCATTATATGGATATACCACATTTTGTGTATCCATTCATCTGTTGGTGGACACTTGGGCTATTTCCACCTTTTGGTTATTGTTCTGCAATAACCAATGCAATGAACACTGGTGTGACAGTATCTGTTTGAGTCACAGCTTTCAAGTCTTTGAGGTATATACCCAGGCTCATATGGTAATTATAAGTTTAACTTTTTGAGAAACTGCCAAACTGTTTTCCGTAGCGGCTGCATCATTTTACATTCCCACCAGCAAGGTAAAATGGTACCTCCATATCATCACTTTCTGGTTTTTCTCATTATAACTACCTTAATGTGTATGATGTGGAAGGAAGATGGGGCAATCTACTTCCGTAAAGATTTATAGCCTCAGAAACCCAATGAAGGTCACTATGAGTTGGAAGTTTTTTTGGTTTTAGTGAGTATGAACTAGTATTTCATTGTGGTTTTGTCTGTGGTTTCTTTTTAAAGAACAAAATCAAGCTATGAAAAAGGTGGAAGTAAACCTGACTCCTTCTTTTGGAAGACCCCAGTGTTCTAGATGAAATAGAGGGAGAAGAACCAGGAGCCTTGGCCATTGTCCTAACTCTGACCTTGGTCAAATTACTTAGCTCCCTGAGTCTTGATATCTTCATCTGGACAAGGAGGTACTGCAGTTACATCATCCTTAAACTCCTCTCTAGCCCTAAAATTCTATAATTCTGCTTTATGTCTAGGCACACAGGCAGATCTGACCGACATTTGGGGATTTGTGTCTTCACACTGCCAGCAGTGCTGGCATTTCAGAATCGAGGTAAAAAAGCTCAAATGTTCAAGACTTAAAAGCTGGCACTGAAACTCTTCAGCTTCTAAAAATCTCTCCTATCTTTCCTCATTACTGAACTTACAGAACCTAATTTAATGGTGAAATTCCAGAATGGCATGCCCAAACCTCCAACTGTGATATGAAAGATGGTCATCTTGGGCATGGGACTCAGACATGAATAACTTGCCATATGCTCAAGCACTCTGTCATTTGCCTCCAGCTGTTTATTCATCACAGTGAGGCACAGGAGAGGTGCCAGGAATAAACCATCAACAACCACAAACAAAAAACCACCAATTTATGCAAGGTTTTGCAGATACTAAAGCTGCTGAGAAACAGCATATATTTAGGTTGAACCATATGAACATTTCAATTTTGTAGGTCAAAAATAGTTAATGATCAACAATGTCATATGGTTAAAGCTACACAAATACTGGGGATGGCTGGGGAAAGTGGAATTCTACAGGTCTTCCTTTGGGTGTAGTAACAGTAAAGAGAAAAATAGGTGACAATCTAAATGCAAAGCTTTGGAAGCTAAATGCTTCTTATATTGCCAGAGGATAATTATGAAAGTGCCTTCTAAAAGTACTAGAATTAGGGGAGAATTCTAAGGAAAAAGAGTAAATTCATTATTTCTCATGTTAACAAAGATTGGAAGAAAAATAACAAACTCATGAAAACCAACTTTTTTTTTTTTTTTTTAATGTAAGTCCAATTATGAGGCTAGTAAAAGGGGAAACAGAATAGAGGTATGGAGAGAGGCAAGGTTCTATTGTTTCCTTTGAGCCCTGGATCCAGCTATGACTGAAACCAGCTTTCCAGTTACATGGACCAAAACAGTCTTTCTTACCAAAACATATACACATAATATACACCTGTGATATACACAAAAGTTTATGACCCTAGCCCAAATTGCCTTAAAATGGATTGAGTCACAAGAGGCAGGATCCATTTTATATCAAAAGTTCAAAAAAGCTCTTTCCTCTGATTCACAAATGCGTGGAGTCAAGGCCCAGATGGCTGAACACTTGCAGAAATGAGTTGCTTGCATAAGATTCTGGGTAAAAGAAAGGAGAATATGTTTCCTGTCAAAACAGGAGAAACAGAAGAGAAGTTTCTCACATCTGTAGATTCAGCAGTTATGTTGGCATCTAATGCAGAGCTGAGAAGGGAAGGATCAAGCTAGTTCATAATCAAATCTTCAGAATGTAAAATACAAGCAAGCTTATTATGCCCTCATCATAGGCAAGAAGCTGTGGTCAGGTGAACTTTACAAAGTTACACAAGCCAAGAGCTAAGTTTGGATTAAAATGATCAAATTTATGATAAAACTAATAGAATATTCTCATATTTTATAATAAAAATATTAGAATAATTCTCAATGTTCCAAGTCAATTCTGCCTCTCGTCTGGGCTGGTTAAACAGTTGCTGATGTGCCAGGCATAACGTAATAGCCATCTGCTCATTTGTGTCCTAACTCTTCCTTGCATGAATTCTGTTCTTTTATCTGTTTTGAGCAAATAAAGATTGATTTTCATTTATAGCAAAGATTTATGGCACAGACAAGGGAAATCTTGGGACCAAAAATTATTCTCCTTTTTATTATCTATTAGTCACTATTTGGAAATCAATATTCAGTGTTCACTCTATCCGTGGTTCCAGACAACCAAAAGAAAATTGTGTTCTACTCCCATTCAGATGGATGATGCATTGTGCCATTATCCTGTAAGCTAATATAAGATTCAGCATCTGCTGTCTTATCTGACAAATATGCCTTCAGAACCTAGGCTTGCACACATTACTTGAAGAATCTGCAGCCAGGACTTTAACATAATTTATACTCACAACTCCCTCAATCCGACCTCTGTATATGCAGAATATGACTTGAGATAAAAAGATAAAGAAATGAGTAGTTCCTTTCTTTCCCACCCCATCACCTAATCAGCTCTGGCCATTCCTTCCATCTCTGTATCTATGTCTTAAATATTGAGTATTTGCTATGTGCCATGGGAAGCTGCTGGGGAAACAGTGATGACTAAGAGAGTCTTTCAAGTCATTTGACTTCTTTGCAACTCACTGGATAAATCTTAGCAAAATGCATGGAACAAAATGTCAGTCAACTGATATCACTATAATTATTTTTATTAGTGATCTATGGGTTAGAACGTCAGCATCTCCCTGCCCCCCCCCACACACACATTTTCTGGTATATTTTAATTCTGAATCTTCACTTTGGAGTGCTTTATTCTTCTTACCATTCCTCAGACGAGAATTCTTCCTATTCTTCTCTTCCTTGGAAACCCTATGGGACAGTTCTATCTACTCTGTCCTGTGGAGTCACTATGATCCAGAATCAACTTGATGGGATTTTTTTTTTTTTTTTTTTTAAACTTTATGGAAGCAGACGGCCACATCTTTCTCCCACAGAGTGGCTGTTGTTGTTGTTGTTATGTGCCGTTGAGTCGGCCCCGACTCATAGCGAACCCTCCTTGGGTTTCCAAGGCAGTATCACTACGGAAGTAGGATTGCCCAACCTTCCTTCTGAGGAGTGGCTGGTGGGTTTGAACTGGCAGCCTGGCTGGTGGGTTTCAACTGCTGACCTTTCAGTTAGTAATCAAGAGCTTAATCATTGCACCACCAGGGCTCACTGAGGCTCAGGGAGGTTAAATCCCAAGCCCAAAACAATGGACTTGCAGCATAGACCTGTCTAACTCTAACATCTAAGCTCTTAACTCAAACCAAGAACCAAACACACTGCTACCAATTCAATTCTGACTCACAGTGACCCCTATTGGGTTTCCAAGGCTGTAAATCTTTATGGATTTCATCTTTCTTCCACAAAGCAGCTGGTGGGTTTGAACCACTCACCTTTTGATTAGCAGCCAAATGCCTTAACCACTACACCACCAGAGTTCCTTAAGCTCTTAACTGCTATGTGATATTATATTAATTTAGCTCCAAACTTAATAATTCTTCCAGTTAGAGACATGTAGTATTTTCCAAGGTGAACTTTCAAAGTGGGTAAAAAAGAAAAAAAAGATAAACTATGTCTTCCAAACAATTAGAAATACAGAGAAATGAATCAGGATTAAGGACAAGGCCTGATGGTGGGCCTCTGCCACCAATTGAGGTGCTCAAGCTACTGCTATCCCATGTTGGTCACCAGCACGTGAATGCTTCAGGGTGCATGGCATTGGGGTTGTGGGAAGTGGAAGCCCTGCTTCTGGTGCCCTGCAGAGAGCAGCACTCACTGTCTTGGGCCAAGCTGACCAGGGTGGCTCTCCTCAGCAGAGTCCCTATAGCTGACCAGAGCCATCTGTGAGGCCACTGGCCTCAGGTCAGTACAAAGTTTTACGAAAGTCAAGACATTACTCATTATCACAGCCCTGCACGGCAAATGCATTTTTACCAAACATAAAATAACGGTAGGAGAGCAAGGAAGAAAGGGAGAGAGAGAGAATAAACATTTGGCCAAGGCCAGAAAGGGTCAACCAATTAAGCCTCCCAACTTCTGGCCAAATGTTGATACCTTGTTCACTGGTGACAGTTCAAGAATGTACCCTAAATTGTACAAAGCTACTTGAGGGGTGCAAACCTGGCAGCAGAGATATAATTACTGGCATGCATTAATGAGAGCAAAACAGCCAACTCAAAACCACATTCAAAAATGGCTTTTCATTCATGGACTTGTAGTTATTTTCTGTTCTTTAAGAAATGAAATAAAATTAAAATGCACCATTAATAACAAAACAATACTTTACAATACTCCTTTCCGTTTCAGAGACCCATCAGTGACTGCATCTGATCAAAGCTGAATTATTAAATGTCTATAGATTAATCCCATAACTCTCAAGGGCCCAGAGTTTGTAATTTCCCTGAAAAAAGGAGACACATCTATACCGTGAAAAATTTAATTGCACTTTAATTACCAGTTAAGCTGAATAGCATGAGATATGGGTGCCTTCAATTTTTAATAGTCATTATGATTCCAAGAGAATTTTGAAGGGAAATAATTGAATCTCTTGGGAGTATTCTCCTCTTTTGCCACTGTCAAAATAAAATGAGAACAGAAAAAAATGTAAAGAGTGATTCAAATTCTTCCAGATCATAACCCAGGACAGCCCGCAGCAATAATAAACTGGCCATTCCCAGGCAGCTGCACTGCACATTTTTGTGATATGCTAATACAGGAATGGGTTTGCTGCCATTGAGTTCTGGTACATTAAACAGATAAAGGCCTCTTGGCTGGTATTTCTGTTCTTTCTAAAAATCAGATCGAAAGATACTATACTTGTTTCTTTGTTTCTCAGAGCTAGGCAGCCAATGTGGGCACACACATACACACACCTGAAACACACATATACACACATGGTACATATGCACACACACTTACACACACCTACATTTGTGATGTTTCAAAAATATCTTCTCAAAAAGAAAACAGTAACGCAATCATGCAAGTGTCCAACTAAAAAGGAAAATAGAAAGGTCTTGCTAATAACTCAAAAGGATACAAGTTTATCCTTCAAACATTTTCATTTTAACACATAACCTACTGACTGAAGGAAGAGCAAGTTTCCTCATATCTGGTGTAGGGAGCAGGGGGAAGGTGGTGAGGAGGCCCTAGATAGTGCGAATGGTTAAGTGCTGGGCTACTAACTGGAAGGATGGCAGACTAACTCAGAAGAAAGGCCTCGTGATCCACTACCAAAACATCAGCCAGTGACAAGACTGTGGAGCCCAGTTCTACTCTGCCACATATGGGGCAACCACGCATCAGAACCAACTTAAGGGTGGTGAAGATAACCACTTCTCTCCTTTCTTCAGGTACATAGTTGTCTTGCACACTCATCAAAGTTCTTGAGTTTGTCATACAAATGTGTCATTGAGATTGCAGTATGCCTCAGCTACTTCTTGGGGATGCTGTCCATCCCAGCACAGGATTTTCTCTATGGAAAGAAATTAGATTGTACTTTAAAAATGTCAAATCAAACCCACTGCCATCGAGTTGATTCTGATTCACAGCAACCCTTTAGGATGGAGTAGAACTGCCCCACAGGGTTTCCAAGGCTGTAAATCTTTATGGAAGCAGACTATCACACCTTTCTCCCATTTAAAAAGTCAGGCCAGGGTCAAAATAAGACTTTTCCTAGGACTGGGAAATAACTCAGAGCTCTGTGCTGCCTCTAGACCCTGCTGTTCACTACCACCAGATGCATCCCAAGGGCAGACCTTGTTATTAGTGATCATTTGGATTAAAATTTCATCTGCTAGGCAAATAAGAAAAAAAGAAGGAATAAACCCCATAAAACTGTGCAGAACCATCTGCCACTGTTCTTTGTCTCCAAACCTCTTTATCAAACCTGCACTAGACACTTGGTATTGTATTGGACTTTTGCGAGAAGTGCATGTATCTCTTCCAGGAACAGGAGCAGTAGGATTGAACTGTTCCCATCCCAGACATGTGGCTCCCAAATGCCAGAGGAAGCAGAATCAATGGGTTCAAAGAAGGAGTAGAGTTCTTCTAACTCTGTGCATCAGTACTTAGAGGTAGCCTTCCTGAATGCCTACTGTTAACATCCTTGGGGGTAGTACCTACCCCCACAAACACAAAATGCTTTGGTTAATCAGGAAGCCATTCTTCAGCTTAACAAGTAGAGACTGCAAGCTTACAGTGGTTAGAAAGTGAGATGCAGATATCCTGAACCCATTGCTGTCGAGTTTGATTCCAACTCACAGTGACCCTATAGTATAAAGCAGAACTGCCCAATAAAGTTTCCAAAGCTATCATCTTTACAAAAGCAGACTGCCACATTTTTCTCCCATGGAAAGGCTGGTTGGGTCAAACCACAGGTCTTCTCAGTTAGCAGCTGAGCACTTTAACCACTTTGCTATCAGAGCTCCTGCAGACATCCTAGCTCAGGCCAAATCATGTCTGACTAGAACAATGAGGGGATGTCAAAAAGAAGATCTAGGCCATGCCAGCACGCCAGAGCCACACTGCTCAGGGAAATTCCTTAGAGAAGAACTGGGAACTGGATCAGAAGCTCCTCTATATTCTCAATTGCTTCCTATTGATGAGCACTGGAATAAATTGTATTAAGTCTTCATGATACATGATTGAGTTCTCTCATTCTCACAAAAACCCAAGATAAAGTGCCTCTAGAAGCTGAAATGGCAGAAGCCAATATAACCACTGAAGTTAAAATTTTGGTCTCTGAACTCAGAGGGGGATCTCTGTAGGAGATCCTGGACAAAGTGGGAGAACGATGTGGAACAAAACTCAAAATCATTAAAAAAAAAAAAAAAAAAAGGCGGGGGGGACCAGTTTGCTGGTCTGATAGAACCTGCTAGAACGCCTGAGACTATGGGCCCTAGCTGTCTTTCAGGTCTGGAATTGAGCCCACTCCTGTGGCTTCCAGCTAAACCAAAGACAGGCATATGAGCTGAACATTTACATTAGGTAGATACACTCTTTGGAGAGATCAATCATGGGAGAACAGAGGGGCTGTATATGCACAGGGAGACAGATGGGGGGGCAGGAGTGCATAGGTGGGAAGGACACAGGGAAGAGGTGGCTATGGGGAGGAAGTGGGAGGAGAACTGTTGCATTGTGGGAGATTACCGTCAATGTCATGAGACAAAGTGTATATGAACTGCTGTATGGAAGATGAATTTGCTCTGTAAACTTTCACTCAAATCACAATAAAATAAAATAAAATAAAATAAAGAAAAAGATTTTTGTCTCTGAGGGAGCAAATATAGGTAAGCAACCCTCTTTAATGCTGCATGGTTCATCACCAGAAGTCAATTCACCAAGTTGAGTGACCAATTCAACTGTCATTTAATAGTTCACTCTGCTGGGGAGATGGAGGCCTTGCTTGCCTCTCTTGGTTAAGATTATAGGTTTATCCTTAGATCACATAACTCATGAGTTAGAGAAGCTCTTTGGCTTGAACCCTACTCCCCTTGGTGGGTACCAGGCTGAGGCTTCTCACTCAACAAGCTGGGAAAGGCTGTTACTGACTTGTGTTCTCAGACACAGGACCAAGGAGCTCCTCAGGTATTGTCGTGTGCTCATCGTTTAGCAACCTGTATTGATGGCCCCCTGAGGAATGCCCACCTCTGACTATGGTGACCTAAGGTGAGGCATACAATTCTGAGCCTCCTCCAAGTTTCTCTTACTCTTTTTCCAAACATGTAAGAGTCCTTGTACAAATAGGATTAGAACCAAGAAGACTGTAATCTGTTAGTAATCAGGACCAAACCAAAGGAACCCACCGGCTATCAAGTCATAGCAAACCTGTAGAACTGCCCCACAGGGTTTCCAAGGCTGTAAATCTTTACAGAAGCACACTGCTTCATCTTTCTTCCATGGAGCAGCTGGTGGGTTTGAATGTCTGATCTTTTGGTTTGCAGTCCAATGCTTTAATCATAGCACCATCAGAGCTTCTTAGTAGTCAAGAAGCCAGTCTAAATTACCATCACCCCAAAACTATTCCCCAAAAGCTATTTCCATATAAGACACCTCTTCCAGGACAGGTGTGTTGATTCAAGACCTGACCAACCCTCTGAATTGTGCTTCTGATGGCCCACAGCCTTAGGAGCATTTAGGTAGTGCATGTCCATGGACCTGACCAACAGTTTCAGGTTTGCGGAACTTGGTAAAGGGAATGTTCACTATCACTTACATGCCTAGCCATAAAAAGACTTTTGTAAACTCTCAGAACAGCATCAGAATACTATAACTCAAATGATGGAACTGAACTGAGAAAGGACCAGTTTTCAAATTTCTCAATTTTGCAATAGAAAGCTGAAATATGATGGTAGTATATTGCAAAGGGATTAGATTGCTCAAGCCACTCGAGACTGACAAAAACTAGGGAACACTTTTTAGCAGCAATTGAGGTTCTCAGATACGCTGGCCAAAGTCCCTAGTGTTCATTACCCTTGGAATATTATTTTCTCAACTCTTTTCAGGCTCACTGTGTGTCTTCTAAGTCAACAGGGCTGCCTGTCTCTGAAAGGAGAATTAGTTCCTCTCAGAATTCAGAAGTGTAAAGCTGCATTTCAGCTGTCACATTCTGGCGTATCACTGATGCTTGCTCCTATGGCCTTTCCAATTTCCTGGTGTGATGCAAATGAACACTGTGTGGCAGGTAAGCAGAGTGCTAAAGTGCAAAGTACATACTTTTATTTATAGATCGAATACCTGCCATCAATTTAAACAGTAGTTATCTAACTTGAAAGTTTAGCAAGATATTGAATGGCCCCTTGAAGCAAGTAATTTTGAAGCAGCAGTTCATGTATACAGATGTGTTTAAAGCCACTTTAGAATGCTATAATTATCATCAAAAAGACAGATTCCATTAAATATCTGTTATGCTTTTAGTATTTGTACTCCCGGACAGATCTGAAATGTTGAAAACCTTGGGTTTCTTAATATTATACTTTTCACATTATTTCTTTAAAGGACCAGGCCTTAGGATCTTCAGTATTTGGAAAACCATTTTATTGGAGATTTTTGGAACAGTTAATGATAGAATTTGACTGTTCCTGTCACTTTGCTTCTTTAACCACAGTTCTATTTCCAGCCTCTTTCTACCAGATACAAAACAAACTTAATATTTGGAGAAAGCTATCCTCCTAAACGGGAGCTCTGGTAGCATAGTGGCTAAGACACTTGCCTGCTAACCAGACGGCTGGCGGTTCAAACCCACCAGCCACTCCTCGGAAGGAAGGTTGGGCAATCCTACTTCCGTAGTGATACTGCCTCGGAAACCCAAGGAGGGGTCGCTATGAGTCGGGTTTGACTCGACGGCACATAACAACAACAACAACAACATCCTCCTAAACACAAAGCAGTGAAGAGTGAATATATCTCTACTCATAAGCAACTAATAACTATCATTTTTTGAACATTAAAAATTAGATGATGTGCTTTTGATGAGCTCTTGGAGGCAGTCATTATCTTCATTCTATGAATGAGGAAAACAGATTCTTAAAGATTAAGTACACTGCCTCAAATCACCCAGATAGTATGAGAGTTTAGATTTGAAGATGGGCCTGCCTGGTACCATGTTCTTCCCACCACTTCATATTAGCTTAGAAAATGCCCCTTCTTTGTCTTAAAAAACCAAAAACTAAACCCATTACTATCAAGTCGATCTTAACTCACAGTGCCTCCCATTGGGTTTCTGGGGAAATCTTTTTGGAAGTAGATTGCCTCATCTTCCTTCCATGGAGTAGCTGGTGTGTTTGAACAACCAGCCTTCTGGTTAACAGTCAACCTTAGGCACTGCGCCAAGTTTGTTTAAAATTTACTTTTCAGTTCAGAGGGAGATGAAATGTCATTCTGAAAGTGAGTGATAATTTTCAATGGCTTGACTCTGGGGACAGGCGTCAGCCCATTGGCAAAGTACGACTGCAGGCCACATCAGATAGCCACATGTGTGGGCAAGTCACTTGTTCTCACTGGACCTTTTGTCTAATCCAGAATCTTAAGGATGGATTAGAGGGCTTCTACACTTCCTTTAGTTCTAAAATTCTGTGACTCTCAGAGTCTCTGAAATTCTTCACCCTCTCCAGTAATGACAACAGGCTGTTCTCAGAAGGGCCTGTCCTATTTGCAGCTCCCTGATTGTGCCAGCCCTCCCAAGCAGGGGCTGTTCCTGAGATTTGTAATACTCTCATCCTACCAGCAGGTACTTCAATTGTTATTTGATGAATGGATGAAGGAATGAGTCAATAAATTCGTGAATACATTTTTAAAAATTGTTGTAATATATATAACACTTACCATTTTAACCATTTTTAAGTGTACAATTTCAGAGAATCAAACCTTGCAGACAGACTAAATAGCAAGGCATTCCCTAGCCTGAGGTCATTTGGGGAAAGTACATGAATAGTCATTATCTAGAAAGAGAACCAACACAGATTCAAAAGAGCAAACTTCCTTCTAACTAATCTACTTGACCTTTACAGCAAGGCTAAAGACTAGGTGGGTGATGGCCCTGCATGTCAAAGACTTTATTGTGATTTCAAGAAGCTCCACATAAGGCCATCAGATGAGTCCAGGAAGCTGGGGAAGGGCTCAGAAACCACATATACTGGGTCTATTGGAGAAGCTGATCTTAGGAGAAAGGCAAAATGGGTTTTGATGTCTTTAGAATTAAGAACCTAAATTGCTCTTTCACTTGGGTTAATTCATGGAGATTCATTATCTATGCATAGATGAATCACTGGCAGGAATAAGCAAAAATAATTGAAGTTACTTATGGGTGATATTGTAGGTGCTGCCAGTTCGTTCTGACTCATAGTGACCCCATGTACAACAGAATGAAACACTGCTCAGTCCTGCACCATCCTCAAAATTATTGCTATGTTTGAGACCATTGTTGCAGCCACTGTGTCAATCCATGTTTTTGAGAGTCTTCCTCTTTTTTGCTTACCCTCTACTTTACAATAGGAGCTCTGGTGGCATAGTGCCTAAGGCATTTGACTGCTAACCAGAAGTCTGGTGGTTCAAACTCACCAGCCACTCCTTGAAAGGAAGACTGGGCAGCAATCTACTTCCATAGTGATACCGCCTCAGAAACCCAAGGAGGGGTTGCTATGAGTTGGATCTGACTCGACGGCAGTGAGTTTGGTTTTGGTTTCTACTTTACAAGCATGATGTCCTTCTCCACAGACTGGTCCACTAATATGTCCAAAGTACATGAGGTGAAGTTTCACTTCTAACGAGCATTCTGGCTATACTTCTTCCAAAGCAGATTTGTTCATTCTTCTGGTAGTACAGAGTGTTTTCAATATTCTTCACTAGCATCACAATTCAAATGCATTACTTCTTCTTCAGTCTTTCATTCATTGTTCAGTTTTCACACAGTAAAACTTCAATCTTTTGTTTATCACAATTTTGCTTTTTGGTCCAGTTGTAGGAATTTTGTTTTCTTTATATTAAAGTATAACCCATATGGAAGGCTATAGTTTTTGATCTTTATCAGTAAGTACTTCAAGTTCTCTTCACTTTCAGCAAGCAAGATTGTGTCATCTGTTTATCACAGGTTGTTAATGAGTCTTCTTCCAATTCTATGTGTTCTTCTTCATATAGTGCAGCTTCTCAGATTATTTGCTAAGCATACAGACTAAATAAGTATGGTGAAAGGATACATCCCTAACATACATCTTTCCTGATTTTAAACTATGCCACATTATTCTATTTAAACAGCTGCCTCTTCTATGTATAGTTTCCACATGAGCATAATTAAGTATTCTGAAATTCCCATTCTTCACAATGTTATCCATAATTTGTTATGATCCACATAGTCGAATGTCTTTTCATGGTCAATAAAACACAAATAAACACCTTTCTGGTATTCTCAGCTTTCAGCCAAAATCCATCTCACATCAGTAATGATATCCCTTATTCCACGTCCTCTTCTGAATCCAGCTGCAACTGTTTTTGAATTACCTTTGGCATAATTTTACTTACATGTGATATTAATGATATTATTCGAGAATTTCCATGTTCCATTGGATCACATTTCTTTAGAATGAGCACAAAATTGGATCTCTTCCAGCAGATTGGCCAGGTAGCTGTCTTCAAAATTAAATTTCTTGGCATAGAAACTGAACGTTTCTGGGCTTGCATCTATTTGTTGAAACATCTGTTGGTATTCCATCAATTCCTGGTGCCTTGTTTTTCACTAATACCTTCAGTACAGCTTGGACTTCTTTCAGTACCATCAATTCTTGATCATATGGTACCTCCTGGAATAGCGGAATGTTGACCAATTATTTTTGGTACAATGACTCTGTGTATATGTATTCCTTCCATCTTCTTTTTGATGCTTTCAGTGTCATGCAATTTTCTGTCCATAGAACCTTTCAGTATTGAAACTTGAGGCTTGAATTGGTTCTTTAGTTCTTTCAGCTTGAGAAATGCTAACCATGTTCTTTTCTTCCTTTTTGGTTTTCTAACTCCAGGTCTTCGCACATTTCATTATAATTCTTTGTCTTCTCAAGCTGCCCTTTGAAATCTTCTGTTCAGTTGTTTTACGTCATCATTTCTTCCTTTTGCTTTAGCTACTCTATGTTCAAATGAAAGTTTCAGAATGTCTTCTGATATCCATTTTGGTCTTTTGTTTTCTCTTTCCTGTCTTTTTAATGACCTTTTCCTTTCTTCACTTTTGATGTTACTTGATATTATCCCATAGCTTGCCTGATCTTTGGTCATTACCATTCAGTGCATCAAGTCTATTTTGGAGATGGTCTCTAAATTCAGGTGGGATAGTGCCTAAGGCATTTGACTGCTAACCAGAAGGCTGGTGGTTCATACCCATCAGCCACTCCTTGGAAAGAAGGTTGGGCAATCTACTTCTGTAGTGATACCGCCTCGGAAACCCAAGGAGGGGTTGCTATGAGTTAGATCTGATGCCAGGGCAGTGAGTTTGTTTTTTTGATACTTTAGGCCACACTTTGGCTCTTGTAGACTTCTTTTAATTTTCTTTAATTAACTTACACATAAGCAATTGATGGCCTATTCTGTAGTCAGCCCCTGGCCTTATTCTGACTAATAATATTGAGTTTCTCCATTGTCTCTTTCCACAGAAGTAGTCAATTTGATTACTGTGTATTCCATCTGGCACAGTCCCATGTGTATAGCCATCATTTATGTTGTTGAAAAAAGATATTTGCCATGGATAAGTCATTGGTCTTGCAAAATTCTATCATGCAATCTTCCACGTTTTCTATCACCAAGGCTATATTTTCCAACTAGTGATCCTTTTTCATTTCCAGCTTCCACATTCCATTCACCAGTAATTATATGAATGTATCTTGATTGCATGTATCAATTGCAGGCTGCAGAAGTTGGTGAAAATCTTCAGTTTCTTTTGATGATGAATGTGACACTGTTCCTCTTCAATTTGTCATTCCCAGCATAGTAGACCATATAACTGTCCAACTCAAAATGGCCAACACAAGTCCCTTTCAGCTCACTAATACCTAGGAATTCATCTTCAAGTGTTTGATTTCATTTTTGACAACCTCCAATTCGCCAAGATTCATAATTTATACATTCAACATTCTGATTATTAATGGATGTTTGCAGCTATTTTTTCTCATTTTGAGTTGTGTCACATCAGCAAATGGTGATCTTGAAAGCTTTACTCCATCCATGTCATTAAAATCAACTCTACTTTGAGGAGGCAGCTTTTCCCCCATCATATTTTGAGTGCCTTCCAACCCAATGGGCTCATCTTCCAGTACCATATCAAACAATGTTCTACTGCTCTCCACAGGGTTTTTACTAGCAAATTTTTTTTTTTTTTAGAAATAGATTGCCAGGTGCTTCTTCCTAGTCTGTCTTGGTCTGGAAGCTCCAATGAAACCTACCCACCATGGGTAATTCTGCTGGTACTTGAAATACTGGTAGCATAGCTTCCAGCATCACAACAAGCAAGCCACCACAGTATGACAAACTGACAGACAAGCGGTATGGGAAAATTAGGTGATGGGATTGTGAATGTCTTCATTTTTTTTCATTATTTTCTATATTTTAAGAAAAACATATGACAGCATTAATGTTATAATCAGGAAAAAGTAAAATAAAGAGAAGGCCAATAGGTGTCCTCACATACTATAGGTGCTTCAGAAGAAATGTAAGTCAAGGTTACTGCAATTCCTGCCTAGCTGGGAAGTTCTTAGGTACTGTCAAGTCAATTATTGACTCACATAGTGATTCAATGTGACAGAGTTGACCTGCCCCACAGGATTTTCTTGTCTGTAATCTTTGAGTCGATGGCAATAGGTTTTTTGTTTGTTTGTGTGTTTTGTTTTTCAAATCTATGGAAGCAGATCACCAGGTCTTTCTTCCACAGAGCTGCTGGGTGGCTTTGAACCACTAACCTGTTGGTTAGCAGCTGAACACTTCATCACTGTGCCACCAGGACTCCATAGCTGGAGAGTAAAATATAACTATTAAGTGAACTATTAAATATGATTTGAGCTGTAGTTCTGAGGAAAATCATTTGCATTTCTCGTATCCTCCTGCTCTGAATGGAAATAATTTAATAACATCAGTTTGTAGCTAACTGCAATTATCTTCATAGAAATATTAGAAAATTAATGTAGAAAAATACACATAGGTTGTAACAAGAATAAGGACAGATATGCTCAGCTTTATAAGAGATAATTCCTTATTTTCTGATCTTCTCATTTAATTAGGGGCAAAAAGAGGAGAATGTTATTACTACACCACATACTTGTTTTAAAATCTTGTTCCAGTATTGAACATGAGCAGCCCTAGACACCTGTGAAATAGATGCTGCTGCAAGATCTTATTTAAACAACAGTTTGTTCTCCTGTGCTGTGTGACTGGCATTGCTGAAGAGCTACTCTTTCTAAAGGATTTGAGGTCACTTAGCCTGTGCCAGTTTGGCTAGGAGCTGTAAAAAGGTATAAACTTCAGGACTTTGTTACTGACAGAATTTTGGAATTGCCAGAAGGTCTACTTTCCTCATCTTCCAATGCTGCAGGACTGGCTTTATACCACAGGTTCCATCATGCGTTCACGTGTATACACACACACACACACACACACACACACTCCCCTTTCACCAAAGTCTCCCAAGACATCTTCCTCATAAAAAGGCCTCCTCACCAGTGTTTGAGGTAAATGAAAGGTGAACTGAACAAACAGAAGTTATCAGCTAGAGAAAGTCAGAGCAAGATTTGGTCTTGATTCCTACTGTAAGTCTCCATGAACATTAATCTCCAAGGAAAATGACTTTGAAAAAATTATTCCTACCAACTAGTGGAATCTTTAGAAGTCCCTGAGTGGTGCACATGGTTCAGTGCTCAACTACCTTAAAGGGTGATGCTTCAAACCCACCTCAGAAATACCTTGGAAGAAATGCCTGGTGATCTGCTTCTGAAAGGTCACAGCCTTGAAAACCCTATGGAGCAGTTCTACTCTGCACATGTAGGGTCACCATGAATTGGAATTGACCCTCCCACAACTATCAACAACAACAGTGTAAGGAACAGAAGGAAAAAACAAAACATCATTGTGTCAATTCCAACTCAAAGCAATGTCATAGGACAGAGTAGAACTTCCCCATAGGGTTTTCAAGTGTGTAATCTTCATGGAAGCAGACTGCCACATTTTTCTCTTGTAGAGTGGCTGATAGGTTCAAACCACCAACCTTTTGGTCAAAAGCTGAGAGCTTTAACAACTGTGTCACAGGAGATAACCTTATATCTATGACCTTCACCATAGCCCAAGGTCTCCCTCTATGACATGCTGGGATGAATGCTCTGCATTTGCAGTTAAGAATTCCCACAGACTTGGCAGGTGTGGGAGTAGTTCAGGTTTGGAATGCACTCCAGACTTCCCTCTAAAGTTATGAAAGGTATGAATAAATTCAAAACCCGGCAACAGAAATCTGGAGCCCAATTTTGTTTCTCATCCACATTTTGTTGTTGCTATGTGCCGTCGAGTTGGCCCCGACTCATAGCGACCCCTTCTTGGGTTGCCGAGGCAGTATCACTACAAAAGTAGATTGCCCAACCTTCCTTCTGAGGAGTGGCTGGTGAGTTTGAACTGCCAGCCTTCTGGTTAGCGGTCAAGTGCCTTAGGCACTATGCTACCAGCCCCCACATCTACGAGAAGTCAAACATGCTGACCTACGGGGGAAGAAGGGACACATACAGACAGCTTTGTTAACAAATGGGACACCAGAGTGGCAGAGCCATGAAGAGCCGTTGGTTCACTCAGCATGAAATATTGCCTGTCTCTCACCTAAGGGTGCACACAGACATTAAACTATTGAGTTCTCCTTCTATCCCATGCAACTGATTTCCATGTTCACCTAGTCCCAGCAGTGCAGTGTAATTGTTTTCAATTGTTTTTTTGCAAGTACATCAGAAAAACTGGAGAGCTAATTACATATGGACCCTGATTCAACTACGGAGATTTTAGAGGCGTGGTGCCTAAGGATATATATGATGACTCTGATGCATATTAAAGTTTCAAAGCCACAGACAAAAGGATTACTCAAATCTCAGTGGTCAGTAGTGGCTGTAGCCTGGTGGATGGTGGCAGAAGAAACTCTACCTACAGCACATCCTCCCTTGTGAACACTGTCTTTTCCAAGGTATAAAATACCCTTCACAGATAAAGACAGGGACAAAAGTTAATTCCTTTATTACTTTACAGTTTACAAAGCTCTTCCATAGCTACTGTCTCATTACATCAATAGGGACGAATTCAAATCCCTGTTTTTACAAATTCAGAAATTATGTTTCCTAGAATGGCCACACAGCTAGTTAGTAAGCAGCAGAGTTCAGGCCTTGGACATGAGTCTTGTGCAAACCCCTAACATCCTTACAATTCATCACCACTTACATCAAGTGTCTATTGGGACAGCCTTTAAATTTTTACTTTCCCTGGGTGAGTAGGTAAACTGTGGCACATGTAAAAACAGCACACTTTCATGGGAGAAGATAGGTCAAGGTACTCAAGGACGCTTTGGTCAAAACCTTGGGGTAAGGGAGAGGAGTCAGTGTGTCTAGTGAAGCTCATAGGGAACAGAATAATAGATTAAAGAGTTCCCACCTATAGTCAGTCTTTCCTAAATATGCTGAGAAATCAGGAATTTTCTCCAAATGGATTACAATTTAGCATCTATTTAGAAGAAGAGAAAATCAAGCCCATTTCAGTTTGCACCAAACCAAAAACTACCAAACCCACTGTCATCAAGTCGATTCCCACTCACAGAGATCCCTATTGGGTTTTCAAAGCTGTGAATCTTTATGAAAGTAGATTGCCTCATCTTCCTCCTGCAAAGCAGCTGGTGGGTTTGAATTGCCAACCTTGTGGTTAGCAGCCAAATGCTTACCCATTATGCCACCAGAGTTCTTTTGCAGTCCAGACCAAAAAAAAAAAAAAAAAAAATTCCAAACTCACTGCTGTCAAGTTGGTTCCAACTCATAGCAACCCCTACTTGGGTTGAAATACCTTTCAATGGAAGTAGATTGCCTGATTGCCTAGTCTGCCTTCTGAGGAGTGGCTGGTAGGTTTGAACCACCAGCCTTTTGATTAGCAGTCAAATGCCTTAGGCACTATGCCACCAGAGCTCCTTCAGTCTAGATAGCAGTGGAAAATTCCCCACAGAGAGTGTCCCTCAGGTGAGGAGGGGAAAGGAGAGGACACTCAACACTATCATTCTGTCAAGATAGGGCAAGGGGAGTGGGGCTTGCACTATTGTTTGCTGTAATTAGACTCAGCTAAATTTAGGAGTCTCAGACACATCAGATACATTTCAGAAAGCAAAAGATTGAAGCAATGCAGTATTCAGCTGAGCCACTGTGAAAACCAGATAGAACCCAATCCAAGGTGACCTCTACTGCTAGAGGTCCTCTTCATCTAAGTAGAAAGAACCACAACCAGCTGCCTCAGCTGCTGCCTCACTCCCAGGAGAGTGGAGCAAACAGCTCAGCCTTCTCTTTGCTGACTTTGTGTGGTGGCATCCTTTACAGAATGTTCACTTCCCCAGCAGAGGACCAGGACTCGAGGACTCACCAATCATTCTTCTGCCTCTGACCTCCCACTTGCCACCATCTACTGATGATCCTGCCTGGTTCCCCACCCTGACCTGCTCTGCACCTGGGTTTCTGCATCTCCTCAAAACTCTTCAATCAAAACATATTTTTCCACATGTGCCATAAAGTCTATTTTCAAAAAACCTTTCTATGAAAGACTCTCTACAGATCTCTACCAGAACAGGGCTAAGTCCAAGTAAGTGCTTAATACATAGAATTACATAATGACGAAGATATGCTCCCTCCCCTGCTCCTGTCAGTCCAGGAGGATGAGAGCAAAGGGACTGCTATTCTCTGCCTCCCTAATTGTCACATCCTCTGTCTGCCATTCCACAGACACTAGAGCCCTGATGAGGGAGAGCTCAGGGCTTTGGTGTGGAATACAGAGTGATCAAGGCCATTGGCTTCAGAAGAAAGGGGCTGGAATGGAAGTACAAAAGGGAACAGTCAGTTAAAGGGATGGCATTTACAGGGGCTGATTCGTATCTTCTTTAGGACAATTTCAAACTCATTTTTCTTTTGCTCTCTCTCCCTTTTGCCTCTCCCTCCTCCTACTCTCTCTCTCTCTCTCACACACACACACACATACACGTGTATGTGTGTGTGCATTCCCCCAAACTGTAGGCATCTGTGCCTGGAGCAGTACAACTTAGAAGGCAGTGAAGTCAGGGAAAATCAGAGCCTGTAGTCTTTAAATCTCAAACATCTGAACTGAGTGCTGCATATTATTTCAATTTCCTGGGCCAACTGCTTTGTCCAGGCAAAGCTCCCACTCATGTAAATCCTTTGTGGGATTTACCAATTTCAGCCATATGGACAATTTTCATAGATATTCATTCAAGAAGCTCTCATGGTTCCTACCCCACCTTGTTGACTCTCTCTCTCCTATCCGCCTTTTCCCCATGTCATTCACTTCAGTTTGGGGCCCCCTTTCAGGGAGGCATGTAAGAAAGAGATTTCTCCCTCTTTTTCCTCAGAAGAGAGGACAAAGTGGTGAGGGTGCCAAATGAGGAAAGAAAACTGGAAGAATTGCCTGGTTCAGTACCAGACTTGCTCCAGGGTAAAACTGCACTGTACCAAAAGCTCTGGCAGGGCACCAGGTCCTGTGTGGTGGGCAAGGCTCCCAGACTCGGCTTCCCACAGCTGACTGCCTGAGGGAGAGAGAGAATGTGCTGTTCAAAAGCAAGTGAGCAGTGCATGGCATGGCTAAAATGACAGCAACACGAGCTCTTCACACTTAGGGTCCCAAAGGCCCAGGTCACATTTTTTGTTACACATTAGCTTCCTTTCCCACTCACTATTACAGGGGTTGATAGGTTTTTTTCCCCTTTAATCAGAGCCAACTTGTGAGTAGTGCCTGAGCGTGCTGAGCTCATGCTACCAGCACTGTTCCTGAAGTAGGTGAAGGGAGACGGCAGTACCTTACATATGCTGGTTCTGAGGCTTTACTCAGTCAACTTCACACAACTGGCCCTTGATCAATACAGAAGTCACCATGTAAGCAAATGACATGAAAGAAGAGATGCTTCTGAGCAAAACATCTTACATAATGGGCACCCACTCAACATTTGTTATGTAAATGAATGGACAGATGAATGTATGAAAGAAAAGAAATGGCATCAAGCTCTCAAGCAAGCCTAGCATTACCTAAAAGTAAAACTATTAGCAGAGATGTGGATATGTCACACTCCATGTTGTTGATGTTGTTTTTAGGTGCCGTCAAGTCGTTTCCGACTCATAGCGACCCAGTGCACAGCAGAACGAAACACTGCCCGATCCCGTGCCAGCTCCACGATCCCTGCTATACTTGAGCCCATCATGCAGCCACTGTGGCAATCCATCTCATTGAAGGCCTCCCCCTCTTTCGTCGACCCTCCACCCTACCAAGTATGACATCCTTCTCCAAGGAATGGTTCCTTCGGACAACATGACCAAAGTAGGTGAGACGAGTCTGGCCATTCTCGCTTCCAAGGAACATTTCGGGTGCACTTCCTCCAGGACAGATCTGTTCTTTTAGCAGCTCATGGTACTTTCAGCATTCTTGGCCAGCACCACAACTCAAAAGCATCAACTCTTTTTTGGTCTTCCTTATTCATTGTCCAGCTCTCACATGCATACAAGGCTAAGAGCAGCTCGAGCAGCCAAAACCAATTACGATAATGAAATGTGCAAAGATCTGGAGTTCGAAAACTTCTGTCAGGTGCACCTTAGTCCTCAAGGAGACAACCTTGCTCCTCAGCACTTGAAACAGTTCCTTCGTGGTTGACTTTCCCAATGCTACACGTTGTCTAATGTCCTGACTGCTACTTCCATTGGCATCAATTGTAGAACCAAGCAATGTGAATTCTTTGACAACCTCAATCCTCTCTCCATTTATTGTGATTCTGCTCATTGGGCCAGTTGTGAGGATTTTTGTTTTCTTTAATATTGAGACATAATCCATATTGCAGACTGTATTCTTCAACCTTCATTAGTAAGTGCCTCAAGTCATCCTTACTTTTAGCAAGCAAAGTTGTATCGTCTGTGTATCTTAGGTTGTTAATGATTCTTCCTCCAATCCTGATGCCACATTTTTCTTCATGTAGTCCAGCTTCTAGGATTATTTGCTCAGCATATAGATTGAATAAGTATGGGGAAATGATACAACCCTGATACACTCCCTTCCTGATTTTAAACCATGAAGTGTCTCCTTGTTCGGTTTGAATGACAGCCTCCTGGTCATGGTACAGATTCCTCATGAGTACAATCAAGTGCTCGGAAATTCCCAGTGTTATCCATAATTTGTCATGATCCATACAATCAAATGCCTTTGCATAGTCAATAAAACACAAGTAGACATCTTTCTGGTATTCTTTGCCTTGAGCCAAGATCGATCTGACAACAGCTATGATATCCCTTGTTCCACATTCTC
>NW_006922120.1:191952-206329 GCF_000298275.1 Orycteropus afer afer
CAGTCCATTTCAGCTCACTAATGCCGAGGATATCAATCTTTATGTGTTCCATTTCTTTTTTGACAACTTCCAATTTTCCTAGATTCATACTTCATACATTCCATGTTCCAATGATTAATGGATGTCCACAGCTA
The DNA here is from genome assembly GCF_000298275.1 of Orycteropus afer afer. Lineage (NCBI taxonomy): Eukaryota > Metazoa > Chordata > Mammalia > Tubulidentata > Orycteropodidae > Orycteropus > Orycteropus afer. The sequence goes on from NW_006922120.1 coordinate 192,087, forward strand.
TTTCTCTTCAATTTGAGTGGTGCCACATCAGCAAATGGAGGTCTCAAAAGCTTTACCTTATTCATAGGAGTAAGGCTGGGTTTACTCTGATGATGCAGCTCTTTCCCAGTCCTATTATGAGAGCCTTCTAACCTAACCTGACTATTCACAAAGTTGCTCAATAATGTATCGAACAGTGTTTCTTTGCTATTCATAAGGTTTTCCCTGGCCAATTCTTTGAGAAGTGGATGGTTTCCTCCTTCTTCCTAGTCTGTCTCAGTCTGTAAGCTGGGCTGATACCTGTGCACCATGTGCATCCCACTGGATTAGAAACACCAGTGACTCAGCCTCAAAACTCACATCAACACGTCACCACGGTAGGACAAACTGACAGCCAAGTTTGTCTCCCTGTTGGAAACTTCTCGTACCACCCTTACCTGGGGCCCTGTGGCTGACTCCTCCTCTGTCCAGATTCCTAGGCCTTTTAATCCCCTTTCTCCTGCTCTCCCGCCCTGCTGCTTTGGGTGTGCCTGAGTTCCCTCTCCTCACCTGGATCCCTGCGGCTGACTGCTCCTCTGTCTGGGCTCCTAGTTTTTTATCCCCTTTCTCCCGCTCTCCCACCCTGCTGCTTTGGGCATTTCTGAGTTCTTCTTCTCACCTGGATCCATGTGGCTGACTGGTCCTCTGTCCGAGTTCCTGGCTTTTAATCCCCTTTTTTCTGCTCTCCCTCACTGCTGCTTTAGGTGTGCCTGATTTCCCTCTCTGCACCTGAATCCCTGCAGCTGACTGCTCCTCTGTCCCGGTTCCTGGCTTTTAATCCCCTCCACACTCCATGAGGACCTCATAAAAACCACCTTAGCACATGAGAATCCAGTTTCACCTTAACACAGAGAATAAAGGAAGAAAGTCTACCATCTCTCCACGTAAACTATGTCAGCATTTGTTAGCACCCACACTTGAGGATGAGCTGGGGTGGTACAGTGGTTAAGGTATTTGGCTGCTAAACAAAAGGTTGATGGTTCAAACCTACCAGTTACTCTGGGAGAAAGATGAGGCAGTCTGTTTACATAAAGATTTACAGCTTTAGAAACCCTATGGGGTATTTCTATTCTCTCCTATAGGATCATCATCAGTTGGAATTGACTTGATGGTTATGTTTTTTTTTTTTTTTCCTTTTACCTACTTTCTCCTAGACTTTGAAGCCCACAGCAGCTCCCAACAAACTCTTCTAGAAGGCTTCAGACCTTTAGCTGATGGTTCAGGTCCTTCAGCTGTTCCTGCCTCTCCTGCTCCCAGATCTAGAAGGAGACCTCACCAGTGGGAAGTTACTGGATGGGGTTTATAAGCAGCCCTTTCATCTGGCCTGCATCCCTGAGTCCAGACCAGCAAGGACTTACAAAGTATCTGGATCCGTACTCAGCCTCACTGAACATCTTGTCTCTCTATTCACTTTTCTTTATGCTTTTGTGGTTTGTCTTGTGGACAAGTCTTTCTCAAAGAGAAAGCTTCTTTGAGAGAGGAATTGAGGATGAAAATTAGAAATAACATTTATTGAGCAAACATTCTTTGCCAGTTGCTCTAAATATATTTTCATTCAATTCCTATAACAACCTGTGAGATAGATACAGTAATTTTTCCTAATTTACACCAGTTGTTGTTGTTGTTGTTGTTATGAGTTAAGTAACCTGCCACAAGTCCCTGCAGCAGCAATGATGTATCTGGGACTAGAATCCAGGTTTCTCTCTCTACAAAAATCCCATGCTATTTTCTCTGAAACTACTTTCTCCTGAAGGCAGGGACTTCTCCTATCTTAGTCATCTTTGTAGCTCTGCTCCTACCTCTAGCACATAATACAATGCTTTATATATAATACTTACCTAAATATTTGTTACATAAAAATTAAAGGTTTTCCATCATATATAAGCTTCATCATTTTTTCAAATGTCCTGTTTAATCAAGTTGTTTCCTTAGAAGCTGCATTTCCTTTAAATTCAGCTTTACTCATGGAAGAGATGCAATATGACAACCACCACTGCCATCTGTTGAGGACTTATACTGAGTTACTGAGCCTCTCACATAGCCCTCACTGCACCTGCAAGGTAGTTACTGTGATCTGCAGATGAGAAAACTGAGGCTTAGGGAGATTAACACAGTTGAGGTCACACAGCTTCAAAGCGCAGCAGTTGGGACTTTCGATATTCCCTCGTGCCCCTCTGACCCTGAAGCCTCTTTCCTGCCATTCTTCTTCCTTTCAGGGCTGGGTGCGCTCTTATAGGTGATCAACTTAATGGACAGGGACACTGAGACCCAGACATGTGAGGTGACTGCCAAAGACTGCAGTGCAGAGCTGGACTCCTGGCCCAGGGCTTTCTGTCCTGCTCCACCAGCTCCTGACTCCCTGTGCTGGGTCCCCACCTGGGGAATCTGTGTTCCCCTCTCACCCCATTCAAATTCCATGCTTTCCTCAAGGTCTGAATCAGGACTCACCTCTTCCAGGGATACTTCCTGACTTCTCAAACATTCCCACCCACATCTCCCAGACACCGCCTCCTCTTTGCTTTGTCTGGCTACATTCAGACAAATGCGTACTCTCCCATGGAGCATCAGATCCCGTGGAAGGATATACACTCTCTCTTTCCACCACACTACTTGAGCAGCATCCTTGGGATGTGGCAGGTACTTGATAAATGTGTTTGGACTAGATGCGCCACAGAATTTTTTAATTTAAGAGCTGGACAGGCTCTTAGGGAGCATTGGGCTTAACATTCTCATTTTCCAGATGAGAAACTGGAATCCAGAGTTGTGAGGTGACTTTTCTTGTTAGAAAGCTAATTAGTGAGTGAGGTCCAAAGTCTAGTCTCCTATCTCTCAGTTAGTCCTCTCTCACTACTTGGATGCCGAGTGCCCACCTAAACTAAGAGTCTATATGACTTAGGTAGCATCTGCATCAGAGTGATGCCTTAGGCCCTAAATGGGCAAACTCAAAGAAAGAGAGGTTAGATTCTATACTCAGCCCTTTTAAGAGGGTATGAAAGTACTACCTTTTTCTTTTTATTGGTGGCAGGGGGGGAGACAAAAAGAAATATTGAACAGAAAGAAATGAATAAAGACAAGGGCAAATTCCCAGTGCTTATCTAGATATTAAATACCTGAAAGATAAGACAGTCTCTCTCCCTCTCTTTCTCCTTCTTCCCCCTCCCACCCCAACATTACTTGCTCTTAAGGAGGGCCCGGGAGAACGCAATTCTCTCCATGGTAAAGTGTGAAAACCTAGAGATAAGTATTAACATTTTATGACCTGAAAATTCTTTAATAAATTAACTTTATTAAAGGATCACTGGTTCCTCAGTACCTTGAAAATGAAATTATACTTTCTAGAAAATATATATTCACCTCATTTGCAGGTTTGCTGTATTGTTTTAGCTACCCACATCTCTTTTTCCACTGTAGAAAAAGGATATCATACATTTTTTATAGCATTTTACAGTTTACAAAATACTTGGACACATTTTTTAAAAAACTGTTTATCCTTATAATAATTCTGGGAAATAGATAAGAAAAAGGTATTCTTTATTTAATAAATCAACAAATGTTTACTGCAAGCCTACTGTATGTCAGGCATTGTTCTAGGCCCTAAGACTACAAGATTAAACAAAGCAGAGACAGTTCCTGTTTTTTAGGATTGTATATTCTAACAGGAGCTCTGGTGGCACGTGGTTAAAGCATTTGGCTGCTAACCAACAAGTCAGTAGGTCTAACCCACCTGCTACTCCATGGGAGAAAGATGAAGCAGTTTGCTTCCGCAAAGATCTACAGCCTTACAAACCCTATGGGGCAGTTCTATTCTGTCCCATAGGGTCACTATGAGTTGGAATCGACGCAGTGGCCATGAGTTTTTGGTTTTTATATTCTAACAAACTCCCCTTCCATGGATAAGACGAGTGAGCCTTTAAAAAAAAAAAAAAAAAAGCAATTGCTGTTGAGTTGACGCTAACTCATGGGGACCTCATGTACACCAGAATAGAACTGTGCTCCACAGGGTTTTCAGTGGCTGGTTTTTCAGAAGCAGATCACCAGACCATTCTTCCAAGGCACTTCTGGGTAGACTTGAACCTCCAAGTTTGCTCCACTCAGCATTTCCCAACTGAGCCTTCTGAGCCACACCCATTACCCTTGAATTGATTCTGACTCAAGGTGACCCATGTACTCTGTGTCAACCCCATGTGCTATAGAGTAGAATTGTTGTAAAGGATTTTTTGGCTGTAATCTTTATGGAAGCAGATTGTCAAGTCTTTCCTCCATTGCAACACTGGATGGGTTCGAAACACCAACCTTTAGGCTAATGGTCAAGTGCAAACCATTTGTGCCACCCAGAGACCTAACTGAGCCTTAAGCAAGACTGGGGCTCAGACAAGGATTAAGGGGCCAGCCAGAGCCCTTTCAGCTCTAACATGCTCCCACTCTATGTGAGTAGGCATTTGTTTTCTCTGAAGTCTATACCTACAGGTGGTTTTGAATGGCTTTATGTGTGTATTTGTTATGTTCAAAGGCTCAACTGGGTATGTCTATTTGCATATCCAAATAGTGGGGTGTCTGGTCACTTCTGAACATGGTAAACAAATGAACTTGTGTGGAAACAGAGCAAAGTTAGGGAAGGTCTGGAGAATAGTGACAGCTACAATTTATGGATATGTCATCAGGAAAGACCAGTCACTAGTAAAGGACATCATTTGGTAAAATAAAGGGTAAGTGGAAACAAGGGAGACCTTCAATGAGATGAACTGACACAAAAGCCAAAACAATGAGAATGGGCTCAGATACACCAATGACCATCAAGATGCCACAGGACTGGGCAGTTTTTCATTCTGTTATATGTAACCTTGACATCAGTCAGAGTCAACCTGATGGCATCTAACAACCACAACAACCATTTATGGAGTACACAGAATGTGCCAGGCTCCATGCTGATGTTTTACCTATGTTAGCTCATTTATTCCTAACAAGACCTTTGCAAGATAGATATCATCATCTCCATTTAATGAGCAAGGAGAGTAAAATTCAGAGAAGTTAAGCAACTCACTAAAGTCTCTACGCTGGTAAGTGGTAGTACCAGGTCTCATTCTCAAGTCTGTCTGACTCCAAAACTCCATGCTTTTTACAACATACCGGTCTGTGAACACTGAGTTGTACTTACTGGATATTGAAAGATGGACAGAATTTGGGGAAAATAATGGGAAGAGGGTGCTGTCTTCTCTTGTGGGTCAATGCCCACAGGGACATGGGAGAATGGAGTAGATTACCAACCAGCACACGGTCAGCCTCTATGTTTTACTGACACCTGCCTCTCATCTGTCCAGAGAAGGAGATCCCTAACCTAACCCAGAGTGACTGCCAGAGAATGCTCCTGTTTTTCTGTGACAAGGAGTAATCAGTGAATATTGCTCAGACTAGTGCAGAAAAGTAGAAAGGTTAGTGACAACTGATTTCCCCAGCAACATCCGGTCACTGATAAGATTTACAATTCACCACAGTGGCAAACGCTATACACAGATTCACTAATCTTTCTTTCAAGGTAGTCTACACTTCTCTCTAGATCAGAAGAGGCATATATTTCTTTCTTCTTCCTCTCCAAATATACTCTCCACCCACCATGCCTGTACTGAGTTTCAGAATTGGCATTTAGAGCAACATGTAGATTCTTAGTAGGTGGTCTGTTAACACACACTCCTGCCCTACTCTCTTCCTTTGATCACAAGAGTGTTGGCCTGGCTTTTCCCAGTACAAACGGCCCTGTCAAAATTCCATTTGCCTCTTAGAGACCAAACTTGAACTAATACCAAATAAACAGTATTTGAACTTCACAAGTCCAGTCTCATATGTTTGTGAATGACACACTCCTCAATATTCAAGTAAGGGCCCACCCTCAGTTATTGTTTTCCTTCAGTAATACTTGTCTGGAAGTCATCCTTTCTTAATAAGGCTAATAAATGACTGTCTTTTACAACAGAACTACACACAGGACCTCAAGTGATCTTAAATAATGCGTGAAAACATAGCTGTTGTATTTACAGCAATGGAAATTCATCCGCGACAGATACATAGCAAGAAACTAAGAGCCCTCTCTCCCAAAGTGTGCTCCATGGACTCTTAGGGTTCCACAGACAGTTAAGTTTAGGAAAACACCCTGCCTTATTTCTGGGATTCTAAGACACCATCAATTGTAAGTTCACCATGAATTTAATAACATTTTTAAAATTTTTTATGAGGGTGGGGGTAGTTGGGGAGAGATACTTGATTAAATGCATAAAGTTTTATTTCTAACTAAATAACAAGAGCCTTCATTTATCTATAGGGGAACTTAACATTTTCCTCTTCAAGATCTCAGTCACAGTTTGTATTTAATCATTGTTTGCTGTAGAGGCTGTAGAGTCTATCTAAAGAGTTTCTCAGTCACTTTTGATCCCTGGAAGTTATATCCAATATCATAGTGACAAGTTGCTCTTTATAAACTTTTGATGATCTTTATCTCTTTTGCACCTTTAAGATAAAAAACATAATTTTGAAAGCTAAAAAAAAAATTTGAGTTTCCTTATTTTTATTTGTTGTTCTGGTAGCGTAGTGACTAAGGCATTTGACTGCTAACCAGAAGGCTGGTGGTACAAACCCACCAGCTACTCCTCGGAAGGAAGGTTGGGCAATCTACTTCTGTGGGATATCGCCTCAGAAACCCAAGGAGGGGTTGCTATGAGTCAGGTTCAACTTGACAGCAGTGAGTTTGGTTTGGTTTTTGTTTATGATAAGCTTATACTTTCATTTTTTCTTTAACTGAATGACATGTAACTGGAAATTATCAATTTCTCTTTAGTGTCAGCTGGAATCTTTTGACAGATAGATGCTTAGAGGCTGAGTGATAGTTTTACATAGTGGAAGAATCATGATTTTAAGGACTGTCATATCCCTCCCTCCTCCTTGCTTTGAAGTTTCTATGAACCATTCCTAGAGATTTTGCAATTTATATTGCTTTTAATTACAAAGCTTGATAGAGAATTTGCATTTAGAATGCTGTTTCATAATAATATATATTTTTTAAAAAATATACATTAATTTGGAATAATTTTACACTTAAAGTTGCAAAGATAGTACAGAGACTTCTTGCATACCCCTTATCCAGTTTCCCTTGTTGTAAACATCTTATACTACACCAAGGTACATAAGTCAAAACTAAGTAACCATGTTTCTTCTTTTTTGAAACCATTTGTTGTTGTTAGGTGCCATCAAGTCAGTTCCAATGCATTGGAATCCTATGTGTGTAGGGTACAACTGCTCCATAGGGCTTTCAAGGTTGTGACCTTTTGGAAGCAGAACACTAGGCCTGTCTTCTGTGGTACTTCTGGGTGAGTCTGAATCACCAACGTTTGAGCTATTAGTCAAGCACTTAACCATTTGTGTCACCCTGATACTCCCAAGAAAGCGTGGTATACTGCTATTAAATAACTCCCGACTTTTAGGGTATTCCATTGCATTCAAGGGACCCTGATAGTGCAGCGGTTAAGAGCTTGGCTGCTAACTGAAAAGTTGGAAGTTCAAACCCTCCAGCTGCTCCATGGGAGAAAAGATCTGACAACCTACTACCATAAAGACTGCAGCCTAGAAAACCCTACGGGGCAGTTCTATTCCCTCCTACAGAGTTGCTATGAGTTGGAATCAACTTGATGGCACATAACAACAACAAGAACATGCATTCAGTTGTCATGTCTCCCCAATCTGCTCTGGTCTGGGGCAGTTTCTCAGTCTTTTCCTAACAGTCTTGAAGAGTACCAGCCAAATGAACTATACATGTTTCCCAACCTAGTATCCTGTAAAATGTCCTGCAATATGGGTTTGTCTGGTGTTTTTCTCATGATTAAACTGCAGTTATAGGTTTTTGTAAAATGTGCCACAGAGATGAAGTCTCTTTCTCATCACATTGTATGAGAGGTACATAATAGCATCACTGGTGATGCTAATCTTGATTACTTGTTTAAGGTAGTGTTTGCCAGGTTTTTCCACTACAAAATATAATAAACTTTTAAAAGACAAGGCAGAGCACATGAACAGACACTTCACAAAAGAAGACATTCAGGTGGCTAACAAACACATGAAGAAATGCTTACAATCATTAGCCATTTTAGACATGCAAATAAAACCAAAGAGGTAATCATCTCACCTCAGCACTAATGGTAAAGTTACAGGGGGTGGGAGGTGGGGGAGAAAACAACAAATGCTGACAAGGGTATGGACAGACTAGAACACTCATACACTATTGGGATTGTAAAATGGTACAACCACTGTGGAAAGCGGTATGGCACTTCCTTAAGAAGTTGAGAATAGAAATACTGTATGATCCAGCAATCCCACTAGGAGCTATATATCCTAGAGAAATAAGAGCTGTGATATGAGCAAATATATGCATACCCATGTTCATGGCAGCACTATTCACAATAGCAAAAAGAGGGAAACAACATAAGTGTCCATCAATGGATGAATGGATAAATACATTATGGTACATACAAAATGGAATGCTATGCAACATTAAAGAATAATGATGAATCTGTCAAACACCTTCAAGACATGAACTTAGATGACATTATGCTGAGTGAAATTAGTCAATCACAAAAAGGCAAATATTGAATGAGACCACTGCTGTAAAAAGTTAAGAAAAGGTTTACACATAGAAAGATTCCTTCTTTGAAGGTTACCAGGGGTGGGAGGAGAAGGGAGGAAAAAATCACTAATTAGAGGGTAGAAATGCAGTAACGTGGGTGAAGGGAAAGGCAAGGACAATAAGGGGAAAGTCAGCACAAAAGGATCAAGGCAGTGGAAGACACAAAGAGGAGCACAAGGGTTAAAGGTAACAAAGGTGAATACTATTACATACACAATGCTGCAATAACAATAATCTATGACTGGAAAAAGATTTAAAGAAATACTAAAAATATTGTGGTAAAACACATACTGTATAAGATTTGCCATCTTGACCATTTTAAGTGCATGATTTAGTGGCATTAATTACATTCACAATGTTGTGCAATCATTACCACTATTTTTTTTCAAAACTTTTTCATCACCCCAGACAGAAAATCTGTCCATTAAGCAATGACTTCTCCTCTTTCCCTACCACTAGGAACCATTAATCTCTATGCATTTGCCTATAACAGATCTTTCCTATATAAGTAGAATCATACAATATTTGTTCTTTTGTGTCTCACTTATCACTCAGCATGTTTTCAAGGTCCATCCATGTTATAGCATGTATCAGAATTTCATTTCTCTTTATGGCTGAATAATATTCCATTTATGTATGTGCCACATTTTATATATCCATTCATCTGTTCATGGAGATTTGGGTGGTTTCCAACCTTTGACTATTGTGAATATTGCTTTAGTGAACATTGTTGTTGTTCTTAGGTGTTGTCAAGTTGGTTTTGATTCATGGCAACTCTGTGTACAACAGAATGAAACAGTGCCTCTTCCATGACCGTCTTCAAAATTGTTGCCACGCTTGAGTGCATCGTCACAGCCATTGTGTCATTCCATTTTGTTTAGGGTCTTCCCCTTTTTCACTGACCCTCTACTTTACCAAGAATGATATCATTCTCCAAGGACTGATCCCTTCTGACAACATGACCATAGTAGGAGAAACAAAGTCTCACTATCCTCACTTCTAAGGAGCATTCCAGCTGTACTTTTTCCAGGACAGATTCGTTTACTCTTCTGACAGTCCGTGGAACATTCAATATTCTTTGCCAGCACCACAATTCAAATGCAACAATTTTTCTGCAGTCTTCCTTATTCATTGTCAATCTCTCACATGTGTACAAGGCTATGGAAAATACCATGGCTTGGGGTCAGGTGTACCTTTACTTTCAAAGTGACATCTTCGCTTTAAAATACTTTAAATAGGTCTTTTGCAGCATATTTCCCCAATGCAATAGTGTTTTGATTTCTTGACTGCTGCTTCCATAAGCGTTGATTATGGATTCAAATAAAAAGAAATCCTTCACAATTTCAATTTTCTCTCCATTTATCATGATGTTGCTTATTGGTCCAGTTGTGAGGATTTTTGTTTTCTTTTCTTTATGTTGAAATGTAATCCATATGAAGGCTGTAGTTTTTGACCTTCATCAGTAAATACTTCAAGTCTTCTTCACTTTTAGCATGCAAGGTTGTGTCATCAACATATCAGAGGTTGTTAAATGAGTCTTCCTCTAATCATAATGCTGTGGTATACAAGTATTTGTTTGACTCTGCTTCCAAATCTTTTGTTTATATACCTATGAGTGGAATTCTGGGTCATAAGGTAATTCTAGGAGCTCTGGTAGCATAGTGCCTAAGGCACTTGACTGCTAACCAGAAGGCTGGCGGTTCAAACCCAACAGCCACTCCTCAGAAGGAAGGTTGGGCAATCCTACTTCCATAGTGATACTGCCTCAGAAACCCAAGGAGGGGTCGCTATGAGTCAGGGCCGACTCCACGGCAAACAACAACAAGGTAATTCTATGCTTAACATTTTGAGGAACTACCAAATTGTTTGCCACAATTACTGCACCAATTCACATTCCTGCCAGCAGTGCATGAGGTTCTCCGCATCCTCAACAACAGTTCTTTTCAGATATTTTTGGTAATAACAATCCCAGTGGGGGTGAAGTATACCTCATGGTGGCTGTGCTTTGCATTTTTCTCATGACTAATGACACTGAGCATCTTTTCATGTGCTTATCAGCCATTTACGTATCTTTAAGTCTTTTGCTCATTTTTCAATTAGGTTGTTTGCCTTTTTGTTGTTGAGCTGTAGGTGTTCTTAATATATTTTACATATTAAGCCCTTCTCCTATAACTGACTTCCAAATATCTTCTCCCATTCCATTGGTGATATTTTCACTTTCTTGACAATGTTCTTTGATCCACAAAAGATTTTCATTTTGATGAAGTCCAATTTATCTACTTTTTCTTTTGTTGCTTGTGATTTATGATTCATGTATCAGGTCTAGAATCCAATGCCAAATACAAGGCCTGGAAGATTTGCCCATATGTTTTCTTCTAGGAGTTTTATGGTTTTAGCCCTTGTATTTAGGTCATTGATCCATTCTGATTTAATTATTTTTATGATGAGAGATAGGGGTCCAAAGATATTTGAAGAGACATTTAAAGGATTTATGATTCAACTTCTGTGGGACTCCGTATTTTAAGAACTCACTCAAGGTGCTGCCACATAATAAGAATTTGCAAAGTCTGTCTATGCACTTGCATCTGGAGCAGGCAAATTCAACCTCAGCACATCTACATCCTCCACCTGGTATGAGGGAAGTTCAAGTTGCCCAGACCAGTACTGAACCAAAAAAAACCCACTGCTGTCGAGTTGGATCCGACTCATAGAAACCCCTCCTTGGGTTTCCGACACGGTATCTCTATGGAAGTAGATTGCCCAACCTTCCTTCCAAGAAGTGCCTGGTGGATTTGAACAGCTAGCCTTGTGGTTAGCAGTCAAGTGCCTTAGGCACTACACCAAGACCAGTACTAGGGTAAGGCAAATGAGGCCAGAACATGCACTCTCTGGATGCACTACTTGCATGACCTGAGAGTGAGTGCCTCCTTAAATCTTGTTCTCTATGCACCTCACTTGCCTCATCCTAGTCTGGGTTCTACTTCTGACATAAAATCCAAAATTTATCCCTATATTAAAAGACATTGAAATTTATAAAGATGTGTTCTTTATTTTAGGATAAAATGCATTGTAAAAGCTCTGGAAGTTCTGTAGTAATTTTTGTAATCAACTGTATCCTAAATTAAATGTGATTACAAAAGTCCTTTCTTCACTTAATCTTACTAATACATCATGGAGAATCTAGAATAGAGGGAAAGGCACTGGATTGGGGTCCAGTCACTTGGGTTCTGTACTTGAATCTGCCTCTAGTCCAACCTCCCTGATCATGGTTATTTTCTTATGTGCCTAGTTTCTCATAAAGGAAATTTCAGATGCCTGACATCCTCAGACATGATTCTGACACATTCAAATGGATTTCTTTGACCTCTTGCCCAACTCAAGGAAGCCAATGCTTGTACTTCTATGAGCTGAAGATGGATGTGTTAACAGTTTTATGGGAGTGACTGACCCTAGTCACCAGATCAAGGAGCAAAAACAGTCTAGACAAGCAACTAAGCACTCAAACACTGACCTCGGCCAGAATCGTCTCAGAACAATTCACTGCATCACTGGGAAAGAGGATGGGCTACGACCACACCCCCAGTAACCTTTCTGTCTGTTAACTGCCAAGGCTCATACACAGCTCTAATAGAATGGACTTCTGTGCTGTGATACAGGATCTCTAGCGTCCTCTGAAGAATATTGTACTGGCAGGCTGATAAACTGAAAATTTAGGAACCAAATTAAGATAGAAATGCTGGCCATCCTCATCCTGCAATTCTGAGTAGCCCCAATGGAGTAATCTTCCTGCTCATATGTTCAGAGCAATATACTGAGTAATCACCATTTCAGCCCACAAATGGGAGATCAAAGAGGAAGATTCTAATGTTATTTAGATGCAGGCTCTGCCTTGGATATTGACAAGGTCTTTTAGGACACAGAGTTATGTTTTTTTTCTTTGAAATGACTAGCATTTGGTGGGTAGCATGTATACACAGCTGTAGAGGGCCATTAATCAAATAAACAACTCACATGGAGAGTCTCTGAGGGGAAAAGCCCACATTACAGGAATGGAGGCTTTTTCCATTATATGACAAGGTGAGCTTAGAGATAAATGAGGGCAGTTATTCATTTTATTAAGAAAAAATCTATCATCTTTCCTCAGGAGAGGAGTGGTATGGTAGGCAATTTATGAAATTTGGAGTTAAATAGACCAGGGTTCAAATCTTGGCTCCATAACTTACTAAATCTATAACTTGATGCCTCAGTTTCCTTTTTAGTAAAATGGGAATAATAATATCTACCTGCTAACCAGACGGCTGGTGGTTCAAACCCACCAGCCACTCCTCGGAAGGAAGGTTGGGCAATCCTACTTCCGTAGTGATACTGCCTCGGAAACCCAAGGAGGGGTAGCTATGAGTCGGGTTTGACTCGACGGCACATAACAACATAACAATTTGACAAAGATATTGTCAGGATCAATTGAGATAGTTTATCTAAAGCTCTTTAGCCAGGGCCTGCCACAGAGAAGATGATTAATACATATGGAATTTCATTTCACTGCAAGCTTCCTTTTTACTGTAGATTGTTTCATGGTTGATACCAAGTGTATGATCTCATTTCTGCACAATCTTGATACTCTAGCACGTTAGCTTTGGGAAAGACTCACAAACAATCTACAGTCACAGGAGGCCTTTGACAGCAATCTTTGATTATATAGCATTAATGAGAAAAATACAGAAGTCAGTGCCCTGAAATGAGTCCATCTGAAGAACTAAGATGTTATTTAGGAGGCTAAGATGTCTTTTTCTCTCATAACATTATCAGGATGGTCTTTCACCCTCCTTTTCCTGTTCTTTTTCTGCTCACGTGACTCCTTAGCATTTATACTGCCCAGTAAGCATGAGTCAAAAGAGCAGCTAAAAGTTGCCTTCCCACTGTAGTCATGTCTATGCTACTCTGAGACAGAGAGATTGAGAGGCAAGAGGGTGTAAAAAAAATAAAAAAGCACCCAAGTGGGTTTAAAGCACATGTGGGTTGATTAATATGCAAAGATTTTAAGTCCTAAAATGGCTCACAAATCTTTGTTTCTGTTGATGCCTGGTGACAAGATTGTGATTATCAGAACTTTTAGCTTAGGGTTTTGACCCCTGTTCATATACAGATATCCTTGAGAAAGATAATTTACACCCTGCCAGTCAGGAGACGCCAGTGGGACAGAAGGATTTGAGAGTGGGTTGTGAGTTTTAGAAGGGGCTATAGGGAGAGAAGACTAAGGCATTGAGTCCCTGAGAGGCTAGAGGAAAGACCACTGATGGGAGGCAGGGAGAGGTACAAGAGGAATAGCATAGAATAAGAAATTTTCACTGGCTTGAATCTTTTGCAAATCATCTAGAGGTACCCTTACAGCATAATGCCTGAGCCCCCATGGTCACTAAGAACCCCATCTCTTGCCAAACATTAGTCACTCTACAGAGTATGACTCATATGTTTTTGTTATGTGCCATTGAGTTGGATCCGACTCATAGCGACCCCTCCTTGGGTTTCTGAGGCAGTATCACTACGGAAGTAGATTGCCCCA
>NW_006922120.1:206429-208936 GCF_000298275.1 Orycteropus afer afer
GACCCCTCCTTGGGTTTCTGAGGCAGTATCACTACGGAAGTAGATTGCCCCATCTTCCTTCCAAGGAGTGGCTGGTGGGTTTGAACCGCCAGTCTTCTGGTTAGCAGTCAAGTGCCTTAGGCACTACGCTACCAGAGCTCCTATGACTCATATGGGAGTCTCTAAAGCCACTAAGGGGACCTCTGGTGGCGTAGTGCCTAAGGCACTTGACTGTTAATCAAAAGGCTGGTGGTTCAAATCCACCAAGCACTCCTTGGAAAGAAGGTTGGACAATTACTTCCATAGTGATATTGCCTTGGAAACTCAAGAAGGGGTTGCTATGAGTCGGATCCGACTTGACAACAGTGAGTTTATTTTTTTTAAAGCCACTAAGAAAGTACATTTTGGAAATTTCTGGTCAATTAATTAGTTTTTAATACTTCTGTGGCCAGAGGCAAAGATGGTACCATTTGGGTTCGATATGAACAGAAACAGATTTAAGAGGATGAGATAAGATAAAGCCAAGCTATAACTCAGTCTATGTTAGCATAGCTAAAGCCGAGTTGAGGAGGCAGACTTCAGATAAGCCTGAAATCAGTGTTTCTGGTGCTTCCTTCTCTTAGCAATGGCTTCTCATCCATTGCCTGGTCCTACATTGGCTAATGTACATACTACAGCACTTGGGGGCAGCCACAGGGAGCTTTCTTCTTCTTACAGGACATCTTCTTGAGAGAGGAGTCTGTGTTTATGAAGGTTAATTCCAGGCTCAACCTCAGGCCACCTAAGGTGCAAATGCTCTGACTCAGGCAGGTTTTACATGTTCCATCTGTTGTGGAGAACCTCGCCACGAGGCATACTTCCAGTCTGTGCTTTGTCCTAAACATTTCCCACTGCTGACAGATTAAAGCTGTCCTGGCTATGACATACATTCTTTGGTTCTCACACATGCTCTTATAAGGAAGAGAGAAGTTCAGAGAGCTCTTTCTTGCAACCATGTGGCCTGAACTGTGCTCATAACAATGCCCTGACTTTAACTCAGGAATGGTTCCTGTGCTTCATTTGTGTCTTTATTGTCAGCAGTGTTGATGAAACACTGACAAAACAAAGCTAAAGGGCAAGAGTGTGCTAAAAAGCTTTGCGCCTGATTTATCGAGGAACCAAGGCATCAAACAACAACCTATTATTCAATTCCAAAGGGTCAGATGATCAGAATTTGACAAGAGTAAGGGTGATTTTTGACAATGAATGTGACACTATTCCTCTTTAATTTGTCATTCCCAGAAGAGTAGACCACATGATTGTCCGATTCAAAATTGCCAATACCAGTTCATTTCAGCTCACTAATGCCTAGGATATAGATCTATGTGCATCTCTTTTCATTTTTCACAACTTCTAATTTTCCTAGATTCATACTTTATACATTCCACTTCCAATTATTAATGAGTGTTTGCAGCTGTTTCTTCTCATTTTGAGTCATACCACATCAGCAAATGAAGGTTGCAAAAGCTTTATTCTATAAAAGTAATTAAGGCTGACTCTGCTTTGAAGAGGCAGCTCTTTCCCAGTCACATTTTAAGTGCCTTCCAACCTAAGGTGCTCATCTTCTGGCACTATATCAGACAATGCTCCACTGCTATTCATAAGGTTTTCACTAGCAATTTTTTAAGAAGCAGCTTACCAGGTCCTTCTGCTTAATCTGGAAGATATACCCTGAAATATAGAGCTGCAGTGATAGGATAATACACATATGCTCACAAAGATGACCAGTTGATACTACTTTTATTCAAATTTATGCCCCAACCACTAATGCCAAAAATGAAGAAATTGAAGATTTTTACCAAGTTCTGCAGTCTGAAATTGATTAAATATGCAATCAAGATGCATTGATAACTACTGGTGATTGGAAATGTGAAAACTGAAAATGAAGAAGGATCAATTGGAAAACATGGTCTTGATGAAAGGCATGATGCTGGAGATTGCGTGATAGAATTTTGCAAAACCAGTGACTTATTCATTGCAAATATCTTTTTTTTTTTTTTCAAAAACACAAACAGTGATTATATATGTGGACTTCACCAGATGGAATACAAAAGGAACCAATTCAACTATGTTTGTGGAAAAAGACAATGAAGAAGCTGAATATTGTCAGTCAGAATAATTGCTCATGTGAAACCAACCATTAATTACTCATATGAAAATTTAAATTAAGGCTGAAGAAAATTAAAACAAGTCTACAAGAGCCAAAGTATGACCTTAAGTATTGTTGTTATTGTTGTTAGATGCCGTTGAGTCATTTCCGACTCATAGCGACACCATGCACAGCAGAAGAAAACACTGCCCGATCCCACGCCAGTTCCACGATCCCTGCTATACTTGAGTCCATCATCGCAGCCACCGTGGCAATCCATCTCGTTGAAGGCCTCCCCCTCTTTTGTTGACCCTCCACCCTACCAAGCATGACAGCCTTCTCCAAGGAATGGTCCCTTCAGACAACATGACCAAAATAGGTGAGACGAGGTCTAGCCATT
>NW_006922120.1:209581-210748 GCF_000298275.1 Orycteropus afer afer
TTCCTCCAATCCTGATGCCACGTTTTTCTTCATATAGTCCAGCTTCTCGGATTATTTGCTCAGCATATAGATTGAATAAGTATGGGGAAGGGATATAACCCTGACTAACTCCCTTCCTGATTTTAAACCATGCAGTGTCCCCTTGTTCCATTCGAACAACAGCCTCCTTGTCAAGGTACAGGTTCCTCATGAGTATGACCTTAAGTGTATCCTACCTGAATTTAGAGACCATCTGAAGAATAGATTTGACACATTAAACACTAATGCTCAAAAAGACCAGTTAAGTTGTGGGATGACATCAAGAACATCATACATGAAGAAAGTAAAAGGTCAAAGAGAAGAGAAGAAAGAAAGAAAAGACCAAAAAGGATGCCAGAAGAGACTTTCAAATTTGTTTTCGCATGTAGAATAGCTAAAGGGAACTAAATAAATGATGATGCAAAAGAGCTGAAAAGATATTTCAGAGGGTAGCTTGAAAAGACCGGTCAGATGGCAGAATAGGCAGACAAACTACACAGACCTTCATCAACTAAGAAAAGGTGAACCAATTAACACAGATACAGAAGATAATCCTGGAGCCCTGAGCTTTGAAAGGAAGGATACAGAAGTGGACTAAACTCTAACTAGTAGAAGAACCTGTGCGATAACACCAAAAAAGGAGACATACAGAGCTGAGATCTGCCAGTAATCCTGATTACAGACAACTTGGATATTGCCAAGTGGTGTAAGAACCTAAGAATTAACCAAAAAATTAACCCTGCTAGCCAGGGGCTGCACGGAAGATGGCATTGATGGCTTGTGAATAAAAGCGGAAGCAGCGAAGAGGGAGAAAGTTTGAGCTGTGTACTTTTGGCTACCCGGAGGGTGTAGCCATTTTGAATGTTTAAAAGCAGTTTGCCCATTTTGGATATTTAAAGCAACAGCATTTGCTCAGACTCCATGGATCTAAGAATAGGCTCCAATTGCCAGGGACTGCAAGGACATTATGGACACAAAAAACTAGAAAAGTGTGATATTCCCCTTGTTAGTCTTATACCCCATGGCCTCTGGGTGAACAGAGGTGTGGCCATCCCTCACTCCTACCCACGTTCTGGGCCAGCAGAAATTCCAACTCAGTCTGTGTGTTCCCATGGAGCCTGGGTGCCCTGCCCAGTTTTTTTTTTTTTT
>NW_006922120.1:214922-218917 GCF_000298275.1 Orycteropus afer afer
GAGACCCGGTCCCTCTCGGGAGGGTAACAAGGGATCCGTCTGAGCACTAGTGACTGGGTTTTACCCCTTTCTCCTGCTCTTCCGGCCTGCTACTCTGTGCTACGCCCGTGCTTACCTTGCTCCCGGAGACCTGGTCGCTCTCAGGAGGGTAACGAGGGAAAGTGTTCAGTGCAGATCAGTGAGTAAGCACCAGCCCGCCTGTGCTTACCTTGCTCTCGGAGATCCGGTCCCTCTCGGGAGGGTAACAAGGGAGCCGTTATTCTTTATTTTTCCCTTCCCAGGTTCTAGTTTTCAGCTTTTTCTCTCTTCCCTGCTCCTGTTTCCCATTTTTTTCTTTCTCATGGTTTTCCCCATTCCTTGTTTTTTTTTTTTTTTCATTTTTCCTATTTATTCTTCATTATTCTCCTACTCTACCTCTTTTCTCTTATTGCCCCCTCCCCAGATATGGTGGGTTTTCTTTTCTTTTTTTTTTTTTCCTTTTCTTTTTTCGATGATTGTCCCTATGGGTTTATACAGTGTGTTTTTTTGTCCTCTTGCTTTTACTTTTTTGATGATTTTTCAATCTTTGTTTTTGTCTGACTGAGTAGGAGACAACAACCATGGCCATACAATGCAATCACACTTGCAGCTTCTATAGCTCCACTTACTAAGTGAGAGCCACCACTTCTTTCTCCAGCAACAGATGAACAATAAATGATCACCAAGAAGAGCCTCACTCATCCTTAACTGCTCTTCACAAAGAGTTAACAGAGATCTAAATACAACAACATCACAATGTCTTGGAGACAATAGATCATCATAGTTCACACAAAGAAGGAAGATAAAATCACAGAAACAAGGGATATAGACCCAGAACACATCCCTGAGGAAGAAGCAGCTTTGGAACTCTCTGATAAGAATTCAAAATAATTATATTTAGATACACTCAAAGGATTGAGAGACAAATCAAGGAAAACACTGACCAAACTGAGGAAAACAGAGAGAAACCCTACAACAATTTTGGAAGAAAATACAAGAACAAAATGACAAAATAAGTGGAAAATAAGAAATGATTCAAAATGTACACATAGAAATCCAGAAGATTAATACTAAATTTTCAGAAATAGATAACACATTGAAAGGGCAAAGGAATAGAATCAAATCAATGGAAGACAGAATTAATGAGATTGAAGAAATATATCTGCATACTTCTTTGCAAAGGGATCAATCAGAAAAAAGATCAAAACAAAATGAAGAAACCCTAAGATTCACATGGGATACCATGAAAAGGAATAACCTATGTGTAATCAGAATTCCAGAACAGGAAGAGAAAAAGAAGAATACTTCTTTGGAAAGGGATCATCAGAAAAAAGATCAAAACAAAATGAAGAAACCCTAAGATTCACATGGGATACCATGAAAAGGAATAACCTATGTGTAATCAGAATTCCAGAACAGGAAGAGAAAAAGAAAACCACTGAGTAAATTGTCTAAGATTTGTTGGAAGAGAACTTTCCTGATATAATGAAAGATGAGAATATATCCATTCAGAAAGTCCAATGAACCCCAAACAGGATAGACACCAAAAGAAAATCACCAAGACGTATCATCATCAAACTCATCAAAACCAATGACAATGAAACAATGCTGAAAGCAGTATAGGAAAAATGAAAAGTTACCTACAAAGGACAACCAAAAAGAATAACCTCTGCTTTCTCATCAGAAACCATGCAGACTGGAAAGCAATGGAATGGTATACATAAAACCCTGAAAAAGAAAAATATTCAACCAAGAACTATATACCCAGCAAAACTGTCCCTCAAATATGATGGTGAAATTAGGAGATTTCCAGATATGCAGAAATTAAGGGACTTTGTTAAAACCAGATGGATCTTACAAAAAATACTAAAAGGACTCCTTTGAACAGAGAACCAATAATAGCAAACAACCGACCATTAATATACAATATAACATAACCCAGAAAACAACACAGCTATGGATATACTCAAAGTAAAATAAGCCTACAAGGTTGTAAAAAGGGAACCAGAGATATCAATTAGCAAATGAGGACAACTATAAACCAAAAAGAGGGAAAAAATAGTGTAGTTACAGAACTTCTAAATGGTGAGGAAGTCAAGAGAGTGGCAGGAGAGAATGGACTGTTCTACTCAGGGAGAAAACTATAAACCACAGGGTAACCTCAAAGAAAAATGATAAACTTTCACGCCACAATAAAAAAGAGGACAAGCACAAATATTCAGCAATATTAAAACAACAGCAACAAAGAAAATGATAACACAACTCATAAATATAATGAGCTCAGTACAGAAAATAATATGGAATAAGGAAACCAGGAACACCGTGAAAAAACACATAACAAAATGAGAGCAACCAACTCATACTTGTTGATAATTACACTGAATGTTAATGGATTAAATGCACCACTCAAGAGACGGAGAGTTGCAGATTGGATAAGAAAACAAAACCCATTAATATGTTATCTACAAGAGACACAGCTTGGAGAAAAAGACAAAAATTGAGTAAAAATCAAAGTTTGGAAAAAGCTCTATCAAGAAAATGGCCACCAAAAAAGAGCAGGAGTGGCAATATTAATTTCTGATCAAATTGATTTTAAGACAAAACCACCATAAGAGACAAGGAAGGACATTATACAATGATTAAAGGATCAGTTGAACAAGAAGATATAACCATAATAAATATCTCTAGCCTCAGAGAAAAAGCACCCATATCAGGCTTTAACAGAATTGAAAAGGCAAATAGATGACTCCACAGTCATAGTAGGAGACTTTAATACAGCACTTTCAATGAAACATAGAACAATTGGAAAGAAACTCAACAAAGACACAGAAGGGCTAAACAATCCACCAACTTGACCTTATACACATATATAGAGCATTTCACCCAATAACAGCACAATATACATTCTTTTCCAGTGCACATGGAACATTTTTCCAGGATAGACCATGCTAGACCATAAAGCATGCTTAATAAATTTAAAAACATTGAAATACTGCAAAGCATCTTCTCAGACCACAGTGCTACAAAATTAGAAATCAACAATAGGAAGATCAATGGAAAAAGAGCAAACTGGAAACTGAACAATACCCTCCTTAACAACAACTGAGTAACAGAAGAAATAAAAAAAATTCCTTGAATCAAATGAGAATGAAAACACACCTTACCAAAATCTGTGGGACACAGCAAAAGCAGTGATCAGAGGTCAATTTATAGCAATAAATGCACACATCAAAAAAGAAGAAAAAGCCAAAATCACCATTTTAAACCAACATCTCCACAATTAGGAAAAGAACAGCAAGAAAAGCCTACAGTCACCAGAAGAAAGGAAATAATAAAGATTCTAGCAGAAATCAATGAAAAAGAAAATAGAAGGGCAATAGAAAAAATCAACAAGACTAGAAGTTGGTTTTTTGAAAAGATCAATAAAATTGACAAATCACTGACAAATTTAACAAAGGAAAAGAGGGAGAGAATATAAATAACACAAATAAGAAACAAAATGGGTGACATCACAACAGAACCAATTGGAATAAAAAGGATACTATCAGGATACTATGAAGAACTGTATTCCAACAAATTTGAAAATCTGGAAAAAATGGACAGATTTCTAAAACCACACTACTTACCTAAACTAACACAGAATGAGGGGAAAAAGTTGAACAGATCGATAACAAAAGAAGAAAATGAGCAAGTCATAAAAAAAAATTACCAACACAAAAAAGTCCTACCCTAGACGGTTTCACTGGAGAATTCTACCAAACATTCAGAGAATAACTGACACCAATACTATTCAAACTATTCCAAAACATACAAAAGGATGGAATCCTCCCAAATTCATTTTATGAAGCAAACATAACCTTGACAAAAAAAAACAGGCAAAGACATCACTCAAAAGGAAAACTACAGACCGATATCTCTCATAAATATAGATGCAAAAATCTTCAACAACATCCTAGCCAATAGACTCCAATAACATA
>NW_006922120.1:219928-221923 GCF_000298275.1 Orycteropus afer afer
TGTAGTGATACTGCCTCGGAAACCCAAGGAGGGGTCGCTATGAGTCGGGGCCGACTCGACGGCACATAACAACAACAACAACAACCCAAAGCAATCTACACATTCAATGTAATCTCAATCCAGATCCCATCAACATTCTTTAAGGATATGGAAAAACCAATCACAACTTCATATGGAAAGGAAAGAGATCTTGGATAAGCAAAGCATTATTGAAGAAGAAAAACAAAGTAGGAGTCTCACACTCCTGGACCTTAAAACCTACTATTCAGCCACAGTAGTCAAAACTGCCTGGTATTGCTACAATGACAGACATATAGACCAAGGGAATATAATTGAGAACCCAGAAACAGATCAATCAACCTATGGTCAGCTGATCTTTGACAAAGGGCTGAAATCCATTAAATGGAGAAGAGATTGTCTGTTTAACAAATGATGCTGGCAAAACTGGATATCCATTTACAGAAAAATGAAACAAGAGCCATACCTCATACCATATACAAAAACTAACTCCAGATGGATCAAAGACTTAAATATGAAACCTAAAACTGTAAAGTTCCTCAAGGAAAAAATAGGGACAAATTTAGGGGCCCTTATATATGGCATAAACAGACTATCAAGCATAATCCAAAATGCACAAACAGCAGAAGAGAAACTAGATGAATGGGACCTTCTAAAAATTAAATTGTTATGTGCTTCCAAAGACTTCTCCAAAAGAGTCAAAAGAAAACCTACAGATTGGGAACAAATATCGGGCAATGACATATCTGACAAGAGACTTATTTCTAGGATTTATATCAAACTCCAACACCTCAACAACAAAAAGACAAATAATCCAATTAATAAATGGGCCAGAGACATGAACAGACACTTCACCAAAAAGGATATTCAGGGGGCCAACAAACATATGAAGAAATGCTCACAATTATTAACCATTAGAAAGATGCATATGAAAACAACAATGAGATACCATTTTGCCCCAGCACTAGTAGCAAAGTTCAAGACAGAAAATAAATGCTGGAGAGGATGTGGAGAGATTGGGACTCTCATACACTGTTGGTGGGACTATAAAATGATACAACCACTGTGGAAAGCAGTATGGTGATTCCTTAAAAAGTTAGAATTAGAAATTCCATTTGACCCAGCCATTCCATTACTGGGTATATATCCTAAAGAAGTGAGAGCCAGGACAAGAACAGATATATGCACACTCATGTTCATTGCAGCACTATTTACAGTAGCCAAAAAATAGAAACAACCTAGATGCCCATCAACAGAAGAATGGATAACCAAACTATGGTACATACACACAATGGAATACTATGCAACCCTAAAGAATAATGTAGACTCTGTAAAACACCACATAATATGGATGATCTTGGAGGACATTATGCTGAGTGAAATAAGTCAATCACAGAAGGACAAATATTGTATCAGTCCATTATTGTAAAAAGTCAAGGAAAGGTTTATATATGGAAGGAAATTTTCCTTGTTGGTTATCAGGGTGGAGGGGAGGGGAGGGAACACTGTTAGATAAGTAGAGACAAGTATTGCTTTGGATGAAGAGAAGGGCAATGTACCAAATGGGAGTGATCAACATGGTGGCATTGAGGAAGAGGAACACATAGAGAGGTACATGGGAGGACAACAAAGATGAACTCCTTTGCACATACAATACTGCATTGTCAGTGATGGCAAACATTGATATATGGGTGGACAGATGGCTGGACAGGCTGAACTACTAGGTATGCCTCTACAGGGGGGGAGTGTGCCTGGCCATGTATAAGGTTGGCAGACAATGTTTCTACAAGTGTATATGTATGTTCTGTAAGAATTCCCAGGTATATAGTAGAGCTGACAAGGGACAAGGTTGTAGTCACTTCTTGGCCACAGCCAGCTACCCAGAGGGAGTGAATACTTAGACCCGTGGACTCGGGACCATAGTCACAGGGGACATCAAACCTAATTGGCGTAACATATTGCACAGAAACATTGTTC
>NW_006922120.1:222028-243291 GCF_000298275.1 Orycteropus afer afer
GATGCATGGAAACAATTAGTCCAAGGGACTGGTACACTATGTGATCCTCAGCTTATATGACTATGACACCAGAAGAACTAGATGGTGCCTGGCTACCATTGTCAACCATTCAGAGGGGGATCTATGTAGAAGATCCTGGACAGAGTGGGAGAACAATGTAGAACAAAACTCAAAATCATTTTAAAAAAATAAAGGGGACCAAATTTGCTGGTCTGATAGAGCCTGATGGAACCCCTGAGACTATAGCCCTAGTTGCCCTTCAGATCTGGAATTGTATCCACTCCTGTGGCTTCCAGCCAAACAAAAGACAGGCATATGAGTTGAACATTTACATTAGGTAGATATACTCCTTGGAGAGATCAATCATGGGAGAATAGAAGGGTTGTGTATTCACAGGGAGACAGTAGGGAGGAAGCTGGAGGGGAGCTGTTGTATTGTGGAAAATTGCAGTGAATGTCATGAGACAAAGTGTATGTGAGCTGTTGTATGGAAAGTGAATTTGCTCTGTAAACTTTCACCCAAATCACTATAACAAATAAATAAATAAGGTAGCTTGAAAAGAGAAATTAAACTATTTATTATAATGTAATGTGCAAAGACCTGGTGTTAGAAAACTAAAAGGAAACATGCTCAGCATATCTCAAGCTGAAAGAACTGAAGAAAAAAAAAATTAAGCCCCAAGTTTGAACATTGAAGGATTCTATAGACAAGATACTGCATCACACAGGAAGTATCAAAAGAACATGAAGGAATACAGAGAGTCACAGTACCAAAAAGAATTGATCAGTGTTCAATCATATTAGGGTGACTTTCAGTAAGATAGAGAAATAGGCAGACAAGTGACACAGACCCTCTTCAACAAAGAAAAGGAAAACTAATTGACAGAGATACAGAAGATAATCCTGGAACCCTGAGCTTTGAAAAGAACTACACAGAAGTGGCTTAGGCACCAACTAGTGGAAAAACCTGAACGAAAACAGTGAGCACAGAGACAGTTGGAGCTGTGGACTGTCAGCTACTCTGACGAGACCAACAGCCTGAATATTTCCAAGTGGTAATGGGACCTGAGAATTGACCTAAAGATCAGTCCTGGTCACCAAGGGCTGCAGGAACAACTGCTCTGGTAGCCTATGACTAAGAAGGGAAACAGCAAGGTGGGAGACAACCTGAGCTGTGGACTTTGCGGTCCAGAGGGTGCAGCCATTTTGATTTTTTACACATGGCAGCCATTTTGGATATTTAAAGTGACTGAGGATGCAGCCATTTTGAATGTTTACAAGTGGCAACCATTTTGGATTTTCAAGTGATAGGGACCTAAGAATAGGCTCTGTTTGCCAGGGTCAGCAAGGGCATTACAAGAGGCTGACAACAGGAAAGGAGACAGGTGGTGAGTGTATAAGTGCTGTCATCTAGTGAATAAAGGAGCACAGCACAATACCCTGCCTAGATAGATAACATACAAAGAAAACAAAAATTGGGGGTAAGTCACTCCAACATATAATCACCAATTAAATATAAACACAAAAATGTCACTATGCCTCAGAGACAACAGAGCATCACAGTCCACACAGAGAAGCAAGATAAAGCAGGAGAAACAAGGGACCAGGATACAGACCCAAAACACATCCCTGAGGAAGATGCAGCATTGGAACTCTCTGATAAGGAATTCAAAAGAATTATATTTAGGTATCTTCAAAGGATTGAGAGACAGACCAAGGAAAACACAGGCAAAACCCTAGAAGAATTTTGGAAGAAAATACAAGAACAAAATGACAAAATAAATGAAAAATTAGAAATGATTCTAAATCTACAGATAGAAATCCAGAAGCTTAATACTAAATTGTCAGAAATAGATAACACATTGGAAGAAAATACAAGAACAAAATGACAAAATAAATGAAAAATTAGAAATGATTCTAAATCTACAGATAGAAATCCAGAAGCTTAATACTAAATTGTCAGAAATAGATAACACATTGAAAGGGCAAAGAAGTAGGATTGATGCAATGGAAGACAGAATTAATGAGATTGGAGACAAATACTTGAACACTTCTTTGGGAAGGGATCAATCAGAAAAAAGATCAAAACAAAATGAAGAAAGCCTAAGGTTCACGTGGGATACCATCAAAAGGAATAACCTATGTGTCATTGGAATTCCAGAACAGGAAGAGAAAAATGAAACCACTGAGAAAATTGTCCAAGATTTGTTAGAGGAGAACTTCTCTGATATGATGAAAGATGAGAATATATCCATTCAGGAAGACCAACAGGATAGACCCCAAAAGAAAAACACCAAGCCATATCATCATCAAACTCATCAAAACCAAAGACAAAGAAAGAATCATGAGAGCAGCATGGGAAAAACAAAAAGTTACCTATATGGGGCAACCAGTAAGAATAAGCTCTGATTTCTCAACAGAAACCATGCAAGCGAGAAGATAGTGGGATGGTATATATAAAACACTGAAAGAGAAAAATTTCCAACCAAGAATTATGTACCCTGCAAAACTGTACCTCAAATATGATGGTGAAATTACGACATTTCCAGATAAGCAGAAATTAAGGGAATTTGTTAAAACCAGACTAATCTTACAAGAGATGCTAAAGGGAGCCCTTTGGACAGAAAAGCAACAACAGCTAACAACAACTGACCATTAACACACATGATGATATAACCCAGGAACCAACCCAGCTATGGAAGTATTCAAAGTAAAGAATCCTACAAGCTTGTAAACAGGGAACCAGAGACACCAACTGACAAACGAGGACAACTACAAACTAAAAAGAGGGGAAAAATCTGTTTTGTTACAGAATTTCTAGATGGTAGGGAAGTCAAGACAACTACAAGATAGAACAGACTGTTAGTATTAGACACAAGCAAAATTTTGCTGGAGATAATTCAAAATTGATTGCTGTAGTACTTCGACAGGGAACTGCCAGACATTCAAGCCAAATTCAGAAGAGGATATGGAATGAGGGATATCATTGCTGATGTCAGAGGGATCTTGGCTGAAAGCAGAGTGAAGAAGAAAGACGTTTACTTGTGTTTTACTAGCCGTGCAAAGGCATTTGACTGTGTGGATCATAACATTATGGATAACATTGTAAAGAATAGAAATTCCAGAACACATAATTGTGCTTATGCAGAACCTGTACATAGGCCAGTCATTTGAACAGAACAAGACATTAATGTGTGATTTAAAATCAGGAAAGGTGTGTGTCAGGATTGTTATCTTTTTACCACATTTATTCAATCTGCATGCTGAGCAAATAACCTTAGAACCTGTATGCACTGTATGAAGAAGAATGCTATATGAAGAAGACACATTAACATCCTGTGATATGCAGATGATACAACCTTGCTTGCTGAAAGTAAAGATAACTTGAAACACTTACTAATGAGGATCAAAAACTACAGCCTTCAGTATGGATTACACTTCAACATAAAGAATGCAAAAATCCTCACAACTGGACAACAGAGAAAAGACTGAAGTTGTCAAAGATTTCATTTTATTCGGCTCCACACTCAATGCCTGTGGAAGCAGCAATCAAGAAATCAAATGACATATTGCATTAGGCAAATTGGCTGTAAAAGACCTCTTTAAAGTGCTAAAAGGCAAAGATGTCACTTTTAGGACTAAGGTGGTCCTGACCCAAACCATCATATTTTCAATCACCTCATATACATTTGAAAGCTGGAGAATGAATAAAGAAGACCAGAGAAGAACTGATACCTTTGAATTATGGTATTGGAGAAGAATATTAAATATACCAAAGACAGTAAGAAAATGACCTAATCTGTCTTCAAAGACATATTATCAAAAGGGACTAGTCACTGGAGAAGGACACCATGCTTGGTAAAGTAGAGGATCAGAGGAAAAGATGAAGACCCTCAACCGATAGACTGATACAATGGCTGCAACAATGGGGCTCAAACATAGCAACGACTACGAGGATGGTGCTGGACCAGGCAGTGTTTCGTTCCCTTGTACAAAGAGTCGCTATGAGTCAGAACCAACCCAATGATACTTAACAATAGTAACAACAAGGGTAATTTTCCAAAATATTTTATAACCTACAATCAGATCAGAAAGTCTCAGTAAAAACAAACCTCCTCCCAGAGCCAGGTTCCACATTAGCTTGGGGATGGCACAGTCACAGAGTAATGAAAAGAGAGGAGAGCCATATTAACAGGGCAGGGTCCCAGAAGCCCCATGCAGTGCAAAGCATCAACTCTTTCACTCCCTGGATTGTAGGGAAGTCCTAGGAGAAGAGCTTGACTGGTTGGGGCAGAAGGGTTTGGGCACTTGCTATTCACCAATGGTAAGAAAGTATTTTACCACTTTAGCAAGCAGTAGTCTGCACCAGGCTTCTGACTGGCAAATCTGTTAGGGGGCAGAGGGTGTGGGCATGGAATGAAGAAGCACAGAGGAAAGAAACACCCATAACGTTTGCATTTTTTATTACAGCATGTTAATACATAAGAGGTTGGTCCTCCTAAATTGCTACTTCAAGATCAGAAAGTCTCAGTAAAAACAAACCTCCTCCCAGAGCCAGGTTCCACACTAGCTTGGGATGGCAGTCCTTTGGAATATGGCCTTGAGACTCCCCAGATATTTCTGGCCTATCTGTGGAGAAGTCAGTTCCATCGTCCAATAGACTGCAACCATCTCCTCTAGGCAGTGCCAGTTCATATTTCTACTCAAAACACATACACTTGTGTCTGGGGAAAGGTAAGCAAGAAATACACTTCATTGGAAAGCTGAAAAGCATGGAGGGTAAGTTAATTTTCAAAGAGAGAAAGTCAGCCACACAACATGATAGAATGTATGATTCACCTCTGTAGACCTGACATTGATTTTCCCACCTGGAAGCATCACCAAATAAGTTGGGATTTGAAAATAGGATCTCTGTTTTTTTTTTTTTTTTTTTTTTTCCCATTCCCCTTAGAGTTTACATTTTATTTTAAAATTATGCAACAACATGAGGTTAAAAGTCCCATTCAGAAACAGAAGTGGGGAAAAAATATTCAGTAGTTCTCTTTGTTCAGAGAAAATACTTTGAAAGATATTTCATATCTAAAACTGAAATGTAGAGGTGGGTGGGGAGGAGAAAGGATGTGTGGGTTTTCCTCACTTGTTTCATGTTGGACAGAGAGGCTCCTCTGAGCTTAGGGGACCTCTCACCTACATTCTTCACCATAGCCTCCCAGCATCCAGCCCGTGTGAGGGACATCTGTAGGACACCCAGGTTTCACTCTGCTTCCTGCAGCTGGTGTACTGTGCACAGGTATCAATCAGAAGCTGGGCTTTCACCTTGGGAGCTGGAGGGAGGCCAAGTCATAGAAGAAACAAACCATTCAGGCTTGAAAAGTTCTGCCACTTACCCAATGTATGAGACTTTATACAAGGCACTCAACTCTGACCATTGCTTAGGGCTAATAACATCTGCTGTATGTATAGAAAGGGATCCAGGTAGAGGTTTTCAAAGGCATACAACTAAAGTAATTTTGTAGGCCCTTTTAAAGAAAAAAGGAGCTCTGGTGGCATAGTGCCTAAGGCATTTGACTGCTAACCAGAAGGTTGGTGGTTCAAACCTACCAGCCACTCCGTGGAAGGAAGATGAGGCAGACTACTTCTGTAAAGATTTACTACCTTGGAAATCTGATGGGGGACACTATGAACCAGAACCGACTCAACTGCAGTAAGTATGGTTTTGTCGTGTTAAAGAAAAAGAATGAAAAGTTGGCAAATACAGAATTGGGAACGGGGTTTTGAAAGGGGTTCATGCAAATAGAGGACCCTACAGTTTATACCTCATTGATATATCACAAATTAGGTAAGAATGTAAAAGTACTTTAAAAAAGTATAAAGCATTATACAAATGCATGGCACTGAATTATTTCAGAAATATATAATATCTACTATGTGCTAAGTCTGGTGGCACTGCATTACTGTCTATGGTGGAAAGGCCCCTGAATCCTCAACACAAAAGTGATGCTGATCAATATGGAATGGCTTGACTGCTAAGCCTCAACACTGTATCTCAGGGCTCTCCAAAGTCCTGACTCCCATATCTGGTTTCTCATCTTGGATTTTACTCAAGCTCAATCTTTCTCTCCTCCTTCCCAACCATAATCTTTTTACTGACTTTCATCTTGAAACTCCCAGAGATATAAAGCAGCTTTTCTAATCCCTTATTCTCAGATATGTAGAAGTCTCTGGGTAGTGCCAATGGTTAATGTGTTCAGCTGCCAACGAAAAGGTTAGAGTTTGAGTCTACCCAGAAGCATCTTGGAAGAAAGGCCTGTCAACCTACTTCCAAAAATTCAGTCATTGAAAACCCTATGGAACACAGTTCTACTCTGACACATGTGGTATTGCTACTAGTAGAGTTGATTTCATGGCACCTAGAATCCTCAAATGTGGACAGCAGGTGCCTAGAGCTAGAGGTGAGGAGAGAGGACAAGGGGGTGATGGCCAAGGGCTGCAGAGGTTTTTTTGGTGCGATAATGAAAATGGTATAAACTTGATCATGGTTATGGATGTGCAGCTCTGTGAGTATGCTAAAAGCCAGTGGATAGTACATGCTAAATGGGTGAATTGCATAGTGTGTCAACTATAGCTCCATAAAACTGTTAAAACATAAGAATGGGAAACCATGAACCATCTAAAATTCAAGGAAACTTTATAGCAAGAAAATGAGAATAAATAAACAGGGCAGCAGTGGAGGAATGGGGGGTGGATAAGATAAGCTTGAAAGAACCTGAAATATTTCAGGGAATAGAAAATAAGTTTCAAAGGATCAATTATCCTTACAGAGAGTTGAGAAGATGTTGCATTCAAAAATTAGGAATAGGTAGCTGCTCAAATAATTTCTTTTAGAAGGATCAGCATGAGACTGGTCCCTATGAGGTGGAGGTTAAAGATGTCCCAAATGTCCAACTTTTCCAAGTGGTTGTATCACTCCATCAACTCTACCATCAACTCTTCCTCACATCTGAAGGTTCTGTATTTTGTAACACCTCCAGGACTGACAAACTGCCAAAGAAATGGCTCACATGGTTGCAAAGGCTGGCAAGTCCCAAATCTGTGGGTCAGGCATAGGTCT
The DNA here is from genome assembly GCF_000298275.1 of Orycteropus afer afer. Classification (NCBI taxonomy): domain Eukaryota; kingdom Metazoa; phylum Chordata; class Mammalia; order Tubulidentata; family Orycteropodidae; genus Orycteropus; species Orycteropus afer. The sequence goes on from NW_006922120.1 coordinate 229,139, forward strand.
GAAGGAGTCTCCTCACTCATGTGGTTGCAGGGGCTGATGAACCCAAATCAGCAGGGCATATGACTGGTTGCTGTCTCAAGTTCCAAAATCCAGGGGTGAGATGATGATGAACCATATACAAGATCCAGAGAAAGAGAGAGAATGTTGCTAGAGCATTCATATACCTATCCTCAAGGAAACTAATGGTGGTGACATGGGTCATACCCTGTGGTAAGGTGGGACTCAAGATACCTCCCACCTTAATACTTCCTCATTAACATAGCGGACAATTCACTCCAAAATGGGACCATAACCCCAGGCATAGAGGCTGGGATTTACAATACACCAAAAATGGAGGGCCATGTTTAAATGGATTATGGATGACTATGGCTAGAAAGAGCTCTGCTGGTGTTGTGGTAAAAACATTGGGCTACTAACCAAAAGGTCACCAGCTGCTCTGTGGAAGAAAGATGAGGCAGTCTGTTTCTATAAAGATTTGAAGTCTTGGAAACCCTAAGGGACAGTTCTACTCTGTTCCTAAAGGGTTGCTATGAGTTGGAATTGACTTGTTGGCAGTGGGTTTGGATTTGGTTTTTATAGCTAGATGGGCCATGTAAGTAATGCACTGCACTGCAGGAGCCATGAAGAAAGAATGATCAAGAACAAGAAAGAACCACTGTAAATTCAAGACAGTAAATTTTGTGAGAGATAAAAATTTTGCTAAAGGACTGGAAGATAAAGTTAAGAATATTTTATAGAACATAAAGCAAACAGTCCAAGACATTGGAAATACAGAAGTTTAACATCTGACTACTAGGACTTTTAGAATGCAAGAACAGGAAGAACAAAGGAAAGGAAACTAAAAAGAAAAAACAGAAAAATTTTCCTACGCTCATGGAAGACAAACTAAACAACAAAATGAAACAGAAAACCCACCACTATCAAGTCAATTCTAACTCATAGTGACCCTATAGGACAGAATGGAACTGCCCCATAGTGTTTCCAAGGCTGTAAATATTTATGAAGTAGATTGTCACATTTTTCTCCCATGGAGTGGCTCATCACTCAAACTGCCAACCCTTGGTTAGCAGCCAAGGGTTTTAACCACTGAGCCACCAAGGCTCCTTAAAGGAAGATTACTCACTGCCGTCAAGTCAGATTCGACTCCTGGTGACCCCTCCTTGGGTTTCCGAAGCAGTATCACTAGGGAAATAGATTGCCCAATCTTCCTTCCAAGGAGTGGCTGGTGGGTTTGAACCACCAGCCTTCTGGTTAGCAGTCAAATGCCTTAGGCACCATGCCACCAGAGCTCCTTAAAGGAAGATAAGAGTCTTTAAAATCCAAGGGTCTAGCATGAATGAAAAAAATACTCAAACCATAGACAGGCATAGAAGGTGAACATTTACATGAGGTAGGAACACTCCTTAGAACAATCACTCATAGGAGATCAGCAGGGTAGTATTTGCATGAGGAGACAGCTCAGAGGGCAGGAATGCATAAGAAAGAAGGATACAGGGAAAAGGTAACTACAGGGAGGAAGTGGGAAGACAGCAGTTACATTATGGTGATTGCAATCAATGTCATGAAACAAAATGTTTTATGAACTGCTGCATGGAAAATGAAATTGCGCTGTGAATTTTCACCCAAATCACAATAAAAAATAAAACTACAACAACAACAAAAAAGGCTGCTACCCAACTCTAGCTACTGCTGTTTTGGGGATGTGGATCCACTATCATCAGGTCTTCCAATCTGTCAAGCAAAGCTAGAACTCTAGATTTTTAAAAATGTAAAATCTCCTAACTTCTAGAGTCTAGCAACTACTTCAATTAAAGAAAATACCATGCAGCTGATTAGAAATACTTTTTCACACACACACACACACACACACACATATGAATATATGTATCTCAAAGTAATATCACTTAATATTACCTTATTCTACCATGTAATAAATTATAGAAAAAAATTAAAAGCTAGTAAAGCTATATTTATTTCTCAGGATTTGCTCTTAGCATCAAGCAGAGAGAGGAGAGGGTATAAATTAGCCAAAATTTAAGGATAACAGAGGCTTTTGAGAATTAGAGCTAAATTGCAGGAGTTTTTTATGCCTGAGACTGAAGAGGTTTTTGAAACTCTGAATCTCAAAGTTAGAAAGGGCAGTGAAATTCATTTGGACAAACTTCCCACCCAATAAAGGAATTATTTTGATGAGATTCCCATGAAGATCACCTTATTATCATACAAACACTTCAAAAGATGGAGAATTCACTACTCTTCACAACAGAATATTCCATTATTGGACACGTGAATTGTTATATTCTTACTAATACCCTTGCATGAAATACATCTTCCTCTACTTTCGCATTATAGATCCTACTTCCTCTTCCTTTGGCCAGCTTGAGCCAGGAAGACTACTCCCTCCCCACACAATAGCTGTTTAATCTTTGAAATCTTATAGTGGGTCTCCTTTTCTTTCACAAAGTCTTTTATCTTGTAATGAAACATCTCAATTCTCACAGCTATTTCTAATACAACCTGGCTTCAAGATTCTTCTCATCCTGATTACCCTCTGCAAGAAACTCTAGACATAGCAGAATGATTGCATGTATCCAGTCCCTTGATGTTGATACTACTCTTAACACAGCCTAAGGTTGTATTAGCTGTACTGCACTACTGGTCTCCTCTAATCCCAAACCCCCACCTCATCCCACACATATATATCAGTCAGGAACTTTTCTGTTGCACAAGCCAAGAAGTCTACTTCAAACTGGCTGACAAAAACAGGAATTTACTATCTATGTGCTTATGTAACTCAACGGTGTTCTTATTTGCTATTGAGTCGTCTCTGACTCACGGAGACCTTATGCATAATAGAATAAAATGTTGCTTGGTCTTGTGCCATCTTTACAGTCCAAGGGCATATTTGGTTTCAGACAGTGTTTGAACAGTGTGACAAGGATCTAGTTTTGCTCTCTCCATTTCTAACCTCTGCTTCCTTGGTTTCTGTCCCCATTTTCTCTCTTTGTGGTCCTAAGAGATATAGTAGCCTGCAGCTCTGGGGCCACATACTTCCTCAATCAAATGCAATCAGAAAGAAAAATCTACCTTCTTAAGACTTCAAATGAAAGTCCAAGAATGGACCATCATTGGCCCTCCATGGACTGATACAGGTCACATGACCAGAGAAATGTGATTATCTTTGTTGTTGTTGTTGTTATGTGCCGTCGAGTCATACCTGACTCATAGCGACCCCTCCTTGGGTTTCCGAGGCAGTATCACTACGGAAGTAGGATTGCCCAACCTTCCTTCCGAGGAGTGGCTGGTGGGTTTGAACCACCAGCCGTCTGGTTAGCAGGCAAGTGTCTTAGCCACTATGCTACCAGAGCTCCCAAGTTACCCCTTTGGTCAATCACATACAAACTACATGGCTAAGAAACAGCATGGAGAAATTGATGCTAGTGGGACACACCAAAACAATCCACTACAAAATACCAGAAAAAGTTCTCTAGACTACTATTGAATTTTGAATCCCCAATGCAGACTTTCCAATGTACTTGTTTAAGATTTTCTTGTTTGTATTGACCAAACATTTCTGATCAAGAAGATAATTTGAACTTTGGTTTATTTCCCCAAAGTATTCATTATTATTCTCCACTTTGTAAATTTACAGATTTGATATACATAACTTCTGTGTATTCATCTCATTAAGTCTTTGGTAAAAATATTGATGTAGAAGGCAAAATGGAGTTTTGAGGCATAACATGACATATTTTCCCAAAGGGGTCTATCAATCTGCTAATAAGTATGGTTCAGAAATAACTATTTAAACAGGTATAAATAAAACTCACTAGCCCTCATTTTTCCATCTACAGAGAATGTACTATTTACAGAGAATGTACCATTATATACCATGATGTCTCAAGGTGCACTCTTTCTATAGCATTCCAAATTAAATGCAGTTGGCTGCTTTCCTTAATGGATGTAGGCAGAAGTAGGTACCATACACTGGAAGAAAAGGCCTTTCACAGAATGTGCCACAGACTGTCCTCAGGCACACCAGATCTTTACTCAACACTTCTCTGCTTCAAGTAGAACCTCCCTGCATCTTTTCCTCCTGCAGCTAACAGACTTCCTCCCAAGCATCAGCTTGTATTCTAATCAGAGTGGGTCCTGCTACTTCTTTTGAAATTCTACTAACCTGCTTTTTCAGAATTTCATTTGTAATGAATCACTGTAAGTGTGCAGAGTTGGATTTTTTTTCATGCCATAGTCTTTTATTTATCAGCTTTTGATTGATCTTTACTACCTTCAAAAATCTTTTTCTTTTCTGAAATGTTTACTAGACAATTTCAGAGTGGAAAAGTACAGTGGACATCTGTTCTGGTATGTCCAGCTTCTACTCACCCACAAGCTTTTGAAGAGGTTCTGCCCCATTCCACTCATGTGTTTCTGTTGGGACTGTTGGCACCTCACCCCCTTGGTCCAGTGGGTCTGAGACCAAAGTTCTTCCAAAATACTTTTTTTTTTTTTTTTTCCCCACTTGGAACTGAAGGACTAGAACCTTTTTACAGAGCTAGAAGAGTGTGAACTGGGAGCTGCCGGAAGCCATCTTCCCTACATGTTGTAGAGAAAACTGTAGTGAGAAAGGATGAGGTCACCTCAGAGGATGGAGCAAAGCAGAGAGAAACAGCTTCCAGGGAGAGGAGGAGGGAAAGCCCAGGACACACACACACACACACACACACACACAGAGGCACTAAATGAAGACAAAGAATGACTCTTAATTCATTATTGCCAGATGAGCCCCTGGTTTTCCAGTTGTATGGGCAGTAAACCCCTTTTGAGATCAGGCAGTCTGATATGGATTTTTGTCACCTGTAATAAAAAGCATTTTGATAAATCTATATAATAGGAAGGCAGGGTAGTATAGTGCTTGTAACCAAGCAAATGTGATTCAAGGTGACTCAATTAGAAAAAAAAAAAAAAATTAACCAAAATAAAATAAATGAACTTGAGCTCTGAGTTTGAACTTTCAGCCTCAGCCTTAGATACTACAGAAGATGAGGAAAGTTCACTTCCTCCTCAATGTGGTTATGAGCATTAGAAGCATGAGCAAGTTGCAGGATCCACAGTAGGCTCTTAATAAATAATAGCAATTATTTTTCAGCTTAAGAAAGTTGAAAGGTGGAGGAGAGTCCTTAAAGTCCTTTCACCTATTCCTCTAGAAAGATCATGCTAACAAATAGCTGGCAGATGCATTTACGATTGTTGAACCCAATTTATCTTACTTTGGGAGGACAGTACAATGATATTTCCCATTACATCTGTGAGAACTGATTTGTTTCTCTTTAATTCTGAAGGACAGTATTATATTATGTTTGGTGTCCTTTGTGTGATAAGAGCCATTCCCATCATCCATTTCACTCTTTGCAGAGCAGGGCACTGCCTCAACTCTCCCTCACTGCTTCCTAAGCTCCACCCTCTACCTGGCTCCATAGCTGCAGCAGTCTGCTTTCTAGCCTCTCCATTTTCCTAGCACCTGGCTAAGCCACTTTCTTAGAATATATCTAACAATAAGAGTATTCCACATTTTTCTAACCAGTATGCTCTCACAAGCACAACAGCTTTTTACTAACTAGCCCAAAGGATATTTTTCTTGCTTAGAATAACTTGGCTATCTCAAAAACTGTGAACTATTATTTTTGGGGCCATTGATTCCTCATCTTTCATTTCTTTCAAGGGCCTCTTACTGTCTTTTACAAAGGCAATCACCATTCTCCATGAGCTATCAAATTTATGAGGTTTGACAAATCAGTTTTATTTGTGCAATTTAATGCAGGTTCAATTCATCTATCCTTGGAGAATTTCTGAAAACTCAGTATGAACTTCACTCAAAATACAAAAATAGCGTGTGAGTGTGCTGACCAGATTTTTTTTTTTAAATCACAAAACATGGACTTTATCTAAAATTAAAATAGATTTTAATCAATTCTTTTTGAACTTTGCAAAGTTACATCCATCATTTCTGATTTTATGGATCTGCCTGCCTGTTGGCTCCCTATAGGGAAAAATGGTGTTTTCTCCCCCCCCCCCTCCTGCTTTCTATTCCAAGAGCTGAGAAAAGGAAAAGAGCACAGTATGTAGCTGCAGGGGAAGCCAAGCAAGAGATTGATTCAACAGGAGAAATTCAATGCATCCCAAAAGATTCCCTAGGATTTGATGTCCTGCTGCTTACAGTACAATTTGTTGTAGTAAGCAACTGAAGATTTTCTGTCAGGAAAGTCAAAGTGCTCAGTGATGGTTTGTGAAGTTAAAAAAGAAAAAAAAAGAATTTCAACAGAAAAAAGTTTTTATTCTGGAAATGTTTTCAATAGATAGACAAAAGATAGTTTCTCAGAGTATATATGCTGCCCCTATATTTTGAGCAAAGAAGAGTCAATATTTCCCCATGCAAATGCCATAGTCTCAGGGTAGAGTGTGACTTCACTTGCTCCACAGCAATGCTGTTACTGGGAGTCAGGCAAATGCAACAGAGAAAATGTACTTCTGGGGTTCTGCTGGCCTGGCATGGCTGAAGAGCCAAGGTAGGTGTTAGAATGGATGTGGGATTTTTGGACAAATGGGAATTGATATCCAGGTAAGGATGGGAGGCAAGAGAGGGTCTGAAATGCAAAATTCAAGTAGTGCCATGTTGCCACAGATCACCATGGCCAGATGGACAGTTAGCAACATCAGATTAAAGGCTTTCTCAGCACTCCTCTTCCCCATATAGTCCTGGGGCTCGCAGAAATGCCAGTGCCTATAGATGCACAGTTTTTTGTTGAAATTTAACCACTTGGGTCAGCTATACATGGGGCTGAAGAACTTGAAAGTGTTTTAGGCAGATTCCCCCTCAGGGCAGAACCTCTATTATACACACTATTTTATAATAAAAGTGGCTGAGGGTTTAAGGATTAGATTTAGGCTGTATCAAAATAGCTGCATGAAGAAAGTCATGTCAAAGTTTTACATTCCCAGACAAGTTTCCCCTAGAATGCTGGCTTCTAGGAGAAAGCACCCCCAGGCAGTAAATTCTAACACCCACCACGCTGGTCACAGACATCCCAGTCACTGCTGAGGCCCCAGCATATTGGCATTGGCGGTTGATCACTCTTAGAGCCTCTGAGTCTGAATGGAAGCCATGAGTACAAAGTGTTATTTTCCCAGTTGGGTCCAAATTCATGAAAACTAAGAACAGGGCAGCAATTCCTGGGACCGTAACTCTCCAGAAACAGAAGGGCTGGCTATTGCTGTGCTAGGTCAGAGCAGGACAAGGTAGTATTCACAAAAGCTATAGAGAGGGGCTCTAGGAAATGAGACAGCAACCCCTCCACCTGAGACTATAAGGCAGTAAAAGAGTGAAAAAAATCTTGAAATCAACACATGGACACCAAGATCCCCTTGATCGACTAAAAGGAATCCTACTCTAGTACTACTGATATCCTGTTCATCACTGGTCAGACCTGCTTTGGTCAAAAGAATTCCTCATCAGGTTCTCCAATGCCTGTTTTTCATTAGAGGCCTGCTTAGCTAGCTGACTGTTGAGAACTGTCTATAAACTCCAACAGTGCTAGGATTTTGCCTGTTTTGCTCACCACTTTCCCCAGGGCGTAGAATGGTGTAGTAATAGCAGTTGTTATTAGTTGCCATTGAGTCAGCTCCAACTCGCGGCAACCCTACATGTAACATAATGAAATATCTGGTCCTGCACCATCTTCATGAGTGCCTTTCAACCTAGGGGGCTCATCTTCCAACACTGTATCACACAATGTTCTGATGTGGTACATAGTGTTTTCACTGGCTGAGTTTCAGAAGTAGAGTACCAGAGCTTTCTTCCTAGTCTATCTCAGTCTAGAAGCTCTGCTGAAACCTGTCTACCACAGTATTTCAAATATTGGTGGTATAGCTTCCATTATTACAGCAACACGTCTCAAATATTTATGTTGAAAAATTGAATAAGCGCCTGAGTCAGGAGTGTGACATGCTCCCATCCAAACAAACCTTGATTCCATGCCTTCAGGAGGCTATGTAGTAAGCTGCTCCCTAAGTGTGGAAGATGGGGAAGCATTTATAGTCCAAATGGTCTCCCAGTTTATCTTCTACTACCAAGGCATATCTAAAAGGCCATTTTCTACTTCAGGGACACAGATCATATTGAGGTTCTAATAGATATTAGATTTCCTAAAGATGCCTAGCTGCTGGCATTGATGCAGAAGCACCATGTCCAGGCTTGGGGTGTCAGGACAATTGCACAGTGGTATGCATAAAGGGGATAGGAGAGGAACAAGCAGCTTCTTCGTCTTTCCTCTTGTTCAAGGAGACAGGACTGTAGCCTATATAGTTATCTAGTACTCCCGGGACAGATTAAGTCCAGGATGGTTCTGGCAGTACCATCCAGAGTGAAGCAGAAGGTAAAATCCTCTAAAAGACAGCCAGTAAGTAGCCCTCCAGTAGCCAGGAGAGAAGAATCCATGGAGTGATGTGGCCAGGAGGTGACAGAAAGCACAAGTTTTACACATATTCTGTCAGAAGGAATGTTGGAGGTGATCCAAGCATCACCTTCTTCTTCCTCACCAGGAGCTCTACATATATCAGTAGTACCTAATCATTTTGTTTCACCCCTAAGTCAGGTTGGAAATAGCCAAGTTGGATCAAGGCTTCATTGGGGAAGCTGCCAGATGACCTAAGCCCGCTCAGAACTGTCTGCTGCCACCCAGAGCTCAGTCAGAATGTGGAACACTTGTTGAAGTGCCAGAGGCCTGAGGTGGCAGTAAGGGCAGAAGAGCTGCTGCATTTAGAACATGTAGGTCCATGCCCTCCTGCCTCCTCTTTTTCAAAGGGGCTGGAGGGTCAGAGCCTTCTGCCAGTTCCATGTTCACATTGTCCTGATTTCTCCTCTAGAACTGTGACCACAAAGCTGGGCCATTCTCATGCAGCTAGCAAGTTCAGAGCTGGAACCATCCAGCACAGATGGCCAATGAATGTGCCTTTACTCAGACACATGGGTAGCATCTCAAGCAAGGTGGTTATGGCTAATGTGAAGTCAGGGTATCTTAGAGGACTGGATCTGTGAACTGAAGGGAAGAAATTTCCATTTCTCTTCTTCTCCAACAGAAGTGTAGCCAGAGAAATTGCTTATAATGCTCTCCCTTAGTCTCCTATCCCAAAATTTATATTTTAACCTCCAGGTTATCTATACCTATAAACCACATGTAATTAGGTATGAGCTTAAGTTAGTGGTTTCATGAACACTGACACAGCTGAATTGTCGGCAGCAGTGGTGGTAGAGACGGCGGCAGCAGCAGCAGTAGCTGCTGTTATTGCTGCACTGCAGCTACCTCTGTCTCTTCCTTGATCATCTTCTTTTTTACTGTTTCTTTTTGTTGTTTGTCTAGTTTCTGAATTAAGGGAGCCCTTTGGAATAAAAAATCTTGTATTAAAAGGGTTAAATTAAACTTCGGCTGTGATGCCATGCAGGAGTGACTGCCCCAGAGTCAGACATCACTCTTAACAGAATTGCAGCCAAACAGAAAGGAATCCCGATTAGATATGCCAGGTCACTCAAGATTTTACATATAAAACACATACACACACAGCTCAAAACTATACATAGGGATTGTGCCACCAAAGATACTTTAATTGAAAATTACAATGTGGAAAAAATGATTAAGTGGCTAAGGAAATATCATCTACATCAGTAAACTGGGACTAGAAGATTTGTTCATTTATTGGGTAAGAAAATCTGTAAACCTCACTGAGGTAGTTAAGGTTACATGTCAACTTGGCTGGGCCATGGCTTTGAGTGGTTGGGGCACCTGGATATAATTATTCCCCATGATGAGATTGTAATCACCTGCATGGTGGAATCTGCTTGCCTTCAGGCTATACCTTGGTTCCAGTATATAAGAAGCAGCTTTGAGAAAGGTCTCTAGCTTTTGGCACATCTGGCCCCTGCATTTGGTTCAGTCTTGGCATGTGTGTTGCCTGCCGATCTTGGTATTATTCCTGGACTTAAATCAGTGGTCTACTATGCTGCTTGCCAGTCTTGGGGTTGTGCCATTTTATCTGTTTATCTTGGGTTCATTAGCCTCAGCAGCCAGCAGCTGTATAAGTCAGAAAAATCCTCCACCTCCTGTGAGCCTGAAACAGGAGCCAGAGCTGAAGGCCAAGGTTAAGGGGCCTACCTACGCTCAGCCCCTAGAGCTGTTGTTGTTGTTGTTATGTGCCGTCGAGTCAGCCCTGACTCATAGCGACCCCTCCTTGGGTTTCCGAGGCAGTATCACTACGGAAGTAGGATTGCCCAACCTTCCTTCCGAGGAGTGGCTGGTGGGTTTGAACCGCCAGCCTTCTGGTAAGCAGTCAAGTGCCTTAGCCACTATGCTACCAGAGCTCCCGCCCCTAGAGCTAGCACTTTGAATTTGGACTTCTAACCTCCTAAACTGTAAGATAATCGCTGTTTGTTAAAGCTATCCATTTGTGGTATGTTTGTTACAGCAGCACTAGAGAACCAAGACATTCACCATGGATGATAAATAGCAAACAGGTAAGTGGACAGAAGACTGATGAAGCTCAGATACTTTTATCTGCCTCTGGCTAGACGATTAGGTTTCATTTACTCTCTAGGTCCTACCCTGCAAGCATGGCTGAGGAGAGTTCCAAACTAGATACAACAGCCAAAGACCATAAACCCAAGGAATGAACTTCACTGACAGACATGATGATACAGGCATCCTAGGAGAGCTACCTAACCACAACTGTGTAACACGGGGAGTTGAGGGAATGACAGAAGCAGGCATAGGTGAGTGCTGGTGAGTGACTGCTCCTACCATCCTCCCAGGTACTCCCATGGAAAGTGCACTTAGAAAGTCTTGCTGGCTCCTGCACTGGATTATCATACTGATAGATGACAAATACCCACAAAAGTACAACTGTATAGGTCTTCAGAAGAAAAGCCAGCTTGAACACAGTAATAGAAGGTACTGCTGTCATGAGACTGTACATTTTATCAATGTATCTGCCAAAGCTTCTGCAGGAAAAGTTAAAAAATTACCAGCAAAACAAAAACTAATACAGATGCTGTGTAATTACTGGCAATCTCTGAATTATAAACACTTGAGTTGTAAACATGTCATGTATGCAAAGTACCAGCTGCATCTTACTTCATGCTCTTTCAACTCACTCCAACTTTTCTGACAACCATTTGAGCTGGAATCTCCCCCCTATCAACTTTCTTCTCTGTAAGGAAGAATTTCATACCCTCTTTCCCATTTCTCTAATCACAGCACAGTGAACTTAAGCTATCCCTTTACCACATACGCACTCACTCATGTTCTTCCAACTCTTTCCAAGGTAACCCACAAACATGTCATTCACACCACCACAAAAATCCTATTTAGAGACAACAAAATCAATATTGAGAAGTCTGACCTTTTACAATAGAAGACAAGACCGTTAAATATTTTCAAAGTGAATTCAGATTAGATAGAATAAAATTCAATGTCATATATTCTTATATTCTTTTGAAGAAAGGGTAATATTTTGGTAGTAAACGGGGAGCACAATTTGCTGATAGTTATCCAACTTTAAAATGAATATAACTTTTGGTGTAGCAAGTTAATATTTGTGAACTTACCATTTGGCTTTATCTTATGGATACACTGACACAAGTACAAAAATATACAAGTATATGGATGTTAAATGTAGTATTGTTTGATGTAGTAAACATCAATGGGAACAATGGCGCACTGATTGAAAATGTATGGTATATTCATGAGATGGAATACTATGTATCTGTGAAAAAACAATGAGGTAGGTATACAGGAGCTGACATGGACAGCTGTCAACAGCCTGTTGTAAAGTGATAAAAGCAAGTTACAAAACATGGAACAAGGTGTGAGCCCATGTTTACCTTCTTTTTGTCCACTAAGAAAAATCCATGGCTTCCTCTTCCCTTTTATCCTCCTTACCCTCTCCCAACATCCCACTGGTGAGGCATATTTAGCAGATCAAGATTGGGACTAAGTCTCTTCTCTCAGAAAGGCAGAAAAAAGGCAGAAGAAAAAGAAAGAAAAGAAGTAGAAGAGCCCATGTAGGCAGTTTTGAGGGGAAAAGAGTTGGAAGTGATGAAGGAGTAGAGTCATTGAGGAATGTCAGAATAGGGGAAACAGAGCAAAAGGAGTAAGGGAAATTTTATTTATTTTAAGAAATAGTATTGTGTATTATGAATGGAATACCATTTATATATATATATATATATATATATATATATATATAATTTTTTTTTTTTCTAGAAATTCTGGTAAGTGTTAGAATGACTTACTTACTTTCAATTCTTCTCTCACACTGACACCATGCTAAAACAATCATGCCAGACTTTGGGATATACTTAGACTAGCCACTCACACACAGAAAATGTCAGGAAAAAAAAAAACTTTTAGCAATGGTTATCTTACAGATTGGGATGAGAGTTTGAAAGAGAAGAGTGATTTTTACCCTTCTGTTCTGTTGAGAAGCTCTGGTGTGCAGTGGTTGAGCGTTCACCTGCTAGACAAAAGGTTGGAAGCTCAAACCCACCAGCTGCTCTGCAGGATAAAGATGTGGCAGTATGCTTCTGTGAAAATTACAGCCTTAGATATGAGTTGAATGTATACCTCAAGTAGATACACTCTTTGGAGAGAACAATCATGGGAGAAAGAAGGGCTGAATAGGCACAGGGAGACAGCTCAGGGGGCAGGAGTGTATGGAGGGATGGACACTGGGAAGAGATAACTATGGGGAGGAAGTGGGAGGGGAGCTGTTGTATTGTGGTAAACTGTGGTCAATGACATGAGACAAAGTATATATGAACTGCTGTATGGAAAGTGAATTTGCTCTGTAAATCTTCATCCAAATCACAATAAAAAGAAAAAAGAAAATTACAGCCTTAGAAACTCCATGGAGCAGTTTTACTGTGTCTGTAAGTTCACTATGAGTCAGAATTGACTCACTGGATGGATTTGGTTTTAGTTCTTTAAAAACATCTTTTCGTACTGGGTAAGAGAAGAAATGAAAATTGAAATTCAAAAATTCCTTGAATCAAACAAGAATGAAAACACAACATACCAAAATCTTTGGGACACAGTAAAAGCAGTCATCAGAGGCCAATTTATAGCAATAACTGCACACATCAAAAAAGAAGAAAGAGTCAAAATCAACCTTAAACCAACATTTCCAACAATTAGAAAAAGAACAGCAAGAAAAGCTTATAGTCACCAGAAGAAAAGAAATAATAAAGATTCGAGCAGAAATCAATAAAAATGAAAATAGAAGGGCAATAGAAAAAATCAACAAGACCAGAAGTTGGTCTTTTGAAAAGATTAATAAAACTGACAAAGCACTCACAAATTTAACAAAGGAAAGAGGGAGAGAACAAAAATGACATGAATAAGAAACAAAGCAGGTGAGATCACACCAGAACCAACTAAAATAAAAAGGATAATAGGATACTATGAAGAACTGTACTCCAACAATTTGAAAATCTGGAAGAAATGGACAGATTTCTAGAAACACACCAGTTACCTAAACTAACACAGACTGATGTGGAAAAGTTGAACAAATACATAAAAGAAGAAAATGAACAGGTCATCAAAAAATTACCAATTAAAAGAAGTCCTGGCCCAGATGGTTTCACTGGAGAATTCTACCAAACATTCAGAGAAGAATTGACACCAATCCTACTCAAACTATTCCAAAACATACAAAAGGACGGAATCCTCCCTAACTCATTTCATGAAGCAAGCATAACCTTAATACCCAAACCAGGAAAAGACATCACTCAAAAGGAAAACGACAGACCAATATCCCTTAGGAATACAGATGCAAAAATCTTCAACAAAATCCTAGCCAATATACTTCAACAACATATCAAGAAAATCACTCATTATGACCAAGTGGGGTTCATATGAGGTATGCAAGGATGGTTCAACATTAGAAAAACAATCAACGTCATCCACCACATAAATAAAACAAAGGAGAAGAACCACATGATTGTATCAATTGATTCAGAAAAGGCATTTGATCAAATCCAACACCCATTCCTGATCAAAACTCTCAGAAAAATAGGAATAGAAGGGACATTCCTCAACATAATAAAA
>NW_006922120.1:243621-244601 GCF_000298275.1 Orycteropus afer afer
AGGCAAGAAAGGGAAATCAAAGGCATCCACATTGGTAAGGAAGAAGTTGTCAAACTATTCCTATTTGCTGATGATATGAACCTATACCTAGAAAACCCAAGAGACACAGAAAAAAATCTATTGGAACTAATTGAGAGATTTAGCATCATGGCAGGATACAAGATCAATATCCAACAATCAGTTGGATTCCTCTACACCAGCAAAGAGATTGCTGACAATGAAATAAGGAAATCAATACCATTTAAATAGCTACAAAAAAATTAAAATACTTGGGAATAAATCTTACAAGGGACACAAAAGACCTGTACAAAGAAAACTGTAAAGACTACTTCAAGAAACCATAAAAGATCTACATAAATGGAAGAACATCCCATGCTCATGGATAGGAAGATTGAACACTGTGAAAATATCAGTTCTACCCAAATCAATCTATACATTCAATGCAATCCCAATCCAGATCTCATCAACATATTTTAGGGATATGCAAAAACCAATCACTAACTTTATATGGAAAGGAAAGAGACCTCAGATAAGCAAAGCACTATTGAAGAAGAACAACAAAAGGAGGTCTCACACCGCCAGATCTCAAAACCTACTATACAGCCACAGTAGTCAAAACTGCCTGGTATTGGTACAATGACAGACACATAGACCAATGGAATAGAATAAAGAACTTAGAAATAGATCCATTGACCTATGGTCAGCTACTTTTTGTCAAAGGGTTGATTTCCATTAAATGAAGAAGAGAATGTTTGTTTAATAAATGGTGCTGGCAAAACTGGAGATCCATTTGCAGAAAAATGAAACAAGATTTGTACCTCACACCATACACAATAACTAACTCCAGATGGATCAAAGACTTAAATGTGAAACCTAAAACTATAGAATTCCTCAAGGAAAAAACTAGGGGCAAATTTAGGGGCCCTGATATATGGCATAAATAGACTATCAAGCATAACCCAAAATGTACAAACAGCAGA
>NW_006922120.1:246059-246588 GCF_000298275.1 Orycteropus afer afer
TACCATTTGACCCAGCCATTCCATTACTAGGTATATACCTTAAAGAAGTGAAAGCCATGACTAGAACAGACATATGCACACCCATGTTCATCATAGCACTATTTACAATAGCCAAAAAATGGAACAACCTAGGTGCCCATCAACGTAAGAATGGATAACCAAACTATGATACATACACACAATGGAATACCATGTAACCCTAAAGAATAATGTAGAATCTGCAAAACACCGCATAACATGGATGATCTTGAAGGAAATTATGCAGAGTGGAATAAGTCAATTACAATAGGACAAATATTGTATTAGTCCATTATTGTAAAAGTCAAGGAAAGGTTTATCTATGGAAGGACAGTTTCATTGTTGGTTACCACAGGTGGGAGGGTTTGGTAGGGAACACAGATAGGTAGAGATAAGTATTGATTTGGGTGAAGAGAAGGGCAATTACCAAATGTGAGTGATCAACATGGTGGCACTGAGGAAGAGGAATACATAGAGAGGTACATGGGAGGTGCAGACAACAAATATGAAC
>NW_006922120.1:247122-275654 GCF_000298275.1 Orycteropus afer afer
GCTCTGACAAGAATATACGACAAATGGGATGGTCTTAACAAACAGGAGTTTATTCTTACAATTTGGAGGCTTTAAGTCTAAGTTCAAAGTGCCAGGCTTTAGGGGCTGGGTGAAAGCCCCTCAACCTTGGGGTCCAGCTCTGCCTCCTGTTTCCAGCCCACTGGAGCTAGAGGCATTTCTTCACTCAGACAGCTGCTGGCTGCTGAGGCTGAGAAACCCCAAGGTTAACAAGTAAAAAGGCACAGTCCCGATGTTACCAAACCACATGGCAGGCTATTAACTTAAGTCCATTGTAAATCCCAAGGTCGGCAGAGCATAGCAGGCTGCTGAGCAACGACACAGCTATATGCAGGGTCCAAGCATGCCAATGGCTACAGCCCATTCCCAAGACTTCTCCTTAAATACAGGAAGCAGATCACATCCCAAAGGCAGCTACTCAGATACTTGTGGTAGATCACACCATGGAGTTGATTGCCAGTCTAATCATGGGGAATAACTACCACCAGCTTCCCAAGCACTCAACCAGGCCCAGCCAAATTGACACACAAACATAACTACCACACTGAGTATTTGAACCAGTGGGCTCGAGACCACAGTCACTGGGCACATCAAGCTCAACTGGCGTAACACATTATACAAAACATTGTGCTACCTCCTACTTTGGTGAGTAGCAACTGGGATCTTAAAAGCTTGCAAGCAGCCATCTGGAGGAAATGATGAGTCTCTCCACATCCAGAGCAAAGCAGAATGAAGAAAACCAAATATTCATGGAAACAATTAGTCCTAGTGACTGGTACACCATGAGATCCTCAGCCTATATGACTATGAGACCAGAACTAGATGGTGTCCAGCTACAACTGTCAACTACTCAGAAGAGGATCTATGTAGGAGATCCTGGATAGAGAGTGAGAACAATGTGGAACAAAACTCAAAATCATTTGGAAAAAAAAAAAAAAGGGGGGGAGAGACCAGGTTTGCTGGTCTGATAGAGCCTGGTGGAACCTCTGAAACATGGCCCCTAGCTGCCCTTCAGATCTAGAATTGAACCCACACCTGTGGCCTCCAGCCAAACAAAAGACAGGCAGATGAGTTGAATATTTAACTGAGGTAGATACACTCCTTGGAGAGATCAATCATGGGAGAAAGAAGGGCTGGGTATGCACAGGGAGACAGCTCATGGGGCAAGAGTGCATGGAGGGATGGACACAGGGAAGAGTTAACTATCGGGAGGAAGTGGGAGGAAAGCTGTTGCATTGGGGTAAATTGTAGTCAATGTCATGAGACAAAGTGTATGTGAACTATTGCATGGAAAGTGAATTTGCTGTGTAAACTTCACCCAAATCACAATAAAAATAAATATAAAATAAAATAAAAAATCTTTTCCTACTGTATAATGTTCTTATAACAAACATTAAGTTGGTAGAACATGTATGAATGTACCAGAAGTTCCCCTCAAAATCTTACGTATCTCTTTATCATTTTCTGGTTTTTAGAAAAATTCAAGTTAAATTAGTATTCAATATAATAAATAGTTTATGTACTATTTTGTTTTTGCACTGTTATTTACTTTTTTTTTTTTTTTTGGCAAATATACAGATGGTTCTAATGATGTGATATTAGCAGCTGAGTAGACTCTCCTGGCCTAGTCTGGGGACCTCACAATAACCTGTAACGCTGTCTTAATAAAGAATTACAAATTACAAACTACCAATAAGCAAATTAACTTTTGAACCTGACCCATCATTTGCTTAAAATCTGATTCAATTACATTTTCTAAGAAAATTTATGAAATATTCTTAAATTATTTTCATTCTGTTTGACATTTACAATGCTAAGGGACAGATGACTCTGCATATACAATCCTGGGTCTGTAACACAGAGACTCTCAGAATAAATACTATGAGTTAATACTAAAGAATACTAATTTTGTTGTACATTAATTATTTCCAATTTGCTTTATGAAATATAACCAAAAAACAAAAACACAAAAAACATGGGTTTCACTACAGAAGTAAATCACCCAACATTTCTTCTGAGGAGTGGCTGGTGGATTTGAACCATCAGTTTTCTGGTTAGCAGTCAAATGCCTTAGGCACTATGCCACCACAGCTCCTTTATGAAATATAAAGAACCTGATATTATCTTGTATTATAAAGACAACTTACTTCTAATGAGTGGAAATAAAACGACAGAATAGGAAGAAAAGAGCTGAGGGCAATGTAGTCATTTGAGATGAAAATGAACATTTCAAATAAGGACACTTTTCCTGCTAAGGTTAGCAGTTAAAATTTTGCCAAGGTCAGAAATGACAAAATCACCACCAGAAACTTGACCAGTGACCTCAATCTAGTAGTTCCAAACAGTATCTTAACATTGTAAAACTGTTACAGCAGATGGCAACCCCATCACCTTTTGGGAACTCATGCCTAGCTAACTGTCCGCAGCCTTGGAGAAAGGTGAGCACGAAGCCCTTCCAGAGTGTGTGCTAGAGCCCATGTGGATTAGGTGACAGTGCACAGTGTGAGTTCCCCAGTGCACACTGGGGCGAGAATCACTGCCAACATCCGTATTTCCACTTGACATTCTAAAATTGTGAAGGGCTTGCAGTCCAACTGCTCATTTGCATATGTTTCCTTATTGACACAGTAATTTGAGCTAAAGGGAATAAAGGCAAAGTATGATAGCATCCACTCTTTCCACTTCTTTTAACTCTGTTGGCTCTGTATTATTTATAGTGCTTGCCTCTACTCCAACTTTGAAAGCAAAAGTTTCAGATCTCCCTCATTTGCAGATCAATACAGATTTGAATTTCTTGAAATTCAGAACATTGCAGAGCAACTCCTAAGAAGCTACAGTGAAGAGAGCTTGGAGGGGGGCTTGGAGATTTGTCACCCAGCATTTGCAGTGAGATTTTGACCTAACACTAGGAAAATAAAACCAAATATATCCCAAACATTATGAGATAAATTCTGGTAGATTTCACCTTACTGACAAGAAAGGGTTCTTTGTTTGATACCAGTTTAAGTCAGTCAAAGTAGCCAGTTGATTAAAGAGCAAGTAATTTAGAGCTCAGGAGCTCTGGTAGCGTAGTGCCTAAGGCACTTGACTGGTAACCAGAAGGCTGGCGGTTCAAACCCATCAGCCACTCCTCGGAAGGAAGGTTGGGCAATCTACTATCCGTAGTGATACTGCCTTGGAAACCCAAGGAGGGGCTGCTATAAGTCGGGTCCGACTCAATGGCACATAACAACAACAGCAACAACAATTTAGAAAAATCATTGAAAACCATGGAGCATATTATTACTCTCACACACATGGAATCGCCATGAGTGAGAATCAACTTGATGACAACTGGTTTTACTGGTAATTTTAGTCCTTCAGAGGAGCTTTGGTTGGTTTTGGGGAAAGAGGATTCAAGAATGCATGTAGAATGGGCATCCTTGAAGGTGTGTAGCCTTCCTGATGGAAGTGATGGACCACTTTGCAAGTTTTGTGCTTCATAGTGGGCTGAGCAGACAGAATGGATGTCATAAGGGTAGTAAGGATGGGCAGAAAGAGTCGGAGTAAGTCCAGCGCTAGTCTGCAGAATGGGGCCAGCCAGGGCTGAGGGGAGCCTGGAGGAAGAAGGGTTTTCTCAATCTGCACCTCCTGGCTGGAGTCCATCCATTCATCCAGAATCCTGTGGTTTGGCTTCTTGAGACTAAGCTCGGGAGTTCAGACGGGTAACAGCAGTCATCTGGGACCTGCCTCTCATTACAACACTGAGGTTGAGAGAATGAAGCCTTATCTCTTTGTACTGGATTCATATTTTCTGAGAACCCACAAGATACATCATACTGAAAAGACTTTTCACTGTTCATGGGAAAGTCTACAGTCCCAGCCCTCAAGGCAATCTCTTCTAAGTTTGATTAAAGCTGACTCACAGACAGTCTGGATTCCAAAGCTGTTTACCCACAAGGCAGTGAAGAAACCACCTAGAGAAGTTCTGAAAACACGCTTGGGGTCACCATGGTGCCATGGCTGGCATGTTGAGCTCTGCCATCCACCTGGATGCTGGGGCCTTTGCCATCTTCCAGATGTTGTTTGCACCAAGCTCCTGGCCCAAGTGCCTCATTTCTAGTTTCCTATCTTTGCCTAATGAATCAGACCCTGGATTCACTTATCATGTGAATCCTGGCAACTTTTCCTCTCAGATGTTTCCTGAGGCTCTTCTTCAAGTGGGAACAGGTAGTCTCTTGGGCTCTGTTCATATAGAACTACCCCTCTGCCTGTTCTCCCACATAACAGAGGTCAAGATTTGGATTCATCCTCTGCTTATGCCTTTGGGTCAGTATCATGTTGGCATGGTCTGCAGAGCTGGGAAATTCAGTATCTGTCCAGAGTGGTACACCTGCTCTCCAGGGTCACCCTCCCACACAGAACACACACATGATCAGGTGCTTTCAGGACACCTGTCTAGCAGTGACCTTGTTCTGTGGTGGAGACTGGGCTGTTCCAACCTCAGCTTAGAGGATGTATATCTCTGTACTCTCCTTTGGACTGATGTCAGTTTTCACTTTCAATCTTACACTCTTAGCCCACTGTCAATCAAAGCCCAACACCCACCAGCACTGAACTCTCAAACTAGACGCAACACAGCACCCCCACCCCCACCCCCACCCCAGCTTCTCTGAGTTACAAGAACATTTAAGGGCAAAACACCCATTGTTCTGGAGGAACTGAGACTACTGAAGAAGTGATTCATTACCAACACTCCTTCACCTGATTCAGTGATAGATGCCCTGATGCCTGGGTCATAAGGTGATTAGGAAGGAAAATGACTCACGTGAAAGGAGCCTATGAACCATAATGCACTGTACAGATGGTACAGACGATATGACCATCAGCTGGACCAAAGACCCCATACTGGTCATCCCTTCCAGGGTTAGCGGAAGTGAATGGCATACCCTCCCAAGGTAAGTCGGGGTCCATGCTCCTCTCCTGGCTCCCACAACACCTTGCACTTGCCTCTTTCACTGCAAGCCATACTGTATTGTAATCATCTGCTTCACATAGAGACAGCATGGAATTAGCCTCTTCACACCAGAAGTGTGCCTGTGCTTGACACACAGAAGAAATTTTACAAAGGATGAATGAATGCATAAGTGAATGAACAAAGAAATGAATAAAGCAAGGTTGGTTTTGCACAGTGAGTGAGAAGTAGCCCGGAAAACTCAACATAAAGTAATAATCAGAATGACTTTACCATCAGCCTTTTGCCCAGGGTTAAGACATTCTAGCCTTCATTTGATGCCTCTCCCTGGGACTTACCTGTATGGCTCCATGGTGCGAATGCCATAGAATAGTGCCTCCTCGAATAGGCCAAGGTTGATGCAAGCATCCATGGCGCAGTCGAGTACCTTCAGCTGGTAGATGTTGATGTCGGGAAGCTGCTCGGAGCTGCTGCTTATGATCGCCTGGCACATTGCCAGAACCTGTTCCCACTCTATTATTAACCTTAGTTAAGAATTCATTGTCTTCATCAAGAAAAAAACAAAAATAAAATGAGATTCTCTAAAAGGCTGAAGAGCTCCCAGGCACAGGAGGGGAGGAAGTGCCCATTATTTGCACAGATGAGCTGCCTGAAAACACATTTGAGGAATAAAAACACGTAAGTGGTATCTCAGCTAAGGAAATTCTGTTTACATCAACAAAACATCTTCTAACCAAGCCTGCACACTGGGGGATTAAATTTTCCAAAGAATCTCTTCATACTCCTATATATATTCTCTTTAAACCTGTTGTTGTTGTTGTTGTTACGTGCCGCCGAGTCAAACCCGACTCATAGCGACCCCTCCTTGGGTTTCCGAGGCAGTATCACTACGGAAGTAGGATTGCCCAACCTTTCTTCCGAGGAGTGGCTGGTGGGTTTGAACCACCAGCCTTCTGGTTAGCAGTCAAGTGCTTTAGCCACTATGCTACCAGAAATGCAGCTACTTATTAAACTGGATTAAAGATTAATTAGTTCAATTTAAGATTATTAACTCTGCTAACTTGTTTCCAAATTGATATGAAATTAAGGAAGCTTTAGAGAGATTTCTTTTTAAGAAGGAACTCATGTTTGCATCTGTGTCATCTGAATCTTGGGCATGTATGAGACCACATACCCACACAACATACACACACATTCTGGGAAGCAATTTGTAGAAATTCATTTCCATTCATATTTAAAGTTTTTGGTAATAAAGCAAAGTGACCCAAGCCTTTACTTAACCAAATGAAGGTTAAAGTATTCTTATTTTAAGATATTGCACCCCCAAAAGAGAAAAGAACATGCCTTATGCACATAAATTGTGGGCAAAGAGGGAAAGGATGCTTTAAAAAGGATGGGAGGAAGACTCACTCTCCACTTCTTGGCTACACTGACTTTCTGATTAACACAAATCAATGGCTTCATCTCATGGACCCTCCCTGAGTCCTCACTTTTTTACAACTGATACCTTGTCTTCTTAGCAGCAGAGAATTAAAGACATGGTAAGTGTTGGCTGTTTGCACCCATCAGCTGCTCTGCAGGAGAAAGATGAGGTATTCTGCTTCTGTAAAGATTTATAGCCTTAGAAACCCCATGGGGCAGTTCAACTCTGTCCTACAGAGTGGCTATGAGTCAAAATCAACAACAAAACAAAGAGGTTTGATTTTTGAGGTTTGGTATGGAGAGTGCTGTGAAGCCCTCAGCTGTAAAAGGTCAATTATCTTCAAAGGCAAGAGTAGAGGCACACAGTGACTTCACACAGTTCTTTCCTGTGCTGCTGTGTTAAGTGATGTGGTAGTTAAAGTTGTGTGTCAACTTGGCTGGGCCATGACTTTGAGTAGTTTGGCAGCTGGATGTAATTATTCCCCATGATGAGACTGAATGTGGTATAATCAACTCCACGGTGAAATCTGCTGTGAGCAGCTAATGAGTTGCCTTTGGAGTGTGGTCTGCTTCCAGTATATAAGGAGACATTTTGGGAAAGGTCTCTGGCTTCCTGACACATTGGATCCTGCATTTGGCCAAGTCATCAGGGCCTGACATGTTGCCTGACAATCTTGGGACTGTTTCTGGACTTAACCTAGTTGCCTGCTGTGTTGCTTTCTACTCTTGGGACTGTGCCATTTTACTTATCAACCTTGGGTTTATCAACCTCAGCAGCCAGAAGCTGCCTGAGTTAAGAGATGCCTCCAGCTCCAGTGGGTTGGGAGCAAGAGGCAGAGTTGAAGCCCAGGGTCGAGGAGCTTTTACCCAGTCCCTATGTCTAGCCTCCTGTACTGTAAGAAAATAAATCACTATTTGTTAAAGTCATCCACTTATGGTATTTCTGTTATAGCAGCACTAGAGAACTGATATAGATGAGGTGGAGGCAAGGATCAGTCCTTCCCCTACCCTGCCCTACTTTCAACCAGTGTGGCTCCAAATCTATGTGCTTTCATATGCTGGAATTCCGATGGGGGAAAGAAGGAAGGTTTGAAGAGTTCAGATATAGTAGAAATAGCATAAGCTTTGAACATGGATAAAGGTTCTAAGTCACTTAAGTGTTTCGGAATAGGACAGAAATAGAAAGCTTGGTGTCATTGTAAGAATTAAGCAAGATATTGTATGTAAAATGGAAAAAAAAAAAAAATCATTTTGTGCTCCACTGTAAGCCAGGCAGGATTCTGAGCACCAGGGACACACTGAGGAAGCATTTAGTGCATGCACAAAGTACATGCTGCACAAATACTAGTGGCTTCCTCCTTCCATTATCAGGCTTAACCATGACTAGGCTTAAGGAATATGGTTCAGTGACTGTGTGTTATCAAACTTCCCCCATCTCATACTCCTCTCCACTCCCACACAGGATCCAGTCTCTTCACAATCCATTGCTCATCTGATGCTCCACCCTCCAGCCTTCTTCATCAGTGTCCTAACCCAGCATGTTCCATCTGGACAGACAGCCTACTGTATGCTATAATACTCCTTTATCCCTCCCTCTAGCAAAACCTACTTCTAGTATCCAGACTTTCAGGGTACTGCTCACATTTCATAAATGAATTTGGCCAGTTGTATGAGTATCAATATCTTTATAAACCCTCACAGAAAACATATTTTCCTTTTAGCAAGGGCCTCCTGGAGGTATAATACCTTAACCAGAGGCATTACTTCTTTGGTGAGAATTTCAAGCACAGTACACTGATAAGGGCCCTTTATGTCATATCTGCTACCCCAATCACCTATCTGACAGTTTGTTGTATCGTGGTGGGGCTTGCATGTTGCTATGATGCTGGAAGCTATGCCACCAGTATTTCAATGACCAGCAGGGTCACTCATGGTGAGCAGGTTTCAGCAGAGCTTCCAGACTAAGACAGACTAGGAAGAAAGGCCTAGAAATCTACTTCTGAAAATTAGCCAATGAAAATGTCATGTATCGCAACACAATACTGTCCAATCTACATGCTAGAAGTGTTGTATGAAAGGAGAGGTTAGCACTCCCCTTGACAAGGGATAGAAGAGGTCCTTGGGTCTTAGAACACACATACGGTTAAGGCATTGCTACTACTTTGTGGCATCTAACCATGGTTTTGGGAGCTCTGGTGGTGTAGTGACTGCTAACTAGAAGGCTGGTGGTTCAAACCCACCAGCCACTCCTCAGAAGGAAGGTTGGGCAATCTACTTCCATAGAGATACCGCCTCGGAAACCCAAGGAGGGGTCACTGTGAATCGGATCCTACTCCACGGCACTGCGTTGCATTTTGCGTTACATGCTAGAAGATGAGCTCCCTAAGTTGGAAGGTATTCAAAATATTCAGTGGCCACAACAATAAATTCAAGCACACCAACAATTGTGAAGATAGTACAGGTCCAGGCAACATTCTGTTCTATTGTACATAAGGTCATCATGAGTTGCAACCAATTTGATGGCAACTAACAACAACATTCATTACACCATACAATTTTGGGACAAGTCCTGTCTCTGAGGAGTTGACTCTAAATCTGGAAGACATATAAGGTAAATGGCATTAAATTGAAGGTAAATGAGTTGGTGATTTTATTTTGCATTCATCTGCCAAGTATGTGTAAAGCTAGCTCTTTCTTCAAGAGACTGAATGTATTCCCCAGAGGTAAGGGGAAGCCATATCTTAGGTAATGCACTGATTTTGTAACAGATTGCTGGGCTAACCTCTATGGCTTTTCATTCCAGGATTAGATATTTGACAAACTGTCAGGAGGAATGACTGTCTCTTACACAATGCTAGACATTTCTGTGGCAAGCCTTTGCACCTAATTTTAACATTGTGTTGTTTGACCTTCACTATTATTTACCTTTTCATTTATACATGCTCCAGCTCATTTTAAAGGGGCTTGAGGTGACAAGCCTTAGAAGTAAAAACCAGATGTGATGTTCTGCAGTTACTCATAGGAATACATCTACTTTATCCCCTAGCAACCTGGAAGGGACCGCATGCCAACTTCTCTCCCTAACACTGGCAACCATCTCCTGGCAAACGAAGTAAAACTTTTCCTGTAAAACACCCCAGTGAGCAAAAAAATTGAATAATTTTACTAAGAGGCTTTTTTTCCCAAGCTAATGCTGGCACCTGTTTGCTCAAAGATTTAGTTACTGGCATTTGCCCATTGTTTACAAGTCATTCTGTTCCAGTGTGGCAGGGATGGGCAGCCCATCCAGAGAATGGATATAGATACCATTTTTTTTTTTCTTCCCTCCTTGATTATTTTTTAATGATCATAAGAGGACTGGGGAAAAGAGGAAGAGGAGTAAAGTAAATTCACTTGTAAATTAAACAACTCCTAGAGGCACAGAGATGGCCAGACAACAGGACTTTTTCTCACCTAATCATATTACTCTACTGCTAAAAATTCTCCCATGGTCCCCTCTCACCTGTAATGTCTAATCTCCTTTCCGTAGCATTGAAAGCCTTGCCAATTCCCCTGCTCTCATACTTAACTGCTCAAATTTTTCAACCTCACGGTATTTCACATCTATGTCTGTGCTTCTGCAAAGATTATTCCCTTTGTTGGACTTCCCTTCTTCACTTGTTTAGCCTGGTGAACTCCTACTGATCCTCCAAGACACAAGTCGATTGTCACCTCCCCTGTGAAACCTTCCTTAACTTCCTGAAGTTAATGATTCTGCCTTTGATGTCCCTATAATATCTCTCTTTACCAAAAGATGTATTTATTCACTTATTTACTACTCCCACTCAGTGTGAAAGTTGTGAGTACAGGGCTGTGTCTTCTTAATCAGTAGATCCCAGTGCCTGGCAAGGTACCCGCCATAGAGTCAGTTTTCTGTAAAACCCTATCAAATTGAGACTGAACTATAGCTGTGTCATCCCTGGGTCCTGATTCTGCTGCATGAGACCACACAGAACAAGTTTACCACACATCACTGTAAAAAGTCTCTGAGCTTATGACACTGTAAAAAGTCTCTGAGTTTATGAACACAGCCTTCTGGCTCGCAGAGTCTGCAGTTTTCCATCCTGTCTAAAGACAGGGTTTCTAATTCTTCTTTCATCCCTGTTCCACTCCTCAAAACTTATGTCAATTTTTCTATACCCCTCTTAATATGTTCTGCCTCAAACTGAATAGAAAATTCCATATAGATCAATATCATCACCTCTTTCAACCTATAGTCTACATTTCTATTAATGCAACCCCATATCACAGTAGGGAGCTCTGGCAGCTAACCAGAAGGTGGGAAGTTCAAACCCATCAGCCACTCCTGGAAAGAAAGACTGGGCAATCTACTTCCGTAGTGATACTGCCTCAGAAACCCAAGGAGGGGTTACTATGATATCACAGTAGTCTTTGTGGGAAGGTTATGTCACACTTAAGCTTTATTACACTTTGCTCTTTACTAAAATTCTAAAATTATTTCATGTGTTCTGCTGCTAAGCTTTATGTATATTTATACATATATTGAACTTTTTGACCCAAACAGAAGATCTGACATACACCTTTTAAAATTTCATCTTTTTAGGCTGAGGCATCATTCAAACCTGCAGGGATTTTTTGAGCTTGTGATTCCATCCTCTGCCTTCTTTCTCATCTACACTTTTTTGGAAATTGGAGGAGCCTGTGTTCTATGTCTTCATTCAAGGTACTGAATCAAAGCTTGAAGAGGGCTGAGATGAAAACAGAGTCTTCCAGGATGACAGTGATCCAATTAGCATCAATTATTTCACTATAGCTATTCAGCTGTTTAGAAAGACACCTGGTTATGCTAGCATCTAGCATAAATTTCTTGAATACTTTTGTCAAATATCTTTCTGAAATGTAAAAACAAACTTTACCAAAAAAGGCACATAGTTTGGCATGAATCTATGGATCAACTTGCTCTTAGTCACTATACAGGATCCACACAGCATCTGGTGATCACAGCTGTCTCTTCCTCCTTTCAGTAACTAATTCTAGATTCTTTACTGGGACTGCTAACAATCTCACTGGAGTACATAGTTGAGAAACTGCTATTTCACTTATAAATATAGAAACATTTACTTAACTGTGGTCTCCTGTCCTTTACAATTCTTTAAAGACCATTGTATGTAGATTAAAAGCCTCATTTGCATTTTCTTAGCTGGGAAATCTACTTCTGTAGAGATAAGGCCTGGGAAGCCCAAGGAGGGGTCGCTATGAGTTGGGATCCAGTCAACGAGTTTGTTTTTTTTCTTTTAAGGGGGTAGGGGGGTGGATATAATTGACCCAAGTTATCTGAATAAACTTTTACCATCTTTTCCAATTACTTTGATCTTCTCTTTCTTACTTTTGATTTCCCTTTGCCCCACATTTTTGCTTACATGAACTCTTCCACTGGGGGTTACGTCCCTTCCAGCTTCTTCCTATCCAAACCCTGTCTCTGATTCAGGATACCTCTCACAAAATATAACATCAATGGAGCCTAACAAGATGGCCTCCATCATAAACAATCTCTCCTGACTCTAAACTTTGACCCATTCATGGCCATTATTATTTATCCCAATAAAATTTATTGTGCAGTGACCCTATTGCCATTGTAGTTAATTGATGATTTAATATGAAGATTCTAGATCTGAAGGTCAATGACATTAAATTATAGTATTCTAAGCTATTCTTTCCTAGAGATGTAGGTAGTTGTGGGAGAATCCACGAACGTGTTACAATTTACATATGAAGAGAATATTACTTATTGTCCTCAGAAACCAAAACCAAACTCACTGTGGTCGAGTTGGATCAGACTCATAGCAACCCCTTGCTGGGTTTCCAAGGCAGTATCACTACGAAAGTAGTGAATTTTGGGTTATTAACTAATGGTGGTGAGGTATTCATGCTGATCTTGTCACAATCTTCCCTAGCCATTACCCAAATTGTTGACTGGGGTCAGGGATAGAACCTGTGAGTAGGAAACAGAATAAAGGTCACTACCTCATTGGAAGGTCAAACTCTGGACTCGGCCTTATTAATGTCAGGTTCAAACCAATAGGGATCCAATCTCAACAGTCCAATTTAATCCACAGGTAAAAGGATACTCCAATGTGCCTTCAGTTCTTCAATTTTTTTCAGGGATTCTTGAACTTCCTTCCAAACTTGTTCATTGCCAGTTAGCATGTCAACATCCTGCTAGGGCCCAAATGAAAAGACAGGAAAAACAGACAAATAACTCAATTAAAACATGAGCAAAGGATCTAAATAGACATTTCTCCAAAGAAGACATACAAATGGCCAATAAACACAGGAAAAGATGCTCAACTTCATCAGACATCAAGGAAACGTAAATAAGCACAATGGTATATCACTCACACCCACTAGGTTGGTTAGAACAATAACAACAACAAAAAAAGACAGATACTAATAAATGTTGCAAGGATGTGGAGAAATTGTAATCTCTTATACCACTAAAGATAATGCCAAATGGTCTAACTGCTTTGGAAAACAGTCTGGCAATTCCTTAAAAGGTTAAACATAGAATTATACCAAGTGAAAGAAGTCAGTCACAGAGAGGTCCACATGGTATATTGATTCTATTTATTAAAATGTCTAGAATAGGCAAACCAATAGAAACAAAAGTAGACTAGTGGCTATCTAGGTTTAGGGATATGGAGGGAACTGGTGAGTGACAATGAGTGGGTAGAGAGTTCCTTTTTGGGGTGATGAAAATATTCTAAGGAGCTCTGGTAATGCTATGGTTAAAGCACTGGGCTGCTAATCAAAAGGCTGGCAGTTTGAACCCACCAGCTACTCCAAGGGAGAAAGATGAGGCAGTCTGCGTCCAGAAAGATTTACAGCCTTGGAAGCGCTATGGGGAAGTTCTACTCTGTCCTATAGGGTCACTATGAGTTGGAATCGATTGGATGGTAGTGGGTAGTGTGGGGAAATGTGATGCTGGTTGCACAATTTTGTGAATATATTTAAAAATCATTACATTGTACACTTTAACTGGGTAAACTGCATTACATATGAATTATATCTCAATATAGATGTTACAAAAGACAGAGGGATGAGAGAAAGTATTATTTATTAAGAGGCCTACAGATAATACTTAAACCAAATATGAGCTTATCAATCAAAATGAGGCTAGGAAAAAAGAATATGCATACAAGTACATGCGTGTGAACCAGTTCTCACTTCTGCAAAAACCATATATATACACAATCAGAACAAAATAAAATCATGAGCAACTGTTTCTTAGATGTATGTTCCCTGTTTAGTAAGTAGGTCCTCTATCTCACCTGTTTGCCATTCTATTACAATATCGTAATTAGTGCTTTTGAATGAATGACTGAAAACCATGTGCCCAGCATAGTGCTAAGTGCTTTACAAATATTTCATTTTAACTTCACAACAGTGCTTTTAGGTGTATGCCATCACAGCCAGTGGACTCACATGGGTGGGCAGTGGGAGTAGTCCACACTAGGTCAGACAATGAGAGGATGGTCTACAGAGAATAATAACACAATGGTCTGTAGAGAGTCTAAAAATAATAATGAAACCAATGGAAAGTAGAATTTATTTTTATTATCACTATGCAACTAAAATTTTAAACAATGTCAAAAAAAAAAAAAAAAAAAAATCTCACTGCTGTCAAGTCAGATCCAACTCATAGCGACCCCTCCTTGAGTTTCCAAGACGGTACCACTACGGAAGTAGATTGCCCAACCTTCCTTCCAAGGAGTGGCTGGTTCTTCTGCTCCAGGTCAAAAGGTTCTCACCACCTGCTCTCTGATACACCACTGATCAGACCCATTTCGCTGATGGCAAAACTGAGACTCAGAGATTAAGTGACTTGCCCAAATTTATTAGCTTGGAGCCAAGGTGAAATCAAGGTGCATTTGATCCCAAAAGGTTGGGTTCTTGTTGATATACTACTGTCTCTCATAAACATCTCTATGGCCTCATTAGCATGCTCCCTAAAGTCCTGGCTCTTTAAAGTGGTATTGTCCAACGCAATAGCCTGCTAGTCACATGTGGCTATTTACATAAAATTTAAATTTAAAAAATTCATCTCAAATGCATTGGATTTCAAGAGCTCAATAGCCAAATGTGGCTTTGACTACCATATAGGTCAGTGCAGAAACAGAACATTCTTGTCATCACTAAAAGTTTTATTGGACAGCACTGCTTTCAAGAGGTTAATCAAAGTTGAATAAAAAACCCTCAATAGGCACTATTCAAAACCAGGTTTTCAGTAACCATTTGATTCTCAATGGCTGTCAGGGAGAAAAGCTGTCCTAGGAAGATATATCAAATCATGGCCAGTGGGGGTGGGGGTGGGGGTGAGATGGTAATGATGAGGGAGGCCTACTTTTTCAAATGAAATACATATCCCTAGAGATTCTTCGGGAGCTCTGGTAGCATAGTGGCTAAGGCACTTGACTGCTAACCAGAAGGCTGGCGGTTCAAACCCACCAGCCACTCCTCGGAAGGAAGGTTGGGCAATCCTACTTCCGTAGTGATACTGCCTCGGAAACCCAAGGAGGGGTCGCTATGAGTCGGGGCCGACTCGACGGCACATAACAACAACAACAACAACAGAGATTCTTACGTACCTACCAGGGAGGTTTTTAGAATGAACACTGTGAGAATTGCTGCCAAAGTCAGCCTATGTTACCAGTTGTTGTTGTTGTTATGTGCGGGAAAATACATATCTCTTAGATGTTCCATGGCAGAAAAAACCTAAGTTGTTAGAGATATGCCACACCATCTTGAGTGGCTCTTCCAGGTTCTTCTTCATTCCCTGCTGCCCCACCCAAAGTCATAAGTCAGTTAAAGGAAGTCGAAACTGAGCTTCCTGCAAGGCGTGAATTTTAAAAGGCAACATAGCCTCTGATAGGTTAAGACCTTTTCCCCCAGCTCTGATGTACAACCTCCTAACCCCAGGTCTATATAAGACCACCATCTTCCTGCTCTTCCTCTTTTCCTCTTCTTCCTCCTCTTCTTCTTCTGTCCTTCCTCAGTGCAGGCGCCCTTTCGCCTCCTTAATAAAATCTCCTGTTTGGTACCCTGGTGTGTGGCGTGGTTGTTGAGTGCCGACAGAGCTCTAACATAAGTGCCACTGAAAATCACAGAAAAGAGATCCCAAGAGCAGGGTGAAACAGTGGGTGTGTGTAAGAGGAAATGAGTGTGTTTGTGTGTTTTTGTGTAATAGAGCTAAATGGTCTGTATGTACAGTGTGTATTTGTAACATTAAAAACCAAAAATCAAACAGTTGATGTCAAATGGATTCCCACTTACAGTGACCCTACGCGACAGAATACAACTGCCCCATAACATTTCTAATAATGTTATGTTTATGGAAGCAGGCTGCCAAATCTTTTTACCGCACAGCAGTTGGTGGGTTCAAACCACCAACCTTTTCTTTAACAGCCAAGGGCTTAACCACTGCACAACCAGGCCTCTTTATGTATAATATAATAGGGTGGTTTAAAAAAGACTCTATAAGCACATTCTATTTCTTCTAAGAAATTCTAACTAAGTACTTAGCTTTCTGGACGTAGAAGAGGGGGAAAAGTCAACTGCCTTTCACATAGTGAACAACAGTCTCCCTTCAAATAGCTGCTTAAGCCCATATTCATCTTCCTAAAGCCTTTGTTCTATCACCTCACTTTCCTGCTCTAAATGCTTCAGCAACTCCCTGCCACCTCCCAGATGAAGCTCAAATGTTAAATTTGGCCAAACATAAAACCAAAATCAAATGCATTGCTATCAACTCATAGTGACCTTATAGGACATAATAGAACTGTCCTATAGGGTTTCTAAAGGAGCTCTGGTGGTGCAGTGCCAAAGGCATTTGACTGCTAACTAGAAGGTTGGTGATTCAAACCCAACAGGCACTCTGTGGAAGGAAGATAGAGCAATCTATCTCCATAAAGATTTATTGCCTTGGAAACTCAATGGGAGTTGCTATCAGTCAGAATCACTCATTGGCAGTGGGTTTGGTTTATAAGGTTTCCAAAGCTGCAATCTTTATGGAAGCTGATTGCCACATCTTTTTCCTGTGGAAAAGCTGGTGGGTTGGAACTGCTGATCTTTCTGTTAGCAGCTGAGTGTTTAACCACTGCACCACCAGGGCTCCTTGACAAGCGTGGCCATTCATAGCTAGACTCTTGGCAAAATGTCTTGTTTCTTAATCCATATGGTAGGCAGAATAATAGACTCCCAATGATGTCTACAAGGAGCTCTAGTAGCACAGCACCTAAGGCTTTTGACTGTTAACCAGAAGGTTGGTGGTTCAAACCCACCAGCCATTTCACAGCAGAAAGACTGGACAATCTACTTCCATAAAGATTTACCACCTCAGAAACCTAATGGGGGTCACTATGAGTCGGAATCAACTCAGTGGGTTTGATTTTGGTTTTGGTTTTTTAATGATATCTACATCATAATCCAAAGAACCTGTGAATATGTTACATTATATGGCAAAAGGGAATTCCACTGCAGGTGGAATTAAGGTTGCCAAACAACTGACTTTAAAATGGAGAGATTATTTTACTGAGGAAGCCCAGTGTAATAACAATTTTTTTAATGCATTTTATTGAAATACAATTTATGTACAGTGAAATAGACAGAACTAAAGTGGCATGGGCCAATGTTTTTTTTTTTTTTTTTTTTTGCAGTGTCCCCTTCCTTTCCTTCCCACCTCAGCAACCAACTAAGAAAGTTTTCCTCCATATATAAACCTTTCCTTGACCCTCCACAACAACAAATTAATACTATATTTGTCCTGCTGTGATTGACTTATTTCACTCAGCATAATGTCCTCCAAGTTCATCCATGTTATATGGTGTTCTGCGACTCTACATTATTCTTTAGTGCTGCATAGCATTCCAGTATATGTATGTACCATAGTTTGGTCATCCACTCTTCTATTGATGGGCATGTAGGTTGTTTCCATCTTTTTGCTTTTGTAAATAGTGCTGCAATGAACATGGGTGTGCATGTATCTGTTCCTCTCCTGGCTTTTACCGCTCTAGGATATATACCTAGTAATGGGATTTTGGGGTCAACTGGTATCTCCCATTCCAGCTTTCTAAGGAATCGCCATACTGCTTTCCACAGCGGTTGTATCACTTCACAGTCCCACCAGCAGTGTATGAGAGTCCCAAAATCTTCACATCCCCATCAGCAACTGTTATTTTCTGTCTTATTGAACCTGGCCACCAGTGCTGGGGTAAGATGGTATCTCATTTTTGTTTTGATTTGCATCTCTCTGATGGCCAATGATGGTGAACATCTCTTCATGTATTTACTGGCCACCTGAATATCCTCCTTGGTGAAGTGTCTATTCATGTCTTCTGCCCATTTTTCAATTGGATTGTTAAACCCTTTGCTGTTGAGGCACTGGAGTTTTCTATAAATCTTAAGAGATAAGTTCCTTGCCAGATATGTAATTATCAGCAAATATGAATTTGTTGCTATCATTTTGTTATGTGCTTTTTTGTTGATTTCTTTGTTCCATATAATTTTCTGTGTTGATCTCATTTTGTTTATGAATTGTATTATCATTTCCTTCATTGTATTTGTTTTAGTATTTGCTAAATATTTTGGCTGGTCCTCTTTTTTTTATTTTGATGTGAAGGTTTATCATTTTCCTTTGAGGTGACCCTGTGATTTATAGTTTTCTTCTCAAGTTTAGAACAGTCCATTCTACCTTGTACTTGTCTTGATTTCCCTACCATTTAGAAGTTCTGTAGCTACAACAATTTTTTCCCTCTTTTTGGTTTATAGTTGTCTTCATTTGTCAATTGATGTCTCTGGGTCTTTGTTTACAATCTTGTAGGCTTACTTACTTTAGATACTTCCATAGCTAGGTTGGTTTCTGGGTTATGTCATCATGTGTGTTAATGGTCAGTTGTTGTTGGCTATTGTTGCTTCTCTGTCCAAAGGACTCCCTTTAGCATCTCTTGTAAGGTTGGTCTGATTTAAACAAATTCCTTTAATTTCTGCTTATCTGGAAATATCCTAATTTCACCATCATATTTTAAGGACAATTTTGCTGGGTACATAATTCTAAGTTGGAATTTTTTTTCTTTCAGGGCTTTATATATACCATCCCATTGTCTTATTGCCTGCATAGTTGCTGCTGAGAAATCCAAGCTTAGTCTTATTGGTTGCCCCTTGTAGGTAACTTTTCATTTTTCCTGTGCTGCTTTCAGGATTTTTACTTTGTCTTTGGTTTTGGTGAATTTGATGATGATATGTCTTGGTGATTTTCTTTTGGGGTCTATTCTGTTTGGGGTTCACTGGATTTATTGAATGGATATATTCTCATCTTTCATTGTATCAGGAAAATTCTCTTCCAACAAATCTTCGACAATATTTTCTGTGGTTTTGTCTCTTCCTGTTCTGGAATTCCAATGACATGTAGGTTATTCCTTTTGATGGTATCCCACATGAACCTTAGGCTTTCTTCATTTTGTTTTGATTTTTTTTCTGATTGATCCCTTTCCAAAGAAGTATTGAGGTATTTGTCTTCAATCTCACTAATTCTGTCTTCCATTGCATCAATTCTACTCCTTTGCCCATTCAATGTGTTATCAATTTCTGAAAATTTGGTATTAATCTTCTGGAATTCTGTGTGTAGATTTTGTATTATTTCTAACTTTTCATTTTGTCCTTGTATTGTCTTTCAAAATTGTTCTAGGGTTTTCTTCAATTTTGTCAGTTTTTTCATTGATCTGTCTCTCAATTCATTGAAGATACCTATATAATTCTTTTGAATTCCTTATCAAGGAGTTCCAATGCTGCATCTTCCTAAGGGATGTGTTTTGGGTCTGTATCTGGTCCCTTGTTTCTCCTGCTTTATCTTGCTTCTTTGTGTGGGCTGTGATGCTGTTGTTTCTGAGGCATTGTGATGTCTTTGTGTTTATATTTAATTGGTGATTGTATGCTGGAGTGACTTGCCCATGATTTCTTTCCTTTGTTTTGTTTGTATGTTATCTCTGTAAGCAGGATACTGTGCTGTGCTCTTCTATTCACTAAGTGGCAGCAGTTATACACTCACCACCTGTCTCCTTTCCTGTTGTCAGCCTCCTGTATGTCCCCGCCATCCTTGGCAAACAGCCTATTCTTAGGTCCCTGGAATCCGAATTGGAATGCTGCCACTTGTAAAGATTCAAAATGGCCACACCCACGGTCAGTGTAAATATAAAAAATGGCCACCACTTGTAAACGTTCAAAATGGCTGCACCCTCGGTCACTTTCCATATCCAAAATGGCCACCACTTGTAAACCATCAAAATGGCTGCACCCTCCAGACAGTGGAAAGTCCACAGCTCATGTTGTTTCCCTCCTTGCTATTTCCCTACCTAGACATAGGCCACGCGTGTAATTGTCCCTGCAGCCCTTGCTGATTTGGGCTGATGTTTAGATAAATTCTCAGGTCCCAACACCACTTGAAACTATTCAGGTTGTTGGTCCCGTCAGAGTAGCTAACAGTCCACTGCTCTGTCTCTGTAGTCACTGTTTTCATTCAGGTTTTTTCACTACTTGGTGCCTAATCCACTTCTGTATACTTCCTTTCAAAGCTCAGGACTCCAGGATTATCTTCTATATCTCTGTCAATTAGTTTCTCTTTTCTTTGTTGAAGAGGGTCTGTGTAGCTTGTCTGCCTATTCCTCCATCTTCTGGAAGTCTGACACACAATCGTCTTTAAAAGTGGAAGAGGGAAGCAGAAGAGGATGTCTGGGTGACAGGAGGTGAGAAGGACTCGACCTGTTGTTGGTTTTGAAGACAGAGGAAGATACCACTAGCCAAGGAATGTGGGCAGCCTCTGGAATCTAGAAAAGTGAAGGAAATGAATTCTCCTCTGGATCCTTCAGAATAATACAACTCTGCCAACACCTTGACCTTAGCTCACGTGATCTGTTTCAGACTTTTGAACTCTAGAACTGTAATATAATAAATTTATGTTGTTTCATGCCACTAAGTTTGAGATAATCTATTACAGCAACAATAAAAAACTAACACAATCCCTAACATAGTTTCAGTTTTTCTCACTACTAGAGCTTTGCACATGCCCTTGCATTACCTGAAATTTATTCAATCACTCATCTATTCAATTAACACTTAATGAGAGCCTATGAGCCAATGTTCTCAACACTTGTGAAAGAGTAGTGAACAAACTAGACAATTATGATGCTGGAGCTTACACTCAAGGGATGGGAAGAGCTTATGGAGACAGAAAGTAAACATACATAAGTAAAGTATATATTTGTTAGATGGAAAAATAAACAGGAAAGAGGGAGGGGGAACACTGGCACCAGGGAGTTCAGTTTTAAACAGGTGATCAGGGAAGCCTCACTGAGAAGTTGATATCTGAGTAAAGATTCTGGAGGTGAAGGAGTAGGAAATAAGAGTTCTGGGGAGAGGGAATAACAAGTGCCAGAGTACTGAGGCAGGAGCATGCCTGCATGGTACAGGAAAGGCAAGGAGGTCAGTATGGCTAGAGTTCATGGGGTATAGTTTGTGTGCATGTCATATCTTCCCCCTTGAATCACAAACTACTTAAAGGTAAATAGAGGTTGTATTCTTCTTTGATCCTGCCTTTCCCAAATACTTACCCCAGAGCCTTGTATTGTAGCAAATGCTCAGCTAAATGTCTATAGAATGAGCTTGGAAGGAGATAAGTAACATTTATTTGGAACCTGCAATGATATGTCTATTATATGTATTTCAGTTATACCTACTCCTCACTTATTATCTTGTTATCCAACGTTTTACATTTACAACAATAATAAAAACATCTGCTGTCCAACTATTTTTCACATTAACGATGTATGTCTGGCATGAACACTGAGGGGCTAGATGAGAGTAAGACTTATGTATCAACTTGGTTGGGCCATGATTCTCAGTGGTTTGGCAATTATGTAATGATGTAATTTGGCAGTTATTTAATGATGGAGTCATCTTCCATTTTTGCATAATGCCAATTTTCCCATAAGGACCTGGTCTTTGAAACCTAATCATGTCAATAAGTAAGGAGTAGCTGTATTCTTCACAAAACTCTTGTAGGACATTGGTACCTGAAATTTACAATGTACAAGGTAGTCCTAAGGCTTAAATAATTGATCTAAATGTCCTTCCACCCCTAATTGTCAGAGTGGGATTCAAGCCCAGCTCTGTCTGGGTCCAGAGTCCATGTTCTTTCTATTACCTTCACGTTTAATTTGAATTTATCTTTCTCCATGCATTGCATAAAAAATGAAGCTCATGCCCATGAGTTAATAAATTTAAAATATCTTCAAACCATGATTCCTGAGATCTTCCTAGTATCAGTACTTGAAAAAGGGCAGCAAAATCTCCCAGCGTGGAACCCACAGTGGATCCTGCATCATTTCATCAAGCAAGGTGAGATCATGGCTCAAGGCAGAACAGTTTCATATGGAAATTATATTCACAACCAAATCTACTACTAGTGAATATAATCTGATTAGCTGTTCTTTTAGGTTGACCCTAAGCCTTTGTGGGACACACTCTGTGGTGCAAATGGGTAATATGCTCAGCTGCTAATCAAAAGATTAGAGGTTTGAGGCCACCCAAAGGTGTCTTAAAAGAAAGGCTTGGTGATCTACTTCTGAAAAATCAGCCATTGATACCCTTTGGAGAATGGTTCTACTTAAGATACACATGGAGTCATCATGAATCAGAATAAATTTGATAGCAAATGGTGGTAGTGGAAGCCGTTATTTAGTTAACAGAACAAGCATATTTTGGAACTGCTTTCAAACATTCAGAAACAATAGCTTTTTTATTGGAGCTAGACAAACATACCCTAAAAGCAACAACAACAACAACAATAAACAAAACCCACTTCCGTTGAGTTGATTCTGACTTATAGTGACTCTATAGGAGAAAAGATTAAAGTTGTCAAAGACTTTATTTGATTTGGATCCATAATTGACACTCATGGAAGCAGCAGTAAAGAAACGAGACATCGTGTTGCACTGGGCAAATCTGCTGCAAAAGACCTCTTTAAAGTGTTGAAGAGCAAAGATGTCACCTTAGAGACTAAAGTGCACCTAACCAAAGCCATTGTATTTTCAATAGCCTCATATGCATATGAAAGGTGGACAATGAGTAAGGAAGACTGAAGAAGAGTTCATGCTTTTGAACTGTGGTACTGGTAAAGAATACTGAAAGAACCATGGATTGCCAGAAGAATAAATAGAGCTATCCTGAGAGAAGTGCAGCCGGGATGCTCCTTGGAAGCAAGAATGGCCAGACTTTGTCTCACTTACTTTGGTCAGGAAAGATCATTCCCTAGAAAGGATATCATGCTTGGAAAAGAGGAGGGTCAGCAAAAAAAAAAAAAAGAAAAGGGAAGACCCTCAACAGGATGGATTGACACAGTGGCTGCCAATGATGGACTCAAGCATAGCAAGTATTGTGAGGACGGCACATGACAGGTTTCATTCTGTTGTACATAGGGTTGTTATGAGTCAGAGCTGACACAAGAGCACCTAACAACAACAACATAGGACAAAGTAGAACTTCCCCATAGGGTTTCCAAGGCTGTATGTAGTCTTTATGGAAGCAGACTGACACATCTTTCTTCCGGGGAGCGCCTGGTGGGTTTGAACTGCCTATCTTTCAGTTAGTAGTCAAGCACTTAACCACTGTGCCACCAGGGCTTCTTCAATTTTAACAACTAACTGTTATTTTGTACTCCAGGGAGCTCCATTATAGTGAACATTTCCATACTCTCACTTCCCCAACTGACCTCACTTCTTTCCTCAACCTTCCCTTTCCCATGTTATGGCTTCTTTTCACATCTATCCATACAAGAGGTTCAATGTCCAGTCTCCCCACACCAGCTACAGGAAAACATCCACTTGCTTAAGTACAGGATAGATGTATATAAACAGAGAAACTACTTGTTGTTGTTGTTATGTGCCGTCAAGTCGGACCCGACTCATAGCAACCCCTCCTTGGGTTTCCGAGGCAGTATTTCTACTGAAGTAGATTGCCTCATCTTCCTTCCAAGGAGCTTCTTAGGGAAGCATAATTTAAATCTACTTTTTCAATTTCCAAATATAAATTAGTATGTTCTTTTTTACATTTCCCAAGGTATGAAATTAGTAAATTTATTATGTCCTAATTTTCATTATTTCTTGTCCAAACACATTAAAGATACTTGATATCATTCAGGAAAAAGTTATTTTTATTTATTTTTTTTTTAAAAATACCTTTTGAATTTCAGTTTCACTACCTAAAAGAGTCTTGGATGGATGAGTCCTAAATTTTGCTCTCAAGAGATGGAAAACTATTCATTTTATACACAGATACTTAAAAAGAGAAATGTACTATTGTTGAGTTTTCTACATGGATAAAAATAATTTAGAATATTAGCAGAAAGATTTCTGAGAAAATTCACTGAATCTTGGGACATGATCAAGAGAGTGAGGAATATGTTGGTTCTGGAACTGATTGAATCTCTGCCCTGACTACTTGGGTATCTCTGGGGAAGTCTTCCTACTCTTGGTATTCAGTTTCTTCATGTATAAAGATAAGAAGCTTGGTCTGTATGACCACTAACATTTTTTCTGCTTTACCACTCTAGAGTTTTAAGTAGTTGTTGTGTGTTGTCGAGTCAATTCTCACTAATAGTGACCCTACAGGACAGAGTAGAACTGCCCCCAAAGGGCTTCCCCGGCTGTAATTTTTATGGGAACAGATTGCTAGGTCTTTTCTTCTGCAGAGTCACTGGTGGGTTTGAACTGCCAACCTTCTGGTTAGCAGCCAAGCACATAACCATTGTGCCACCAGGACTCCTAAAAGTAGTGCAGCCAATACAGTGCCACCTCAGGTGACTGCCATCTTGCATTGCTCTGGAAAAGTCCTTGAAAAGTGTGTGTTAATTTAAAACAGATTTTAAAAAACATGGAAATGGCTCATTTATGGCAGAATTGTACCAGTTGTTCTCAGGCCTTTTTTACACTCCCTTCCTCTTCTGACCACTCAAGCCTCTTTACCCTTCCCTGAGGGGCCAAGTGCAAACTCTCCATAATTCAAGAATCAAAGCCTCCCTGTTGCTTAAGCTTCTGGAGTCATTTATCTCAGATTTGTTTAGTTATCACTCACCCCAATTCTCTCCTCTCACAGCTCCACCTGCAATCTGGCCCACTCTGTCTCTTTTACTGCAGGTATACCTGCTCTTCCAACTGGAATCTTTGCCCTTTCAGTTTGGCAGGACTTACAGTTTCCTGCTCTTTCCTTGGGTCACCACTTTCTTTCACTTCTCTTTCTTCACATTTGTCACTTTCAGACTCAGCCCAAATATACTGTCCCAGGAAATCTTCTCTAATTCTGTCCTCTGTGTTAGCCCAAAGGAGGTCCAGTAGCATAGTGGTTAAAGCATTCCTCTACTAACCAAAAGATTGGTGGTTCCAACCTACCAGCCACTATGCCGGAGGAAGATGATAGTCTGCTTCCATAAAGAGTTACAGCCTTGGAAATCCTCTGGGCAGATCTATTCTGTCCGATAGAGTTGCCATGAGTTGGAAAAGACTTGATGGCAGTGGGAGTACGGATCAGCCCAGCCCTCCTGGGCAACGACAGCCATTCTGCACACACTGCTGTCTCTTAGCACTAAATTATCATTAATGATCTACTTGACTGTCTCCACAACTGGCCTCAGAAGTCCTTGAGGGAAATGATCTAATCATATCTATATTCTAAGGGGCAGCATGGTAAATTATTCAATAAATGTTTGTGGCTGGAGTGAATGAGTGAAGAGAGAGTTGTGATCTTCCACAATCTGTGAGTAGCAGTATGACAATGAAAATCCCAACTGAAGACATAAAAGTATTTTTCTCACACCATACTTCCATTTTGATTTCGTCCTAATTCAAGTACATCATGATTATGTTGAAAAAGGATATGTCCCCACTGTAGCTGTCAATATTTGCCAAATTCCCAGTCACTAGACATAATTTAGAACCTAACTGTCACCCCTCCTTCCAGCATAAGAAATCCTACTAGCACAGGACACATGGTCTCTGACAACACCATCAAAGGCTATTTGGGGAGCGGGCTCTGTTGACTTCCCTGGCTTCTGCCTCAAACATCATCCCAAACCTCTGTGCCTCCCTGCCCCCATCTATCCCTGGATGGATCAGTGAGGCCTCATACATAGTTGTTAAATCAGTACTCCAGTATCATTCCCTTAATTGTAAAAATAGATACCACATGATATGAGACAAACTTACCACCACATAAAAGGGTGCCACTTAACACAATTACATTTAATTGGCCAAATGGTTCCTAGAGGTATCAGATAAGGAAGCATAACTGCCGGGGCCAGTGGTTACTCTAAATTAAAAAGTTGCTTCCTCCATAGGGAAAGGGCTGAACTCTAACTAGATTGGCTGGATATATCCTTGGGAAAGTGATCACTGGCTGAATCAGGTTCAAATGTCAGATGGATCCACCCAAATCCACCCAGTATCTGGA
This sequence comes from Orycteropus afer afer, assembly GCF_000298275.1. Lineage (NCBI taxonomy): Eukaryota > Metazoa > Chordata > Mammalia > Tubulidentata > Orycteropodidae > Orycteropus > Orycteropus afer. Next base: position 273,065 of record NW_006922120.1, read on the forward strand.
ACACTTAAACAGATGTGTTCACTTGGCTCACAAGTGTTTGATGTTGAAACTCTTGCACTGGGCTAATTTCAGATGGCTCACATTAAAAAGAAAAGGAAAAAGAGAGGGGCAATCTCTCTTCTAGTACTTTCTGTTGTTTAATCCTCATGCAAACTATAATTAGACCAGATTGGAGAGATCAGTATAGGGTGGGAAATAAAAGTGGTGAATGTTTATAAACTTTTCCAGTAATTCTAGTGTTTTAAAAGAAGGAAGGATTTTTGCTTTTAAAAGCAAAATGGGGTTCAGATACAGTGTCTGCACTCAGGACAGAGACTGGGAAGTTATGAAATTCAAAATCATGAGGGAAACAAAGTTTAATTTGCAGTGCCTTTGACTGAGGTATCTGGTTCATGGATAATATACTGAAACTAATAGATTAATCCACAATGTTATTCAAAACCCCTATGATTAACAGGAAACATCTCTGCTGAAACTAATTTCCAACCCCTTTGGCAAAATCAACTGAAAGAAATTCAGATTTTATTTGAGGGAAGGAGTGGGTCTTTCATAAAGTGGAAAAATAGTAGCTAAAAATAGATCATTCATTATTATTATTATTATCTTAACCACAAACCAGTCAATGGACATTTTAGGGTGAAGAAGAAGGCTAAAGAAGGAGTGTTCTCAATTTGAAGTGTGATCAAATGGTAGTATGTTTCAATTAGCAACAAACAAGCAAATGTACATAATAATTTGGAGAATTTAATGAAAAGAACAGTTTTTAGAGCCATATGGTGTGGATGTGAATTTCTGCTCCATAGATGTGTGATCTTGGCAAGTCATTTAACCTCCCTGGAGCCAAATTTCTTCAGTGATAACAATTATCTACATAGGTACAACTTGTAGCCCCCTCTTTTCTTTGAGGCCTGTAGAAGCACTAATATTATAAATGGCACAGTGGCTTCAAATTTTCAATTACCACCATAGCACAGGGAATCAGCAGGGAGCTGGCTAGACTCAGTCCCATTTGTGGGAGGGAGAAAAATAGGCTTCCTCTGGTGGCAGAGGGAGAAAATGACAGCATAACCAAGCACTGACTATGCCATGCATCCACTTTTCTGCACATCTCATTCCCTTTGCCTGGAAGGCTCTTCTTCAACTTAGTTGTTTAGACAAACTCCTTCTAGCCAATGAAGACACAAACCAAACAGCCACCCTGCACAGCCTCTGACTTCAACAGGCACAATTCTCTGTGCACTTTCCACTGGCTTCCACGATATACCTGTTTTCCCATATTATAATAACTGGTATAACTGTAGGAACTCTGGTGGCACTGTGGTTAAGGCACTGGGTTGCTAACCAAAAGGTGATGGTTCAAACCTAGCAGCCACTCTGCAAAAGAAAGAGGCAGCCAGATTCCATAAAGATTTACAGCCTTGAAAATACTACGAAAGTTCCTATGAGTCAGAATCAACACAGTGGCAGAGTTTTTTTTTTTTTTGTACAACAGTGATGGAGATGTAAAGATATCATCCATGTGCTGTTGCCAGTCCACAGATAAAATAAAAACTAGCCTGCAAAAGCCTTTTTTTTTTTTCTTTTTAATCTATTTCATTAAAATTTGAGACCTCAGTGCCTATAGCAGATGTCCACAGGTAAGATGCAGCAAGCCTCCAAACTCTGAGCCCAAGCAGCTACTCACCCTCTCAAGAGCCCAAAGCTCCAGTGTCTTACCCTTCTAAGAGCTGGCTGGCACCAGAAGAGATATCTTCTCACAGTGGTGAGCCAGTCCTATCACAGCCTTGACTCCAGCTCAGAAACCCTTGGGCAACCAGGTACACTAAGCCCAATCTCAACAAAATGCTGATGCTGAGAAGGACTCATGAAACAACCTGAACCACTATTAGCACTATTCCATTGACTATCATGTAACTTTATGTTCTATTGTAGTTGTCAGCATTTGCCAAGTCCTCATTTAATTTTATTTCTCAGGCAGAAACAGGGCTCCACTGCAACTACAAATATCCACAAGTGTACCCATTCAAAAGGAACCTTTGTGTTGCAGTGGTTAAGTGTTTGGCTGCTAACTGAAAGGTCAGTGGTTCAAACCTGCCAACCACTCTGCCTTGGAAACCCTATGAAGTAGTTCTACTCTCCTATTGGGTTGTTATGTATTGGAATTGACCCATGGCAATGGAGTTTTTTTTTTTTTTTTTTTTCTCCCTTTTCCAGGTACCCATTGGAACCAACTGGGCTCAAGGTTAAATCTCCAGACACATAGAACTGATAAAAGGAAGGGGAATGTCTCCTTCACAGTTTGTGACACAGCCTTGAATGTTCAAGTCAGAACTTCTAGAACCACCAAAGACCTTTACCTTTGTTGAAAGAGCTGCGACATCTGAGTAAACCCAGCCTTACTCATATGGAAAAGAGAAAGCTTTCAAGACCTTCATTTGCTGATGTGGCACCACTCAAATCGAAAAGAAACAGCCGCAGACATCCATTAATCATCAGAACATGGAATGTACGAAGTATGAATCTAGGAAAATTGGAAGTTGTCAAAAAGGAAATGGAACGCATAAAGATTGATATCCTCGGCATTAGTGAG
>NW_006922120.1:278198-280299 GCF_000298275.1 Orycteropus afer afer
TATAGCAGGGATTGTGGGGCTGGCGCGGGATTGGGCAGTGTTTCGTTCTGGTATACATGGCATCGCTATGAGTCAGAAATGACTCGACGGCACTTAACAACAACAACAACAAAGACCTTTACCGGCTATAACCTCAGCACCTTCCTTCCCTCTGTGCCAGATATTATCATCTCAGTGAATGAAATATCTTCTTGAAGAACGAAGCTTATTTGCTTATATAAAATCAGGCCAATTTAGAGAGAATAAAAAAGTTGGCATCCACACATTTAAAACATTTTAAGATCCTACCTGTGTCAGTGGTGCTTGATGAAAGTCTGCCTTTAAACACTGAATTTGTGGAAAACTAGCATAACTGGCTGATAAACAAAGGCAGTTACAAATTACACACAGAAGTTTAGGAAGAAGGCACTTTCTGTTTCACCCCCCCCCCCCCAGTGGAAAGATACATTCCTGAGAACATATAGCAAACCAAACATAGAACGACCCTACAGGAGAGAACAGAACTGCCCCATAGGGTTTCAAAAGCTGTAATCTTTACAGAAGCAGACTGTCTCATCTTTTTTCCACTGGAGAGGCTGGTGGGTTCAAACTGCATACCTTTTGGTTAGCAGCTGAGCACTTTAACCACTGCACTACCAAGGATCCTCCTGAGAACATGCAATGGGGATTATATGAAGTAGAAGGCTATTGGCTCAGTTTGCAAAAGCATATTCAAGCAAATTATTTTCACATTTGTAAAGAGATTATCAAATGGATGACTTGTGCAGCTGTAAACCCATACCGCAACTCCTAGCAGAGGCCTGCCAATCTCATTGTGTAAACAGCACAAGGTGGGAGGTTTGAGACTCTGGGAAAAATCCAATGGTTTTATAGGAAAATTGTTTTAATGGCAACAATCATATGCTTAAAGTATACCCCCAAATCTCAGGGCAGTTTTTGTTTAAATGAAGACCAAAACCACAGCCCTCATCCTCCACCCCCATCTGCCACACCTCCATCTCTGTATTTTTTTCTTTGGAAACAGCTGTTTTCCAAACTCTCCACTACAAACAGAAAGGAAAATGCTTTAAAGTGCTGTGGAATAGATTGAAGTGAGGTTTAAATGGCAATGGCTTAGTAGCAAAGGTTAGGTAAGGTTGTGAAGATGTTGCATCAGACAAATTTGAAAATAGGATGAACAATGGTATCACTTGGGTTTCCTGTGCTCCTGGTATCCAGGAGTGTGTGATGGGCAGCACCATGAAAGTGGAGGTTGGAGCCCAATCATAGCTCTGCCACAGACCAGTTGAGCGTGGAGGGAAGCAATACCCTCCCCTCCCAGTTTCCCCAGGTGAGAATTCGATTAAGGTTACCATGGAAATGGAAGGTAATCATTCTACTCCATCAGTTGTCTATGTATATGGTACCCCTTGCCCATGCCCCCAGCCCACTGCCATTGAGTCAGTTCTGACTCATAGCGACCTCCACTGGGTTTCCAAGGTGGCAAGTCTTTATGGAGGTAGATTTCCTCATCTTCCTTCCATGGGGTGGCTGGTGGGTTTGAACCCCCAACTTTCTGGTAAGCAGTCAAATGCCTTAAGCACTTCACTACCAGAGCTCCTTACTTGCACATAAGGAGAGGCAATATTTAGATAGGAGAGACTTTGGGATTTGTGGTTTTGCAAAAAAGTACAAATCCCTTCATTCCATTTTAGGATGAGCTTCCTCATGTATAAAATATACCAGTCAGAGCACAGAGGGTAGCAGGGATGAAGAAAGACTACTCCAAATGGTTTGCACTCTGCTGATCTAAGAATCTGACAATGACTATTTAATTCATAATTCTCTTTAACATTTGTATATATAATGATTATAAAATGCAATATTTCCAGCTCAGATGAGAAGACTGTATTTGCTTATCTACTAAAGTAGAACATCAGATTATTTAATATGTGGTCTTAAAGCAAGGGAATAGTTTAGTTGGGGTCCACACTAACAATTTCAGACAACAATTCTTTTTTTTTTCAATGAAAATTCACAAGTCTGTATTTTTACATACTGACACTGAGGGTCCTCTCACAAATTCTCTTTTTTTTTAAATTGTGATTTGGGTGACAGTTTA
>NW_006922120.1:283208-306300 GCF_000298275.1 Orycteropus afer afer
CACGTGTACAGCCTCCGTTTGCGTTGTTGAAAAAAGGTGTTTGCAATGAACAAGTCGTTGGTCTTGCAAAATTCTACCATACGAGTTCCAGAATTATTTCTGTCAGCAAGGCCAAATTTTCCAACTATTGGTGATTCTTCTTTGTTTCCAACTTTTGCATTCCAGTCATCATTATTTTGTGTAATATAGTATGCTAATTGAGCTTGATGTCCCCTGCAACTATGGTCCTGAGACCACAGGTTCAACAACTTGTTTCCTCTGGGTAGCTGGCTGTGGCCAAGAAGAAACTACAACCTTGTCCCTTGTCACCTCTACTATACACCTGGGAATTCTTACAGAACATAAAAATACACTTGTAGAACCATTGTCTGCCAATCCTATACATGCTCTTGGGTACATTACCCCTTGCACAGACATACCTAATAGTTCAGCCTGTCCACCCATCTATCCACCTGTATACCCATGTTTGCCTTAACTGACAACACAGTACTGGATGTGCAAAAGAGTTCATCTTTTTTGTCTGTACCACCCATGTACCTCTCTATGTCTTCCTCTTCCTCAATGCCACCATGTTGATCACTCACATTTGGTACACGGTCCCTCTCTTTACCCAAATCAATACTTATCTCTACCTATCTAACAATGTTCCCTACCCTTCCCTCCCATCCCTGCTAACTAACAAAGAACTTTTCCTTCCATATATACACCTTTCCTTGACTTTTTACAATAACAGGGTAATACAGTATTTGTCTTTCTGTGATTAACTTATTTCACTCAGCATAATGTCCTCCAAGTTCATCCACATTATGTGGTGTTTTGCAGATTCTACATTATTCTTCAGGTCAGACAACAATTCTTGAGACTAAAGTCTAGACATGCTTTTTTTAGGATGTAATCATACAGGTAATCAAAGGAAATTATATAATATAACGTCAGAATCTATCTTTAACATCAGTTAATGCTGTTTCCAATAACCTCTCCTACCTTTTCTGAGTAGGAGCTCTGGTGGCGTAGTGCCTAATGCACTTGATTGCTAACCAGAAGGCTGGAAGTTCAAACCCACCAGCCACTCCTCAGAAGGACGATTGGGAAATCTGCTGCTGTAGAGATACCACCTCAGAAACCCAAGGGGGAATCATTATGAGTCAGATTGACTCCAAACTGAGTTGCACAAATTCCCCAGTTACTCTGTAGTAATCTTTGGGTGGTGCAAATAGTTAATGTGCTCAGCTGCTAACAGAAAGCCTTGAGGTTTGAGTCCACTTAGAGGTACCTTAGAAGGAAGACCTGGAGGTCTACTTCTAAAAAATCGGCCATTGAAAACTCCATCAAGCACAGTTCTACTCTGACACCTGTGGGATCACCAGGAGTTGAGAGACAAATGCTTTTTTAAAAAAATACTTTGTAAGGCTGCACTAAAATCCACAGTCCATGTGCCAAACAAGCAAATGGTTCAAAAAGAATATGTCACATTTTGAGAGAAATAATTATCTTTAATCTTAGCCTTATTTTCAAAAAGAAAGAGCCCAGAATAGTACTTTGTTTCTCAATGGGGAAATGCCAATGTTCCTCCAATTATTCTACAAACAATTCTGTAGTCTGTGAATTCATACATGCAGAGATCTGTTCCTGGAAGCTGGGGCGGGTCACTCCAGTGTGCACGCACTCATGGGCTGAGAGGCTGATGGGGAGACCACACCTTACTCGCATCTGGGAGGGGATGTGAGGTAACCAGATTCCCTTACAGCTTTTTCTTTCACCCACCTCATACCCATGAGAGATTCTGCACACAATCACCAGGCCTCAGATGCTCTTCCTGGCAACTTTGCATCCTGAGGAAGGGAAGTGCTGGCTGACTGCAGCTTGAGCCTTCCCCTGGTGCCCCACCAACAGAAAGCACATGTCTGCATTTTATATTCCAGTAAACTCTGATCTGGCCCTCAACCAGGAGACCTCTTTATAATGTCTAAGATAAAAGCACTGGCCATTTTTGGCACCCTGCCCTCACCTCCATTCTCCTGTAACCATCTCATAAACCAAGCATGCATTACTGTTAACAGAGCCTTCCAGAAAAAGGTCTGATAGAGCTTCATAAATACTACCAGATGATGATCAGAGGTGTCCCTTCTTCACAGGAAGAGAAAGAGGGCCAGGGAGAGGCAAGTGACTGCATGCTGGAAATTATGGGTGAGAACTGGAAATATATACTCAGAACACTCCAGCTCCCAAAGAACTGCTCACCGAGCTGCCTGAGTCAAGGGCATCTTTCATTAGGACCTGGCAGGATGGCAATCTCTAATCTGCCCCAAACAGATTAGGTATAGATATAATCTGTGTATTGCTGTTTTATTGTTTTTTTTTTTTTTTGGATGTCCTATAAGATAACACCATTCTCTCCTCTCATCTCCAGTGTTTCTCTCATGTCCCAGGGAATACCATGATGCCAGGCTCAGTGGATCTGTGAAATCGTTAACTCCTGATTAGTTTTTATTTTCTTTTTGAGTCATATGCTAAGTGGATCAAAATTACATAGCTACAGCTATTTTCCTTTAACATTTCTGTTTTACTATTTGGTTACCTTTCTAGATTACCTTGAAACTAAAATTTTAACATCAATTAATGCTTCCTATCAATTAGAATATGTAAGGATTTCTTTTTTTCTAGATAAAAATAAATACAAAAATGCTTCCTGCTTTGTGCAGGAACAAGGGTAGACAGAACTTCATTCAGACAGCTTAATGTATGATGAAACCTCATTTTCCCAGCATCTGTGGGAGCTGGATTATTCTGATATGCTTATTCCTTTTACATCAGAAACTTTAATTCACTCTAGGAGGCTACCAAGTGCCTACTTCCTCATCCAACCATAATGCACACATCGATGCCCACAGATAAGCCCACACCACACTCACACATATGCACATTTTCAGAATGTTCTTTAAGGGATGCTGAGGTGTCTGACTTTCCTTCAATCCCAGGCTTTGACTGATTCTTCCTGGGTCAGTCATGGTTGATGAAGTGAAACCAGAACAGACCTGAAGTTGTAAAATGTGAGTGTACTGTAATGGTAACCGAACTGGGAAAAATTACGGGTCAATAACCTGCTAGAAACTTAATCTCCCGCCTGAAAAGCAAGGGCAATGTGCACATTGCATAACAAACAAATCTCTTGATCGGCAGAGTTGGAAACAACAGCTCAAAGACGGCACCCAACTTTGTTGCTCTGAATATGTGTTGCTTTGAATGCATATTACCCTCCGCAGTCCTGGCAATAATCCAGTCTCCTGCATCAGACTCCTAAAAGGGCTCATGTGCCCTTCCTAAGTCTCCCATTCTAGGACTTTGACTCGTAGTTTTCCCCATCCTGGTTATTGTTCCAGTATACCTACATTTTACAAATTCAGGTCTGTTCCAATTTCACTGCACTGGCCATGACTGAACCGACTGGTTCAAAGCCATGCTTCAAACTGCAGAGTAATTGTTCCTCTCTGCTCTGGTTCTCTTCTTGGCTGTCAGAGCCTACTGCAAAAAACAAACAAACAAAAACTAAACTGATTGCCATTGAGTCAATTCCTACTCAGAACCCCTACAAGACAGGGCAGAACATCCCCATATGGTTTCCAAGTCTGTAAATCTTTATGGAAGCAGACCGTCACATCCTTTTCCTGTGGAGCAGCTGATGGGTTCAAACTGCTGACCTCTGGTTAGCAGCCAAATTCCTTAACGACTATGCTACCTGAGCCTAGTGTGTGCATATATAACAACAATCACCTGGGGAGCTATAAAAAATACAGCGGCCCAGGTCTCATCTGAGACAAATGATAGACTTTCTTATGGGACAGGCCCAGCTATCTATTACTATTATTATTTTTAATATGTATCTCTTCAGGTGATTCTAATGTGCAGCCATGACCAAGGACCATCAGCCTGGTCTTTGCCACTCCAGTCACCATTTCTAACTTTCTGTGATCACAAGTGACATTTTGTGCCAGCACTGGTAATATTGTCTACAAGTGCTCAGCTTAGGTTTTTCTTGTCTACTCAATCTAGTGCCTAAGGCATTTGACTGCTAACCAGAAGGCTGGGGTTCAAACCCACCAGCCACTCCTCAGAAAGAAGATTGGGCAATCTACTTCCATAGTGATACTGCCTCAGAAACCCAAGAAGGGGTTGTTATGAGTCGGGTCCAACTCGATAGCATTGAGTTTGTTTTCTTCGTTTTACTCAATCTACAATTGCATCTGCTATGTACTCTGCTTTGGCAAAAATCAGTTGATTTATTATTGACACCAGAAGTAACCAGGTTCATGGCATTGTGTGTAATATTATGGCTGTCAGGTTGTCTTCAATTCATGCCAACATTTCCTAAAAGCACACTAGGATTAGGCATTACAACTGTGAAGAAAGACAAAATATGGCCTCAGCTGTGAGGAGCTTACACTCTAGTGGGTGAAATAACCACATAAATATATTTCCAAACATGGCATGTAGTAAGAGAAAGATAAGCCCTGGGGCTATAAGAGCACAGCAGCATGGCCCTTTATCCACCAGAGTTTAGGGAAAGTGTCCTGAAGAAGACGATGCCTGAGTTCATTCTTGAAGGACATGGAAGAATTAGCCAAGAGCAGAAAAGTCAGGGAGACCTTCCAGACAGAGGGAAGGGCATGGAGAAACCCAGGGCCATCAGAAGCACAAGTTACAGGAGGAGACTAAGCCATTCAGTGATCTTAGTTCACAAACGAATGGCAGGAGTGGTGGGGATGGTGGATGGTATCCTTCATTCCTCTTCGAATCTACTGTGTTTGCAGCTGCTTACTGTTCAGAGGCTGCTTTTTCACAGAGATGTTTTTCCCCCTAACCTGGGGGCCTGTTGTTATTTTCAGTTGTTTTTGACTTAATTCTGACTCATGGCGACCCCGTGTGTGCAGGGCAGAACTGCTCCACAGGGTTTACAAGGCTGTGACCTTTCAGAGGCAGATCACCAGGCTTGTTTTCCAAGACACCTCTGAGTGGGTCTTTAACACCAAACTTCAGCCAGTTTGTTGCTGTTTCCAGGTACCATCAAGTTGATTTTTGACTCATAGAAACCTCACGTGACAGAGTACAATTGCTTCATAGGGTTTTCCTGCCTGTAATCTTTTTTGACAGGTTTTTTTTTTTTCCCTTGGAGCCCTTGGGTGGGTACCTACCCCTAAACTTTCTGTTAGCAGCTGAGTGCTTAACTGTTGTGCTACCAAGGACTCCTTAACCTAGGGGCCTACTTCAATGTGAATCCACAAACCTGAAAACATGAGGCTGGGTTAAATGTTCATGGGGGTAGGGGGCAAAGATAAAAGTCTAGAGGTGAAGATGAAGAGGTGGGGCAGGGGTCAGATATAAGAATGAAATTGATTTTGTGTGGGTAATGGGAAGACTTGGAAATTATAGGGTCATTGATGCCATCAGAGAGAGCAGTTTCAGTAGATGATGATAGTGAAAAGTCTATTTGTGCAGAGGTAAGAAAGAGAAAAATGAAGAAGCAGGGACAGGACATTAAATGAGTTGACTCAAGAGATTTCACAAATTGAAGAAGAGAAAACAATGACGAGAGGCAAAAGCAGAACTGGAGAAAGAGATTGTGTTTTTATAATGGGAAAGTCATGAGCAGTTTATGTCACAGGGAAGGAGCTCATGGGAAGGGAGAGGCAGACCACAACAGAGAGGGAATGGTTGGAAGAGCCAGGCCAAGGAGGAGACAGAGGGTGGGATGAAAAGCACAAGTGGTGGTAGAAGAGGTGGTGGGGGTTCTGCTTCCTTTTCCACTGAGACAAGAGGGAGAGAGAAGAGGATGGGGACAGATGTAGCTGCACCTGGAAGTGTAAAGGGTGGGAAGTTGAGGGATGTTATGCCTGATGGGCTTTATAATTTCTGTATCAACTGAAATCAAGGAAGAACAGAGGCTTAGGCTAGGAAGATCAAGTAGTGCCATGATGGAGAAGGAGGAAGGGGATAACTGAGGACACCCAGGACTACTTGTCATGGTGGGAGCCCTGCTGAGGGAAGGTTCACAGGAGCTGCAGTGTCCAACTGCAGGGTCCTGTGATTTTCTCCAGCCCTGTCTGCCTTCCAGGTACCAGAACTACAGGAAAATGCTGGTGAATTCATCCATGGTTGGCGATAGGCAGAATGGAAGGAAAAAGAGAGTCTGTTGATGAAAGCAAATACAATATTGGACAGAGAAGGAGGTAAAGCCAGGTATAGTGAGATTTCTAAAAGAGCAAATAACCTTTCTTTTCTGCAACCTCAATTTGGCCCACGAAACCAATGTGCGTTTTTTTTTTTGTTGTTGTTGTTATTTGTTTAACCTCCATGTTTTGTTGTTTGTTTACCTCCAGGAATAGTGGTGACATTTCTATTAATTTCTATTATAGGTGCTCTCCACCTTACAACACATTTGAGTTATGACAAAGTGTACTAAACAATCATTCTATTTTTTTTTTGTATATCAAATCATTAGTAAACATGTACTACATACAACATTGTAGTACATAATTTGCTGTTGTCATTCTCAGATGTTCACTCAGATTTATAGTTACTGATAATAAAAGGAAATAGTAATAATAATAATAATAATAATAATAATAATAATAAAAGATATTTAACTTATGTCAGAACCAACTTAAGACAGAGTCCTTGGAATGGAAACTTGTTTTAAGTCGGGACTACCTGTATATAGGTTTCATGGTGCTGACAATAGATTTTAGAACTGCTTGACCATCTTTCCACTCCTATTTGATTTTATTTTGTTTGTTTGTTGTATACCAAAGAAGGTGTTGTCTTTATAATAAGGATACAATAGGAGCTCTGGTAGCATAGTGCCTACGGTACTTGACTGCTAACCAGCAGGCTGGTGGTTCAAACCCACCAGCCACTCCTCTGAAGGAAGGTTGGGCAATCTACTTCCGTAGTGATACTGCCTCAGAAACCCAAGGAGAGGTCGCTATGAGTCCGGTCTGACGCGACAACAAATAACAACAATAGTCATTAAACTACTGTGTAATAATGAGTTCATAAATGCCTAATAGTAGCTTTAGTTCACTATCCATTATTTGCCTTATTTGTTTTTAGCTTGTGTAAGATCACTAGCTCACCTTCCAGAACAAAATCAGGGAACACTGATGACAAAATATCTGTTAAGTATTTCCTAATAGGAAATAGCACTACAGGCCCTACCTCATTGGGTTAGTGTAAGGACTAATTGAGGTAATGTGTGTAAAGTGCTTAACACAGCAACTGGTATTGTAGAACTGCTAACCAAGCATGAGCTGTCTTACTACAGAAGATGGGAAGAAGAGCAAACAACCCAAGGACATTTCCAATCTATAAGAATGGTATGAGGAAGACAGTGCTAAATTGCTGAAGCTTATGAAAAATGTTACAGTGCTTTTTGAGCAAGGCAGGGAGCATGAGAAAGACCAATATGCTGATTGGAGTAAGTGGTAAAATATCAACAGAAACAGAAAGAAAAGCACTACTGACACCTTTTCTTTTTCTTTCCCTTTTCCCAAAAGAAATTATTCTCAAACAGGAAAGAGAAGAACAAAGTATTTTAGAAAAGTTCACTTTTCTAATTCCAGATTAACTATATCCTAGGATAGCAAAAGAATTTTGTAAATTTGGTCATGAAACTATTATTCATCTCTGAGAAAGTGAGAAAGGAAGGGGTACTAGATGACCAGAGCACTGGCACATACAGTGCTGACAAAACATAAACCGAAACAAAAGCTTGCATAATGGAAGCCTCCAATCAGAACTTAATGTCTGCCTTTGGCAAATGCCTTTTGAGACTTAAAAAAATATATATACTGGTATTCACTAGAGCTGGCAAGGGAGTACTGAAAAAAGGTCCTGCCAATCTGAACTCCTTTCTTTCTTTTTTTTTTTTTTTTTTTAAATGGAGACTGTACAAGTATTGATGCTATATATTGTTATTTCAACAAGGAGTTGATAATATCTTTCATAATATTCTGTGGACAAGATAATGAAATCTGGTTAGGATGAAAATGTATGCATGGACTCATGGGTGGTTAATCAACCAACTATATTTTAGGATTAACTGATGTTAGCCATGGGTCCCTCCTCAGTAGGAATCATTTTACTTAATCTATAGATAAGGTTTAATTTCAGAGAGCTGAATGGGTGTGGGTCAAATGATAATAATAACAACAACAACAACATTTATTGAGGATTTACTGTATTGATTACTTTGAATGCTTTATCTCATGTAATCATTTCATGTAGGTACAAAGTAAAAAGCACTTTAGTCCCTAATTGATAGATGAAAAGATTGGAGCTGAGAGAGATGAAGCAACTTCCTCAAATTCAAGTAGCTAGAAAGTGGTGGAGATGGATTTGAACTCCCAGTTGTAAAATTTGAAAGCTCAGAGCTCACTGCTATACCACACTACTTCAAACGTTCAAGTGCTTGAAGACCAGGAGGTGGAATACTCTGTATTGCTCTGTAGGACAGAACTAGGACTTTGATGTAAGTTAAGAGAGAAGTTTTTAGTTCATCAGGTCCATTAACTTTACAATCACAGTTATCCAAGAGAGGAATGGTCTGCTCAAAAAGAGTACACTGAGATCCCTATTAAAAATTTTCACATGGATTCTGGGCACCACCACCTGGGATACTGTAGAGGAGATTCCTGCCCTGCGGGGGTGGGGCCTCAAAGGTCCCTTCCAATCCTGGGCTTTTAGACCTCTATGAAACAATGCTCTATACTTTAACTGTAAAAACACACAGATCTGTGACAGGAGAAGGTTGATAATATTGACCAGATTAGAAAACTCGTATCTAAGTACTCCACCAGACCCATGTTACTAAAGGCTGGTATCACAAACCTTAGAAATGTGTGCCTTCTTAGAGGAGCAAAGAACAGAAGGGGCATGAACTCATACAAGAGGGAATATTCCCATGATAATTAGAAATACATATCTTGTCATTTTACTGGGTAGGCTGCATGTGGGTTTGTAAATCTTGGGGTAGGAAGTGGGATAGGTTACCTACAGTGCTAACAACTGTTGGAAAAAAGAAGAGTAAGAATATCCCTTCCTAATATTCCTTCCTAATAGCCCATTAGGAGCTCTGGTAGCATAGTGCCTAAGGCAACTGACTGCTAACCAGAAGGCTAGTGGTTCAAACCCACCAGCCACTCCTCGCAAAGAAGGTTGGGCAATCTACTTCCGTAGTGATACCACCTCAGAAACCCAAGGAGGGGTCGCTATGAGTCAAGGCCAACTCAACAGCACATAACAACAACAACAACAGCCCATTATTTAAACTATCGTGAAGCAGTTTTATGAGTAAAAGTCATTTTGATGCATCAAGTAATATCTAATTGGCATATATGTAGATCTTATAGGTGTTGGTGAAGAATAGTAAGTATACTATGGACTGCCAGAAGAATGAATAGATCTGTCTTAGAAGAAGTACAGCCAGAATGCTCCTTAGAAGCAAGGATGGCGAGACTTCATCTCACAGACTTTGGATATATCATCAGCAGTGACTAGTCTCTGGAGAAGGACATCATGCTTGGTAAAGCAGAGGGCCAACAAAAAGGAAGAAGACCCTTAACAAGATGGATTGACAAAATGGCTAAAACAATGAGAACAAACATAGCAATGATTGTGAGGATGGTGCACGACTGGGCAGTGTTTCATTCTACTGTACACAGAGCCACTATGAGTCGGGATTGACTCAATGGCACCTAACAACAACATAGAGCTTAACTTGATTCTAGGCAAGTAACAGGTATTTACTTTTTATTCATGTATCTGACACAAACTTACCAAGTACTGTGTTGGGCACTGAGGACACAACTGGACAAGACTAATAAGGTCAGTCTTAATTTCTTAATACAAACACTAATATGTAAAGATTTTTTGTGCTATCATAGAAATAAAGAGGTAGCAAAAAATAATGAGAGAGGCACTTGACTTTGATAGGGTAGTCCAGGATGTTATCCTTGAGGAGGTGATGTTTAAGCTGAGAGCTAAAGGATGATAAGGAGCTAGACAATCAGGAAACTGCTGGAAAACTGTTTCAGGCAGAAGGTACCCAAATGCAAAAGCCCTGGGACAGGAAGGAGCTTGGCACGATCCAGCCAAGGGACTGACCTTAGGTGGGTGAACAGGAGCCTTTTGGCCTTGTTAGGAGTGCTGGATCTCCCCTTCCAAGTGTGTCTTTCTCTTTATGAATCATATGTAAGTACCCTAAAAATATTCTTTAGTTGTAAAGACCCAAGTTTGAAGCTACAGTGGTGTTAATGTCTGAAAGAAGGGAATGGGAAGCTGTTTAAGTGGTCTATCCAGAAAACGTTCTTCTGGCTTCTATGTGAAAAACAAATTGCAAGGTAGCAAAGAGTAGAAACAGGCAGACCACTTAGGGTGTTCCTGCAATAGTTCAGGCAAGAGAGAAGGGGGATTAAGAAACACTTATAAAATTACAGTTGTTCATAGGGAGAGAGAGGGAACAGAAAGAAGCCACAACAGTCTGGTGTCAGTCATGAAATCTTGATATAACTCAGCCTGGCATGTAGTTGAGAAAGAATGGCTTGGTTTATTAACCCAGCTCCTAAATGTTCCCCAGTGTATCATATGCAATCTCAACTCTCTTACCTATCAGACCTCCCTCTCATCTGAAAAGATAGCCCATCGCATAGGTTTAAGTCACTACAATAAGCCAAAAATGACTTTATAATTTTGGGTAATGGTTCTAAACTTATATGGATCAGGAAGGAGAAAATGTGGAGATGAAAGAGAAAACAAAGTTTGTGAAACTTGCAATGGGGTCTCTGAGTCAACAACTTAATGACAAATAAATAAATAAATAAGTGTATTAGAGTACCCTTGGGCCCCAATTCTTATTCAGTTACACATCTGTTCTGCAATAGAATGAGGGAGTTAATTACTTTTCGATGACATGTATGTATTCTGTGAGACATCACATTGCACCGGTTAATAATGATCTACCTTCTGTTGACACAAAATATTTAAATTAATAAAAATCTAAATGATACATCTCATAGCAAAGCATACTTAATTGAAAGGCCGGTTGGCAAGAGTAGTAATTTTTCTGGGTAAAAATTACTGAGCTCAGTTTATGGTAACAAGAAAAAAATCAATAAAAGGACTTATACAGGCAAAGTGTTTACAAGAGTATTCACTTTATAGAATGGGTAGGCTGTGCTTCTTTAATGTTTAATATAACAGCTCTGTGATTGTTAGAGAAAGAAACTGAAACTGATATGTAAGAATTGCCAACCATTGACAACAGTAGTGATTTTATATGTAAACCTGTCTGCTCAATCTTTAGGATATGAAATGATAAATGTAGAAAGAGTATAAACAATCCCTTGAACTTTTATTATTAATATCAAAAACCCTTCTGCTCTTTACTGAGTGTACTCTTGGTAACTAAATACTAAACCAATAGCATTTCAGAACAATTGCAGATAACATCTAAAGTAGGCTGACAGCACTAAGACCAAAGGATATACTCTTAAGTAAACTTGACAAGAGTGTCTTTTTCAAGACTTGGAACCACCCAAAGAAAAGTCTGAAACTCAAGACACCCTGTAATAATCTTACTATTTCCCACTTGTTTTGGTTTTGACAACAAAACAATCCACTGCCTTTCTGTTGCTTTAAACTCTCCCTTCCTTTCTCTCTTTGCCGCTCCATCTTACTTAAAATGCAGAACAGAATACAAGGCAAAACACAAATAAGAAATACTGGGACTTAAGTCAAGAAGTAAGGTTTATTTTCTGTATAGCAATTTGTTCTTCTTGGGGTGTCAAGGCTAAAGGACTAAGGAGGACTATTACTTCTTTCTTACATTAAACACCCTGTATCTTCACTGTCCTTCACAGTTAAAAGAGGAAATCATGTCATATAGAGGGTAGGCCTGATACTATCAGAATTTAGGCACAAATTTACTAGGATGGCAGCATAAATGTTTTCTCAGTGCTTGCCTATTCTTTGCTTGGTCTTCGGTGGGCTTTGGATAATTGGGTATTCTTTTAGATTTTTGAGTACACAGCAGGTATTGAGTAAACGCTTATTTATTGTCTGCCATGGGAAGCAACAGATAAAGGTGAAGCCAGTCCATACAAAGAGGAAGTAATAAGGAAAAAAATAAAACAAGTTGTATATGGTAATGTTGTTTTTGTTTTTTAATGGTTGTTGTTGCTAGCTGTCATTGCACACCTACCACATATGCAGACTAGAACTGTGCTCCATAGGGTTTTCAAGGCTGTGACCTTTCAGAAGCAGATGCCTCTGGATGGGTATGAACCACCAACCTTTTGCTATTAGCTGAATGCTTAACCATTTTGCACCATACAAGGAGCAGCCATGTTTTAATAAGAGAATGTCTGATTTTTGTTGTTTCTGTTGTTCCTTCCAAAATATCTAATTTATCCAGGGACTTGAGCCAAGTCAAAGGATTCCATAACTTGAAGAATGAGAAGCTTCTTGGGGTCAGTCAGATTTAGAAAAGATTTTTTTCTTAGAAAACCCACAGGGGAAATGCCACAATATTTTAAGAGTCTAGAAGGTCTTCATCTCTAAATCAAATACTCATAATTTATTTCCCCAAGCTAAATGACAACTGAAGATGGCAGGTCACCCTGCCTACATAGGTCTTTACCCCACTTCTGTTGTCGGGTGAAGAGTCCCTGTTCCATTATATTTTTCTATGATTCTTCTCTTATGCCATTAAAGGTGTTCTTTGTTCTTTTGTAAATCACAGGACTACTGGACATAGTAACCTGCAGCTGCAGAAACAGCTCATGAAGAACACTGTTCTGAGTCTTTCGTTGAGCTGAAAGGCAACAATGATGTGAAATTTAGGAAGTTAGTGTTCAGTCTTTACAATGATTTTAATTGAATTTATTCATAACATGAAACAGTTGTAAAGAGGAGATATTCATTTACATGATGTCAAATGGAGGCAATTTTCTTTGCCTTCGGAGGCTGTGTCATTACCCAACTAGGACACTCTTCCATGTTGAATGTAGTCTAATTGTTTAGAAATAATTAAAATGTTTTTATTTCAGTTGTAGAAGACATAATTTATTAATTGGCTGCTATTTTATATGTTCCATTTTAAAAGGCATAGTAAATATAGAAATTAGCATAAGAAAGTACTGAAAATATGCCAAGATTGACTAAATTTTAAGAAAAGCAAGATGATTCCAAATTAAGGATGAGTAAATTTATTGTATATAAGGGTTTAATGACAAATGTGGAGACAACTGTTTTATGGGCCCTTAGCTGTGGTTTTCAAATTTTAATGTTATAGACAGGAAGGCATTATAAATGCTTTAATAATTGCAGGATTTTAATTTACCTATCTGAACAAGATACAGGGAAAGCCCACATCTTTCTTTACTTATTAGAATTCTCAGGGTCTGAAAATGACTTGGCAATAAAGGTTGAAAGAAGAGAAAACAGAAGATATGTCGATGTCTGCAATGAAGCAATACAATAACCTAATTACCCAGAAGCACAGCTAGTTTAGAGAACTATTACATCCTCTTCTCAGCAATTAATACTCAGTGCAATTGGTATATGTTCTAATCTTTAATTGAAGTGCCCTGAAACAGCCTGTAAGCAGATCAGTATTTGAAACAAGCCATTTGCAGAGTATTAATCTGACCCAATAACATCCTATTCCTTGTGGGGGATGGGAGGGCTGGGGAGATGGAGAAAGGCTATATGCAAAAGCAACTTTCAAAAAGCCCTTCTTGGTGTAATGGTGTGAGAACCCTACTAATTTCCTCAGATGGGTTTTGAATTTTGGATTCTCCTTCCTTGTGTAATCATTTTGACTTCTTGGTTCTATACCTACCATTAGATTTTTCTGGCTGCTACTGCTCAGAAGCCAACCTTCACTGCTCCTCAGTGTTTTCCCATTCCTATGCTATGAAATCCAAATTCGGCCTGGCATACCTCGGTGCTTGGCCTCTACCATGAGCTTGATCGACCTCTATCCTCCAGCAGTATTGCACCCTTTGCAGTTCCCTGATACTCCATAGTCTCTCAAGCATTTGAGATATTTCATGAAGTGTGCCTCAGTCAGAAAAGCTCCCTCTAAACCTACCTCACTAATAGGCTCCTATACCTCTTTTAGGGAGTCCTGGGGTGGTACAAATTGGTAAGTGCTGGACTACTAACTGAAAGGCTGAAAGTTCAAACCCACCCAGTGGTGCTTTGGCAGCAAAGTCTTCTGCCGAAAGTTTACAACTTTGAAAACCCTATAGAGCACAGCTGTTCTCTGCACAGGTGGGATCACCATAAGTCAGGATGGACTCTATGGCAACTACATAAATCTTTTACATCTCAAGTCAAATGTCACTTCCTCTGTAAGTCTTCCCTGACTCACTGGGGAGATTTTTCCTCTTATTCTCCCACTGTATTTCAAACAGGATTCCATCATTAAGAGTTATTGTCTCATTGAATTTTAACTGTGTGTTTGAGTGTCTATCTCCATACTAGTATGGAAGCCACTGGCAGGAAGGGGCTATCTTTCCATCTTAGGCTTGCCATTGTTGGCAGATGTTAAGACTTACCTCACTAATTTGAGGAAAGAAGATGTAAAGTGAGAAATGGAGGGTGGGAAGGGAAAGATTCCAGCAGGTTTTCTTAAAGACTGGAGGTAAAAATGGTAATTATAGAAGAGTAAATAAGGAAAAAAAAAAAAGTAGACTTAAGTCTACATAAGGCCTAAATTCCAATCAGTAACAGAAGCTTAATTTCTCAAGTGTTAATGTTTATGTTAGGAGCCCTGGTGGCCCAGTGGTTAAGTGTTCAGCTGCTAACTGAGTGGCCAGTGGTTCAAACTCACAGCCACTCCACAAGAGAAAGATGTGGCAATCTCCTTCCATAAAGATTATAGCCTTGGAAACCCTATGAGGCAGTTCTATTCTGTCCTAAAGGGTCACTGTAAGTTGGAAATTTTTGTTGTTGTTGTTGTTAGTGTTCATGTTATGAGCAGAGAAGACTTACTCTGAATCACAGTCCTTGCAGGGAGTGATTCAGGGTTCCTTGGACTCCCCACTATAGCAAATGGTTATTATAAGGTGAATCTGGTGTCATTCTCCCACGTGGGTAGTGGAAACAATAGCAAATGTTAGTCCAGGGTCTTGGAAGATACTATAATTAAAATGTGCTAAATTGCATAGTGGCTAAGACACTTGCCTGCTAACCAGACGGCTGGCGGTTCAAACCCACCAGCCACTCCTCAGAAGGAAGGTTGGGCAATCCTACTTCCGTAGTGATACTGCCTCGGAAACCCAAGGAGGGGTCGCTATGAGTTGGGGCCGACTCGACGGCACATAACAACAACAACAACAAATTACTCAGCAGAAAAACCAATGTAAAATATATAAATTTTCTGATTTTACTTCTAGAGTTCTACTACGTGAACGGCTTGAGAAACTACATAAAGACAGTATTTTCAGCACTGTAAAATGAGGAATAAACAAATGGAAGTGCTGTTCTTTTCATTCCTTTTGCCTTCCCAGCCAGGTATAGTACCCCCAGTGCTAGTCAAAAGAGGATTAGGATACCAGGAATTTCTCATCCTGTTTGTCCAATGTCACTCAACTAGTGAGTGGCAGAAGTCACTTCACCTCTCTGTAAAATGATGGTGTTAAACTAGACACCTCACATTTCCTCCAGCTATTCAAACTTAACTGACTCCTTCGGACCCACCACTTACTAAATCTGTGTATGTATCTAGTAAAAGGTATGATCTCTCAGGGGATGAGGACCATGCCTACTTTTTAGGCTCAGAAGGTATACAATCAATTAATAGAAAAAGCCTAAACCAATGGCCATCCAGCAGGCTTAAGGGAGAGAATGTGGAGATATACATGTGCTCAGCAGGTCAATATTTAACTGGAAGCCCACTAGCTGCCTTTCAAAGCAGGAGATTATGAAAGTGGAACTATCCTCAATTCAGAAAGCTGCATTACATATCCTCCTGGAGCTCACTATGTCACTAATTCTCCAGCTTTTTCCCTCCAAGGAGGCAATGTCATTGCAGGGAGTTGTTAATGGCTAGGCAAATATTGAGCCCCAAATAGATAACCTGAAATGCACTATTTACTGTGCCTCTTCGCATAGTCCAACAGTGAGGTGTTAGTGGAAGTCTGTGTAGCAGAGACTTGTAGGATGCCAAGGATATCATGCCAGATTTTAAGAACTTTGTGCAGATACGCATGAACCAAAAGTATTAGACTTCAAGTTCATGGTTCATCCCAGTAAACAGATAAGAGGAATAATATATTTTACAAATAAAATTTTTTGAATGACAGGATGTGCCTTAAATTTTTGCAAAGCGTAAGAAAATGAAATGGATTAGAATACTCTACTTCACCCCCTACTCCTGATCACTGGGACATCCTCCATCATTGTCATTTAAGGGCCAGCTACAGGTTTTGGGAAGAGCCCATTTTTGCTCACACCCATTGCAGTGTGAGTTGTTCTCCAGCCATCTACTTGTGGTATTTCTGTTATAGTAGTACTAGATAACTAAGACAACCCTCAAAGCAGCTCTGCCAGGTATAGATTATTTTCATTTTACAAAAGAGAAAACTAAAACTGAGATTAGGAAATTTGGCAATGTCAATGGTTAGTAAGTAGCAGAACTGGCATTTGAATCCAGGAATATCTGACTCCAATGTATGTGCTTTTTTCACTATACCAAGCTATAGAACATTTATCTGGTAAGGTTTTAATATCTAGAATAGATAAAGAACTCTTATACTCAACAACAACAAAAAATAAACAACTCTATTAAAAAATGGGAAAAGGACTTGAGTAGATATTTCTAAAGAGAAGATACTGTTACTATTGTTGGGTACCACTGAGTCAATTTTCAACAGAATAGAACTGCCTCATAGGGTTTTCTATGTTTAAATATTTATGGATACAGGTTGCCAAGTTTTTCTCTCCCAGAGCCCCTGGGTAGGATTGAACCACCAACCTTTTGGTTAGCAGTCAAGCTCTTAACCATTGCACTACCAGAACTCCTTTCAAAGAATATATACAAATAGTCAATAAGCATATGAAAAGATCACATGAGATACCACTTCAGATCCACTGAACTAAATCAAATCCACTGCCATTGAGTTGACTCAAACTCACATGACCCTTTAGGACAGAGTAGAACTGCCCCATAGGGTTTCCAAGGCTGTAAATTTTTATAGAAGCATACTGCCTCAGCTTTCTCACATGGAGTGGCTGGTGGGTTCGGACCATTGACTTTTTGCTTAGCAGCCCAATGCTTTAACTACTATACCACCAAAGCTCCTTTCACACCCACTGTTGTTGTTGTTGTTAGGTACTGTCAAGTCAGGTCCAATTCATAGCAACCCTATGTACAATAGAATGAAACATTGCTTGGTCCTGAGCCATTCTCACAATCATTGCCATACTTGAGTCCATTGTTGCAGTCACCATGCCATTGCCATTATACTCACTAGGATGACCACTATCAGAAAAATGGAAACTAGAAAGTGTTGGTAAGGATATGGAGAAATTGGAACCCTCATTCATTGCTGATGGGAATGCAAAATGGTACAGGCACTATGGAAAATACTTTACCGGTTTCTCAAAAGTTAAATATACAATTAGCATATGGACCTAGCAATTCTACTAGGAATATACCCAACAACTTGAAAGCAAGGACTCAAACAGGTACTAATACACCAATGCTCATTGCAGCTGTACTCACAATAGCCAAAAGGTAGAAATAGCCCAAATGTCCATCAGTGAATGAATGGATAAAATGATGTGGTCCAGCCATACAATGGAATATTATTTCACCATTAAGAGAAATAAAGTTCACTCAAATCATAATAAAAAATTAAAAAAGAAATAAAGTTCTGGTATACACTACAATATAGATGAAACTTGGAAATATGCTGAATGTGATAAGTTATGTACAAAAGGATAAGTGTATGATCCTACTTATATGAAATATCTTAAGAACAGGCAAATGCATAGAGACAAACATTTATTAGTAGTTATTAGGAGCAGGGAGGAGTGAGTGGGTGGCACAAATGACTAATGGTTTAACTGCTAGCCAAAAGGTTGGTGGTTCAAACTCACTTAGAGGTACCTCAGAAAACAAAGCTGGCAATCTGCTTCTGGAAGGTCACAGCCTTGAAAACCCCATGGAGTAGCTCTACTCAATACACATGGAGCACCATGAATCAGAATCAACTAGATGGCAACTAACAACAACAACAGAAGCTGAGAGGAGAGGGGGAAGTGGGGCGTTATTGCTTAAGGACTACTGTGTTTCTTCTGCTTGGGGAGATGAACAACTTTTGGAATGGATCGTGGTGATGACTGCACAACATGGTGAATGTGAATAATGCCAATGAACTGTACATTTAAAAATGCTTAAAATGGTAAATTTTATGTTATATATACGTATCTCACCACAATTTTTCAATGGGCAAAATATATATCACCAAAGAGAATATGTAGATGGAGAATAAGTACATTAAAAGATAATCACATCATTAGTCATTAAGGAAATGTCAATTAAAACCACAATGAGATATCACTACACATCTACTAGAATGTATAAAAACAAAAATCAAAAACAAAATCTGATGAACCCAGGTGTTCACAAAGAAGTGGAGCAACAGGAACTCTCTTTGAATACTGGTGGGAGTGCAAAATGGCATATCCACTTTGTTTCTGTTTTCTTTTGTTGTTGCTGTTGAGAATATATATCTCAAAATGTACGTCAGTTTACCAGCTCCTACATGTACAATTCAGTGGCATTGATTACACACTTCCTTTTGTGCATCCATTCTCATCTTCCTCTTCTGAGTTGTTCCTCCTCCACTGACATAAACTCACTGCCCCTCAGGTTTCTTTCAAGTTGCTGTTATTAATTTGATGGCATACAGATATTTCTTAAAAGAGTATAATGCTTAAGTTAGACATATTTTACTATTTAAGCTAGTCTACTGTTTGGTTTTAAGAAGACTTCAAGGGATATTTTTGGTTTAAGGTTTAAAGATTATCTCAGGGCAACAATATCAGGGGTTCATCCAGCCTCCATGGCCCCAAAAATCTAAAGTCCATGAGAATTTGAAATTCTGTTCTGGTGTATTGACTTTAGAAAGCAGTTTGCCAGTTTCTTATAAAGTTAAACATGTACTTACTTCATTGTTGTGAGCCGTCAAATTGATTGTGACTCATAGTGACCCTACATGATAGAGAAGAACTGCCTCATAGGGTTTCCTGGGCTATAATCTTCATGGGAGCAGATTGCCAAGTCTTTTCTCCTGCAGAGTGGCTGGTGGGGTTGGACCAGCAAACTTTCAGTTAGTAGCTGAGCACTTAACCACTGTGCTACCAGTTGTTGTTGTTGTTATGTGCTGTCAAGTTGGACCCGACTCATAGCGACCCCTCCTTGGGTTTCCAAGGCAGTATCACTATGGAAGTAGATTGCCCAACCTTCTTTCTGAGGAGTGGCTGGTGGGTTTGAACCGCCAGCCTTGTGGTTAGCAGTCAAATGCCTTAATCACTACGCTACCAGAGCTCCCCTTAATCCCACAATAGGCATTTACTTGAATTAAATGAAACTTAAATCCCCACAAAAACCTGTATGTAAATATTCATAATCACTCAAAACTAGAAAGGACACAATTGTCCTTCAACTAGTAGTGAGTGGATAAATCAACTGTGGTACAGCTATATAATAGAAATAGATACTACTTGGTAATAAAAAGGAACCAAGTACTGGTGATATATACTGATAAATATCACATATATCACTTAGTTCCATTAATAGGACATTTTGGACTAGGTAACACTGTGGCAGAAAGTAGAACAATGGTTAGCAGCGGCTGGAAGAAGGGTTAGAGATTAACTACAAAGGGGTTTGAGGGAATTTATGGGGGATGATGAAACTGCTCTGTATATTGATGATCACTGGTTGCAGACTGCATGGATTTGTCAAAACTCATAAAGCCTTTTAAAAAGGTGAATGTTTCTGAATATAAATTATAACACCATTAAAAAAATAAGATAGAGAAGAAGTATCTGTTATTCATAGAACTGCTGAGATGGCATAGTGGAGTGGTTAGCCTCTGAAGCTAAAAAGGTACACTTATTTGCAAAATGGTAATAACAGTAACTGCCACCCTCAAAGGTGTGAAGATTAAAAGAGACAAGGCATATAAAGAACTCAGAGTACCTAGCACATAGTAAGTGCTCCTAAAGCTTTAGCCAGTATTCTAATTTGGAATATTCTATGAGGATGAGTCACCTCATTCTACAAACATATCTTGGATACTCGGTGTGTGTCCTGTGTTGAGCTAGGCACAGTGCTTGGTACATCAAGAGTGACCTCAGCTCCTCTTACCCCTCATCACATTGCCAGTCATCACTAATCTGTCCCCTGAGCAGAAGTTTCTTGTAGACTGAAAGCCAGGGGAAAAAAATTTTTATGCAGGAATTGGAAAGGCTGTGAGATGGAATACATGTCACCACAAATAGTGGAAAAATCTTCCTCTTACTCCTGAGGTGGACACAGCTTAAATCTCAAATTCTCTTTTGGGCAAAACACAGCAACATGAAAGAGCCTGGGGAGCACAGCTGCCTGTTCACTGGGAGAAAGCTTCATTAAAGCACAACATCCTGTGATGTGGTGAACAGAATATTCCAAGGAGAACACAATAGTTTCATTGTTTATTTCCCAACTAACTTTACAGCCTATTGTACCATGACCTGAGGGCTCTCACATTATTTTATGGTAACACTGCAGATGTGTTATGTGGTTATGAAGTCAGTAAGTTCCTTTCCTCACTTGAATATTAATGCCAGCCAGCATTACATTCACTCAGGGGAAACCAATTCTTCTGATTGTTTGGAGAACCAAGATATGGTAACACTCAGTGATGCTAGGTTTTTGGCTGCTTTAAAACACATCCAAATGGACATACACACACAAACACACACACACACACATACTTTATCAGTCCTCTGCCAGATCTTCCCAATCTTCCAGGAAAAAAAAAAATGTAGTTCAGATATGATGAAAACTTTAAAATAGGAAACATACATTGCTTAGATTACTAAAACTTGAAATACAAAACAATTCAGAGTCAATTGGGCTCATCATTCCATCACTAGACAGTTCTGCTTACAATTAATTTAGCAAAAGAGAAGAAGTAGTAGAAACAGTTCTTGGTTTACTGATGACCTTGAAGAAATTGCTCAGATTTCAGTTCCGGCAAGATGGAAGACTAGGCAGAAAGACTGCACAGACCTCTTCAACAAAGAAAAGTGAAACCAATTAACAGAGACACAGAAAATAATCCTGGACCCCTAAGCCTTGAAAGGAAGGATATATAAGTGGACTAAACCCCAACTAGCAGAAGAATTTGTGTGAAAATACCAAAAAAGGAGACATATGGAGCTGCGGTCTGGCAGTGATCCTGAGTGATCCTGACTGCACAAACAGCTTGGAGATTCCTGAGTGCTAGTAGGACTTAAGAATTAACCTAAAAATCAGCCCTGCTAGCCAGTGGCTGGGGAATAAACAGAGAAGGTGAAGAAAAAGGGGGGCTGAGCTGTGGACTTTTGCCAGTCCAGAGGGTGCCGCCATTTTGAAGGTCTAAAAGCAGCTTGACTATTTTGGATATTTAAAGAGACAGTGCTCTCGCAGATTCCCGGGACTTAAGAACACGTTCTGCTCTCCCGCAACCCCAAGGACCCTCTGGACCTGCAAGACTGAAAAGGTACGACATTCCTCTTGTTACTCTTATACTCCACACCCACTTGATGAATGAAGGTGCAGCCATCCCCACTCTCACCTGCCTTCTGGGCCCATAGGAACTCCGTCACAGTCTGTATGCTCAAACAGAGCCTGGGTGCCCTGCCCTGTCCTCCCCGATTTTTTTTTTTCTCTTTTTTTTATTTTTATTTTTCCTTTATCACTTTCTTTTTTCTGGTGATTAGAAGGCTTATATTTGTCTGTTTTGAAACAAATATTATTATTAATATTTTTGTCCTTTTTACTATTATTCTTAATCTTTCCCTACCAGGTCCTAGATTTTAGCATTTTTTCTTTTCCCTGTTCCTGGTTGAAAATTTTTCCCCCCTTTTTTCTCATGGTTAACCCCATTTCTTGTTCTTCTTTTTGCATTTTCCCATTTTTTCCCTTCATTATTCTCCTTCTCTACTTTTTTCCTCTTAATGCCCTATACCCAGATATTGCAGGTTTTCTTCTTCTTTTTCCCTTTTTTCTTTTTTTGGTTACTGTTCCTGTGTGATTACATGGTGTGATTTTTGTCCATGGGCTTTTAGTTTTTTGAAGATTATTCAATTGTAATTTGTGTCTAATTGAGTGGGAGACAACAACAGTCCCCATAAGACACAATTAGTGCAACTCCACTTACTGAGCAAGAGCCACTACCTACTTCTCCACCAATAGGCCAACAATAAAAAGCCACCAAGAAGAGCCGGAATCACCCTTGACTGCTCTTCACAAACAGTTAACAGAGATCTAAATGCAATAAAGCCACGATGCCTCGGAGACAACGGACCATCACAGTCCACACAAAGAAGCAGGATAAAGTGGTAGAAACAAAGGAGCAGGATACAGACCCAGAACACATCCCTGAGGAAGAAGGAACATTGGAACTCTCTGATAAGGAATTCAAAAGGATTATCTTTAGGTATCTTCAAAGGATTGAGAGACAGACCAAAGAAAACACAAAAAACCTTAGAAGAATTTTGGAAGAAAATACAAAAACAAAATGACAAAATAAATTAAAAATTAGAAATGATTCTAAATCTACAGATAGAAATCCAGAAGATTAATACTAAATTGTCAGAAAGAGATAACACATTGGAATGGCAAAGGAGTAGAACTGATGCAATGGAAGACAGAATTAATGAGATTGAAGACAAATACCTGAATACTTCTTTGGAAAGGGATCAATCAGAAAACAAATCAAAACAAAATGAAGAAAGCTTAAGGTTCATGTGGGATACCATCAAAAGGAATAAC